>NW_012107030.1:2017837-2077608 GCF_000951045.1 Mandrillus leucophaeus
GATAGATTGCAAAAATTTTCTCCCATTCTGTAGGTTGTCTCTTCACTCTGATGATAGTTTCTTTTGCTGTGCAGAAGCTCTATTTTATTTAATTGGATCTCATTTGTCAATGTTTGCTTTTGTTGCAGTTGCTTTTGACATTTTTGTCATAAAATCTTTGCCCATGCCTATGTCCTAAATGGTATTGCCTAGATTTTCTGCTAGGGTTTTTATAGTTTTGGGGTTTATGTTTAAGTCTTTAATCCATCCTGAGCTAGTTTTTGTATAAGGTGTAAGAAAGGGGTCCGGTTTCAATTTTCTGCATATGGCTAGACAGTTTTCCCAGCACCACTTGTTAAATAGGGAATCCTTTCTCTATTGCTTGTGTTTCTTAGGTTTGTCAAAGATCATATGGTTGTAGATGTGCAGTCTTATTTCTGAGATCTCTATTCTGTTCCATTGGTCTATGTGTCTGTTTTTGTACTAGTATCATGCTGTTTTGGTTACTATAGCCTTGTGGTATAGCTTGACGTCAGGTAGCATGATGCCTCCAGCTTTGTTCTTTTTGCTTAAGATTGTCTTGGCTATACAGGCTCTTTTTTGGTTCTATATGAATTTTGAAATAGCTTTTTCGAATTCTGTGAAGAATGTCAATGGTAGTTTAATGGAAACAGCATTGAATCTATAACTTTGGGACTTTGGGCAGTATGGACATTTTCATGATATTGATTCTTGATATCCATGAGCTTAGAATGTTTTCCCATTTGTTTGTGTCTTCTCTTATTTCCTTCTGGAGTGGATTGTAGTTCTCCTTGAAGAGATCCTTCACTTCCCTTGTTAGCTGTATTTCTAGGTAGTATTCTCTTTGCAGCAATTGTGATTGGGAGTTCATTCATGATTTGGCTCTCTACTTGTCTATTGTTGGTGTATAGGAATGCTTGTGATTTTTGCATTAATTTTGCACCCTGAGATTTTGCTGAAGCTGCTTATCAGTTTAAGGAGTTTTTGGGCTGAGACAATCGGGTTTTCTAAATATACAATTATGTCATCTGCAAACAGAGACAATTTGACTTCCTCTCTTCCAATTTGAATACCCTTTATTTCTTTCTCTTTCCTGATCACCCTGGCCAGAACTTCCAATACTATGTTAAATAGGAGTGGTGTGAGAGGGCATCCTTGTATTGTGCCAGTTTTCAACGGGAATGCTTACAGCTTTTGCCCATTCAGTAGGATATTGTCTGTGGGCTTGTCATAAATGGCTCTAATTATTTTAAGGTATGTTCCATACCTAGTTTTTTGAGAGTTTTAACATGGAGGGATGTTGAATTTTATCAGAGGTCTTTACTGCATCTATTGAGATAATCATGTGGTTTTTGTCTTTAGTTCTGCTTATGTAATAAATTGCATTTATTGATTTGGATATGTTTAACCAGCCTTGCATCCTGGGAATGAAGCTGACTTGATCATGGTGATAAGCTTTTTGATACATTGCTGGATTTGGTTTGCCAGTATTTTATTGAGAATTTTTGCATCGAAGTTCATCAGGGATATTGGCCTGAAGTTTTCTCTTTTTGTAGTATCTCTGCCAGGTTTTGGTATCAGGATAATGCTGGCCTCATAAAATGAGCTAGGGAGAAGTTCCTTCTTTTTAGTTCTTTGAAATAGTTTCAGAATAAATGGTACCAGCTCCTCTGTGTACCTCTGGTAGAATTTGGCTGTGAATCTGTCTGGTCCTGGGCTTTGTTGTTGTCGGTAGGCTATTTATTACTTCCTCAATTTCAGAACTTGTTATTGGTCTATTTGGGGATTCAAGGTCTTCCTAGTTCAGTCTTGGGAGGGTGTATGTGTCCAGGAATTTATCCATTTTTTCTAGATTTTGTAGTTTATTTGCATAGAGGTGTTTATAGTATTCTCTGATGGTTGTTTGTATTTCTGTAAGGTCAGTGGTAATATCCCCTTTATTATTTTTTATTGTGTCTATTTGATTCTTTTGTCTTTTTTATTTATTAGTCTAGCTAGTGGTCTACTTTATTAATATTTTCAAGAAACCAGCTCCTGGATTCATTTATTTTTTGAAGGGTTTTTTGGGTCTCTATCTCCTTCAGTTCCATGCTGATCTTGGTTATTTCTTGTCTTCTGTTAGCTTTGGGGTTTGTTTGCTCTTGGTTCTCTAGTTCTTTTAGTTGTGATGTGAAGGTGTTGATTTTAGATCTTTCTAGCTTTTTGATGTGGGCATTTAGTGCTATAAATTCCCCTCTTAACACTGCTTTAGCTGCATCCCAGAGATTCTGCTCTGTTGTCTCTTTGTTCTCATTGGTTACAAAGAACTTCTTGATTTCTGCCTTAAATTCATTATTTACCCATAAGTCATTCAGTAGCAGGTTGCTCAATTTCCATGTAATTGTGTGGTTTTGAGTCAGTTTCTTAATCTTGAGTTCTAATTTGATTTTGCTGTGGTCTGAGAGATACATATTACTATTTCAGTTGTATTGCATTTACTGAGGAGTGTTTTACTTCCAATTATGTAAAAAATTTTTGAGTAAGTGCCATGTGGTGCTGAGAAGAATGTATATTCTGTTGCTTTTGAGTGAAGAATTCTGTAGATATCTATCTGTTCCACTTGATCTGGAGCTGAGTTCAAGTCCTGAATATCCTTGTTAATTTTCTGTCTCAATGATCTGTCTAATATTGACAGTGGAGCATTAGTTTCCCACATTATTTTGTGGGACTCTAAGTCTCTTTGTAGGTTCTAAGAACTTGTTTTATGAATCTGGGTGCTACTGTATTACAGTATATGTTTAGGATAGTTAGCTCTTCTTGTTGAATTGATCACTTTACCATTTTATAATGCCCTTCTTTGTCTTTTTTGATCTTTGTTGGCTTAAAGTCTGTTTGATCAGAAACTAGGAATGCATCTCTGCTTTTATTCTGCTTTGCATTTGCTTGGTAAATTTTCCTCCATCTCTTTATTTTGAGCCTATGTGTGTCTCTGCACATGAGATAGGTCTCTTGAATACAGCACACTGATGAGTTTTGACTCTGTATCCAGTTTGCCATTTTGTGTCTTTTAATTGGGGCATTTAGTCCATTTACATTTAAGGTCAATATTGTTATGTGTGAATTTGATTCTGGCATAATTGTGCTAGCTGGTTATTTTGTAGATTTGTTGATATAACTGCTTCATAGTGTCATTGGTCTTTGTACTTCAGTGTGTTTTTGCAGTGGCTGGTAATGGTTTTTCCTTTCCATATTTAGTGCTTCCTTCAGGAGTTCTTGAAAAGCAGGCCTGGTGGTGACAAATTCCCTCAGCATTTGCCTGTCGAAAAGGATTTTACTTCTCCTTCACTTATAAAGCTTAGTTTGGCTGGATATGAAATTCTAGGTTGGAAACTCTTTTCTTTATGAATGTTGAATATTGGCCCCCAATCTTTTCTGGCTTGTACAGTTTCTGTTGAGAAGTCTGCTGTTAGTCTGATGGACTTTTCTTTGTAGGTGACCTGCCCTTTCTTGTTGGCTGGCTGCCCTTAACATTTTTTCCTTCTTTATGACCTTGGAGAATCTGAGGATTATATGCCTTGGGGTTGATCATCTCATGGAGTATCTTACTGGTGTTCTCCTGAGTTCCTGAATTTGAATGTTGGCCTGTCTTGTTAGGTTGGGGAAGTTCTCCTGGATGACATCCTGAAGTATGTTTTCCAGCTTGGTTTCATTCTCCCCATCTCTTTCAGTTACCCCAATCAGTCATAAGTTCAGTCTTTTTACATAATCCCATAGTTCTTGGAGGTTTTGTTCATTTCTTTTCATTATTTCTCCTCTAACATTGTCTGCCTGTCTTATTTCAGCAAAATAAACATCAAGCTTTGAAATTCTTTGCTCTGCTTGGTCTGTTTGGTTATTGATAATTGTGATTGCATTGTAAAATTCTTGTCTTGCATTTTTCAGATAATTTATGTTTCTCTCTAAACTGGTTATACTAGTAAATAGCTCCTGTACTGCTTCATAATGGTTCTTAGCTTCTTTGCATTGAGTTAGAACATGCTCCTTTAGCTCAGTGAAGTTCATTACTACCCATCTTCTGAAGCCTGCTTCTGTCAATTCATCCATCTCAGCCTCCACCCAGCTCTGTGTCCTTGCTGGAGAGGTGTTGCAACCATCTGGAGGAGAAGAGGCAATCTGGCTTTTTGAGTTTTCAGTGTTTTTTTGTTGGTTATTTCTCATCTTCATGAGTTTATGTAGCTTTGACCTTTGGATGGGATTTTGTGGGGACTTTTTTGTTGATGCTGTTGTTGCTTTCTGTTTGTTTTTCTTTTAACAGTCAGGCCCTTCTTCCACAGGGCTGCTGTGGTTGGCTGTGGATCCACTCCAGACCCTATTTTCCTGAGTCCCTCCTGCACCTGGAGGTGTCACCAGTAGAGGCTAAACAACAGCAAAGATCACTGCCTGCTCCTTCCTCTGGGATCTCTGTCCTAGAGGGGCACCAACATGATGCCAGCAGGAATGCTCCTGTATAAGGTGTCTGGTAACCCCTATTGGGGGGTCTCATCCAGTCAGGAGGCATGGGATCCAGGACCCACTTAATGGAGCACTCTGGCGGCCCCTTGGTGGAGGGAGTGTGTTATAGTAGGGAAATCCCACTCATCCAGACTGCCCAGATTCCTCAGAGCCAACAGGGGGAAAACTAAGTCTGCTGATCTATGGAAACTGAATCCACCCCTCCCTCCAGGGGCTCAGTCCCAGGGAGATCAAAGTTCTGTCCCTAAATCCCTGGCTGGAGTTGCTGAAATTCCTGCAGGGAGGCCCCACCCAGTGAGGAGGGATTGGTCAGGGTCTGGCCTAAAGTGGCAGTTTGGCCACCATCTGCCGCAGCCACTGTGCTGCGCTGTGGGGAATTCCTCCTGGGTCCAAACCATCCAATCTCCCTGACACCAGCAGGGGAAAAATGGCAGACTGCAGTTGCAGTAATGGCTGCTGCCCCTCCACCTGGGAGCTTCGTTGTCTTAGGCAGCAGGCAACCTCAGTGATGGAGCTTGCCCCTCCCCCTGGGAACTGGGTAGTCTTAGGCAGTTTCCAGCCAAGTGGCCACTGAGAATCTGCATAGCTCTGTGCTTGGGACCCAACGCCCTGGTGGCATGGGCTCATGATGGGGTTCTTCTGACCCACGGGTTGCACAGATCTGTGGGAAGAGCATGGTTTCCCAGGCAGGGTAGTACAATCACACACTGCCTCCTTTGGTTGGGGGATGGGAGCTCCCCTTGCCCCGTGTGTCCCCCAGGCGGGCCTTCACCACCCTGATTTTCCTTGCTTTTCTTGGGTTGCACCAACTGCCTAGTTAGTCTAAATGAGAGAACCTGGAGACCTCCGTTGCTGGTGCAGGATTCACTCACCATTTTCATTCTTCTCAGTGGGAGCCTCTGACCACAGCTGTTTCTAGTCAGCCATTCTTGGCCCCTCCCCCGGCCCTTACTCTTCAGTCAAGGCATAAACTTGCTTTTGAATATGGGAGTCAAAAGCGTGCCATGCTGTGCTGTAGAGGCAGAAATCAGGGGTGCTACTGGTATGATTTGGACAAGCTCTTAACTCCTCATCCTTCATCTAGAGAACAGAGATAACGATCACACCTCTCTCTTGAATTGTGATGGGGATTAAATGAGATGCCCAACATGCAAACTGATGAGCTCCATACCAGCTACAGAAACCACTTAATAGATGGTAGTCATGCTGATTTATCTTACTTTTCAGTACTTAGAGACAGAAAAAAGATTGTTTACGTGCTAAGTCAAATTCTCAAATTCTTCAGTGGAAAAATTTAAAATTTTTGAGAAACATAAAAGGGAAAGTCCCCTGTAGCTTCTACTTTTTTCCTAAAGTTATATTCATTAAACTAACAGAACAAATAAGAAAGTTAGAATTTCAAATGCTGACTTCAACTGTTTCCGAGCCCAAGAGTAAAATTTAAGTGCTTTTTTATATGTCATTTAAATATCACTTGTTTTAAAAGACAAATGGATCCTTTTTATAAATCAAAGCTTTGCTCTTGGCACAGTATTTTCTGTTAGCATATTCTGTAATAATCAAAATGACTTAATAAAACAAAACAGAAAGAGAAGCCATATTTAGCAAAAAAGTAACAGATTTTTAAAAGGACATGTTAATGACAAATTAGGATATACTCGGCAAAGAGATCTAGAATTCATGGCATAAGAAGTAGTTTATAAGTCCATGCATGTAGTATTAAAGAAGGGTGTCTTGGCCAGGCGCGGTGGCTCACACCTGTAATCCCAGCACTATGGGAGGCCTATGTGGGCAGATCACAAGGTCAGCAGTTTGAGACCAGCCTGGCTAATATGGTGAAACCCCATCTCTACTAAAAATACAAAAAAATTAGCCAGGCATGGTGGCACATGCCTGTGCCTGTAATCCCAGCAACTCAAGAGGCTGAGGCAGAAGAATTGCTTGAACCTGGGAGGCGGAGGTTGCAGTGAGCCGATATCACATCACTGCACTCCAGCCTGGGCAATAAGAGCAAGACTCTGCCTCAAAAAAAAAAAAAAAGAAAAAGAAAAAGATATCTGTAGGGTACCACAGTCATCTTCCATTATTGACAGGCTGCCATGTAGAAGAGGGAGAAAGCTGGTTCTGCCTTGTCCCAAGGAGCACAAATTAGACCAATTTGTTTCCATTTTAAGAAAGCAGATTGGGATTATTTTTAAAATAAAAGGAGAAAAAGGAAAAAAAAAAGCAAAATTACCTCTTTGGAGTGTCTAACAGCTCTCGACAAACTGTTTCCAAGCCCAAGAGTAAAACTTTAAGTGCTGCCATGATAGACAATGAAACGCCCTTGCAGAGCCTGGTAAACCAAGGGCTGAGGATGCTGCACTAGTCTGCTCACTAGAGTCCCATCGCATCTACCCTGCCCTGTCTTTCCCTTCTCCACACCACAGCCAGACTGATCTTTCAAAGTGGAAATCAGTTGATATATATGCATGTAAAATGTTTTCATCCAGTGGCTCTCAAGCCATTGATCACACAGCTAGGGAGCAGCCAACTCCTGACTGCGACCCAGGTGGGTCCGACTCTCAGAGGCTGAGCTCATAAACCCTTTGGCAGTTTGGGTTATAGATGGAGGGGGAGAGGCTAGAGAACAGCAGGTACTCCCTCATAGAGGGGTATGGCAGAACTGAATTAGAAGTGAAGATTCACAAACATAGCATGTTTCAGAAATATTATGCCGTGTTAAACTATGCAGAAATCACATCCATGCTACTCATTCATTCATTTATCCATCCATCTTTACATTGGAATCACTTGAGCACCTTTTAAAATCCCGGTACCCAGGCAGTACCCACACTAATTAAAATCAGAATCTCTGAGTGCTGGTCCCAGGATTCAGGATTTTTAAAGCTTGCTAGGTGACACCAATGTGTACCTAGGTTGAGAATAATGCTTTAATCCAAAGACCCAGATTCTTACATGGTCAGAAGACCCTCAAAGAATAACCCCCACCTGCCTTCCAGACTCTTCTCTCATCCCACTCTTCCCTATCTCTCTCCTTGTATTCAAACTTTCTTTACGTTTCCCAATTACTGCTAGTCCTCTCATCACAGGGCACTGGCACACATGGTTCCACCTGCAAGGAACATCCTTCCCTCTCCACCTGACCAGGGCACCTTTCAGCTACTTCCCACTCTTTAGATCTTTCTCAGTTCTCCTAGTCTAGATTGAATTCCTCCCCACTTTCCCCACATGCACTTAAAGCTCAGAAAAACTTGACATGAGAGCACAATTCATGTTTATTTATATAAACCTTGTGTAATTACTTGATCAACAATTGAATCTTCCATTAGATTGTTGTTCATACCGAGTCTCCAGCACTAGCACAGTGCCTGGCATACGGTAGATTAGATGGATAGATGAATAAATTAATGAATAAATGAGCAGTATAGGTGTAATTTCTGCACAGTTTAACATGGAATAATTGTTTTCTGTGGGAAAAGCAGCCAGCCTAATAACCTCAAATTCATTCCTTTTTCCTTCCTGACTGCTGTTTACCCTGTCCTTTTACTTCATGGGCTATTGTTTGGGTTTTTGTCTTGTTTTTTTTTTTTTTAATTAGGCATTTGGTTGCCAGTTTCCATTGTCTTTGCAGAGGCTATAAATTCACATCTGTGATGTAGACTGTGGGCTACTTACTCCATGGATAAATGAGGGCAGGCCATCTGGGAATCTTCCCTTCTCCGTGGAAGTGGACAAAGCAAGGCACTGGTACTGTGTGAGAATGAGGTGATCTGGCACAGCTGTAGAAGACCAAGAAATGTGTCCATGAATGTGACTTTACCTGACCTTCGCAAGGGCCCTCATCTCCATTTTGAAGGAAAAAAAAAACAAAAACAAAAGCAAAAACAAACAAACAAACAAAAAAAAACAAACTCAAAGAGTTTCCAATTTTCTTGCAGATACAGGACTGGTAAAGGACAGTGCCAGGGCCCCAGGCCTTTTGAATCCCCTTTTCACTATTAAATTATAATTTTGGCAGCAAGAAGCTATCTCTGGGTTAAATTAATTTATAAGGGGCCACTTTATAAATCCTAGAATGAAAATTGATCCATGTTTTCAAGGCCCTGGTATCAGAGTTGGCTATGGAGAAGTTATACATGCCGCTTATCAGAGTCCAGGCAGAAAGAAAGAAAATTCCAAATTGGCAGAGTTTGAAATGAACATGAATCTAATGTTTGAGTTTGTTCCAGAGTTGCTGGAACATAGGTATAGCAAATATCCAAGTAATCATGGGCAGATTTCATCTACAGAATTGTTTTTTGTTTTTTGTTTTTGTTTGTTTGTTTTCTGTTCTTTGGTTTTTTTTTTTCTTTTTGAGACAGAGTCTCGCTCTGTTGCCCAGGCTGGAGTGCAGTGGTGCAATCTCTGCTCACTGCAACCTCCGATTTCACACCATTCTCCTGCCTCAGCCTCCCGAGCAGCTGGGACTACGCCCGGCTAGTTTTTTGTATCTTTAGTAGAGGCGGGGTTTCACTGCATTAGCCAGGATGGTCTCGATCTCCTGACCTCGTGATCCGCCCGCCTCCGCCCCTCAAAGTGCTGGGATTACAGGCGTGAGCCACCGTGCCCGGCCTACGGAATTGTTTTGATCATAAAGAGGCTATTAAAGACCAAAACCCAAACAAAATAGGAACACAGACATATGTAATTTTTATTGAAAAATGCTATATTCGGGCATCTTCAGTTCTAATTCAGTTCTACCATATACCCTCTGGAGCAGTTCCTGCAGCCTCTCCCCCTCCATCTATAACCCAAACTTCCAAAGGGTTTCTGAGCTCAGCCTCCAGGAGTCAAACCCACCTAAGTCTCAGTCAGGAGCTGGCTACTTCCTACTTGTGATCCTAGGCCAGCTGCTTCCCTTTTCTGAAATTATTTCCTCATATGTAGAATGAAGAGACCAATGTTTATTTCACAGTTATTTTAAGATTCAACAGAATCCCTGAGTATAGTGTTTAGCACACACTAGATGTAAATAGTAATAATAACGCTGAGATAACTACTAATTGTACACTCTTCCTCGATCAGAATTTTTCAAAGGCTCTCCCCTTGCATGCTGGATTAAAACTTAACTCTGACTCAGCTCCAGACCTGCTCAGCCATTGTCTTTACTGGCCTCCACCTTACAGCAACAATGGAGAATACAGAGCCAGCGGGTTAGATGCTGCTCCCCATCTCCAAACCTTTGCCAAGGCTGACCCTTCTATTTGGAGCAACTTCCCACTAGCTGTCTACCTGTTCCCCTCCCCCTCCAAAAAAATCCCTCATTCTTCACACTTCAGCTCAAAGTCTAACTTCTCTGTGAAGCCTGCTCTGGTTCCCCAGAGAAAGATCCTTCTCTTACACTCTTTCTGAGCTAAGGCACACATCACCACTGACTACTCATCACTCTGTACTGTGCTTGTTCACCATCTGTCTATCTATTCACTAGACTGCAAGATACCTGTGGCCACAAACCCTCTCTGTCCATCTTAATGTTCACAGATGCTAGTGGAATCTTAGCACTTCAGGCCATTGTGTCCCTGTATCAGGGACCAAAAAACAAAAGCGTGGATGTTTCTGAAGGAAGTCACTTTTCTCTCAGATTTTGTTTTATGATCCTTTCTGGAATGAGCACCCCAGGGCCTTTAGGTGCTGATAATAAGTCACTGGCACCAAATAGAGCTTTGGAACCTGCAGCCTGGGTGTGCTCTGACTCAGGCTACAGCGAGGGAAAGAGAACTGCAACTCAGAAGAGTTCTTGCCTCCTGACGGAAGAATGTAAATCTCTCCCTGTCCTGGAGAAACAGCATAAAACCTGCGCCCACTTGGTGCACGGTCAACACAGCATGTATAATCATCACTAGTGAACCGCTACCGAGAGCCAAGGCCAATCCACCGGGAATAATTCTACTTTTCCCCTGATGTCACTTCTAAAACATCTCCCTTTGCAAATAATCAAACAGAATGAAGCTTCCCAGTTTTAGAGCCATGTCTTCCAAAAGGTACTTTGAGAACAGCAATTTTTAGACTTTTAACATATTGCTCAGATGAAGGTTGCAGAAAACCGGCCCCAGAATTTACAAATAAGAAAGAAATGGCTTTCTTGGATGAGTCCCTAAGCTTGTGGGGAATGCATTTCCACCGTGCTTACCTCCTGACAGGTCGAGAGATGGCTGTGCTCTAAGAACTCAACTAAACACACACAGATTCATGGTTTTTTTTTTTTTCTTGTGGCTGCTATTGTTGAGTGGATCTAAAAGGATTATTTCTGCTTATTAAATTTACACAGAAAGTCCAGCAATGTTACCATTAAGATCTGTTAAGGTTTGGTAATGGAACCAGCTTACAGTTGAAGATAGGCCTGCTCTAAAGTAATAATCGTGATCTCCGTATATTGCATTATCAGAGCTGAGAGGACCTATCAGACTGTCACAATTTGAAAAATAGTCCAAACATGCATTTGCATTTCCTCTGGTACTTAACTGTCCAGGGAAAAAAGTTTAGGGGACCTCTCTGTATAGATGAATTCAATCTAAAATTATGGCCACTCCTAGCACTTTCTAGAGCTTTTGCTCTTTTCATTCCAGTCCAGGTTTGAGCCTTTGACAATCTGGAGAAAGCGCCTCTGTTTGGGGTAGCGCAGAGGGTTTCAAACTACTTGCCTCAGCATCACTGGGAGGGCTTGCTAAAATACAAATGGTTGGGCCCCAGAGTTTCTGACTCTGTACATAAAGTGGAGTGTGAGAATTTACATTTCTAGCAAGTTCTCAGGTAAGGAAAACACATTTTTTTTTTTTTTTTACAGTTGTCCCAGCTGATTTTGAAGCTGCTGGTCCAATGCTTCAAGAACTACCATGTGGCTAGTCCTTCTTAACCAGGACTGTGCATTAGAATCTTTGGGGGATCTTTTAAGACGTAGTAAACCTGATCACCTCCCCTAGTGTCTCTTTTAACTGGGACTAAATAAGACAGTGTACCCTGTCCTGACATCAGCTAAACCAGCCTCTCTGAACTAAATTCTATCAACACCTTAAAAAAATCAAAACAGATACAGAAAAATACAAAAAACAAATATGTAATTCGATGAATTTTTTTTTCTTCCTTAAGATATTTTTTCGTTTTTAAATTTTATTTAAGCTCTGAGATACAAGTGCAGAATGTGCAGATTTGTTACATAGGTATACATGTGCCATGTAACAGGTATACATGTGTCATGGTGGTTTGCTGCACCTATCAATCCATCATCTAGGTTTTAAACCCTGCATGCATTAGGTATTTGTCCTAATGCTCTCCCCTCCCCTTTCCTCTCACTTCCTGACAGCCCCCAGTGTGTGACGTTCCCCTCCCTGTATCCATGTGTTCTCATTGTTCAACTCTCACTTTTGAGTGAGAACATGTGATATTTGGTTTTCTGTTCCTGTGTTAGTTTGCTGAGAATGACGGCTTCCAGCTTCATCCATGTCCCTGCCAAGGACATGGACTCATTCTTTTTTATGGCTGCATAGTATTTCATGGTATATAGGTGCCACATTTCCTTTATCCAGTCTGTCATCGATGGGCATTTGGGTTGGTTCCAAGTCTTAGCTATTGTAAATAGTGCTGCAGTAAACATAGGTGTGCATGTGTCTTTATAGTAGAATGATTTATAATCCTTTGGGCATATACCCAGTAATGGGATTGCTGGGTCTAGAAACAATCCATTTTTCTATAGTGAGTATCCTGTAACCACCAAGTCAAGAAATCAAACTTGGTCAGCCATCCCAGAGCTCCTCCTTGAGCCCCTTCCCAATTATACCTCCCTCCATTCTGACTTTTATAGTAGTCACTTCCTTGGGTTTCTTTTTTGATTTTTCACCCCAGCATGTATCCACAGACACTAGTTTCATCTTGCCATTTAAAAAATTATTTGTCATTTAAATGTCTTTTAATATCCAGGGTTACCTCCATCCCTTTCTTTTCCTTATGTTCATGTGTTGAAAAACACAGGTCATGTAACTTGTAGTTTCCAACAGCCTAAATCTTACTGACTTAATACACGTCATGCAGTGCCATATGTCCCTCTTTCCTATATATTTCCTTCAAACTGCAGTGGGATCTAAAGGCTTGATCAGACTCAAGTTTGATCTCATTGACAAGACTAAAGGTATGTTGTGTTCTGTCACTGGGAGGCAAACAATATCTAGTTGTCTCTTTTTGTGATGTTAGTAGCTATTAATTCACAATGCCTAGATCTGTTGAGTGGGGATTTTTAAATGGTGTTTTTCTAATTTCATCATTTTTTTTCTTTTAATTGGAGTGTTTTTATACAGAGATGCTTTCCCTCACCTACTATTTGGTTACCCAGTGGTATAGTTCTTACAGAAAAAAAAAAAAGCACCATTCTTTCCTTTTATTTTTCAATTTGCAAGATAATGAAAATCTGTGAAGTTGATCAATTAGTTTCTTTAAAACTATTATTATAAATTTATGAACCCTAAATATTTAATAAGTTTTAATCCATTGCAATTATTAACCTCATTGGAGTAATAACTGTGCTATCTCTGGCAAGTGGGAACCTACTCAAGTTGACTTTTGATATGATGCTAGTAGTCTTTAATAACTTTCTTGCCATCTGCTGTGTCAATGGTTTCCAGGATATTGCCCTTTTTCTGCCCCAGACCTGGGACTAGCCATGATATCTTTTGATAGAAAATGGTATTTTAAAACTATCAGCAGGTAGGATATTGTTTCTAGTCTTTTAAGTGCAAAGAACTGGGATATATGTATATGTATGTGTATATTTCTATGTTCCTGTTTATCTGTATGTATCTGAGTTTTATTAATACAAATCTCATGAGTTAATAAGATATTTTTAATTTAAATGCAGGGCTAGAGTGTCCTTTTGTATATCATATCTGTATCTCTTCTTTTCCACCCTGAGAATCCTGATGAAATTCTCAAAACCAAGGGATTACTTGTTTGCTTCATTTTATAATATATGCCTAATAGCTTCAGAATAACAATGATAATACAAATACTATAACTGTAATATGTTTATTAAATTTATTAAAGAATTTATTACATATGCTCTCTCTATTCCCTCTCTTTAAAAATAGTTGTATCATATCTACATTGCCATAGCATGTATATGTATGTGTATATATATACACACTTATATATGTACAGATACAGAGAGCTATACACACTATACTCTTTTTAAACTTTATGTAGTTTTATAGTTCCACAAAGTACTATATACTTAGTGCTCACCACCAGTCTTAGGTAAATGATTGGAAGTAAAATTAAAAATGTATTTTTAAAATGAAGACTAAAATTATTAAGAAATACAAAACTGAGTGATTTTAAAAACCAAAAACAGACAAGGAGAGACATCAAGGGAATTCAAGTGAAGCTGACAAATATTGAAGATGGGCAAAGAATATCCAATATGCAGATACCAATACGTTGGTCTGAAGTTCACATTCTACTATATATTTTTCAAGAAAAATCACATAAACTGAGTTCTTTCTTGTTGATAATACATTGTACCTTTTATACTTTGAAGTCGATGTTGCTGGATATAACACCTGGCTCACATTTTCTTTCCTTGAGTATATTCTCCATTTTCTTCTGACATAAAGTATTGCTGTCAAAAGTATGATAATCACTTCATTTTCTTTCTCTAAATCACTTATTCATTTTGTCTAGATGCCCAAAGGTTTGTTTTTTTTTTTTCTTAAAAGTCTAGTCATTTCATTATCGTATACTTTGACACTGATCATTCTGTGTTGATATTGTCACGTAGTGAGGGTTTTACAAAACTAGGTAGCTTTAGATATTTAATTCAGTAAACGTTTTCCAAATTTGGTTTGATATTTGTTTTGTTCTTGTTTCATTTTCTTTTCTAAGAAGCCCGTTGTCTGCACATTGGATATTCTTTGCCCGTCTTCAATATCTGTGACCTTCACTTGAATTCTCTTGATTTTTTTCCTTGTTTCTTTTTGGTTTTAAAAATCACTCAGTTTTGTATTCCTTAACCCATTTATGCTGGAGGTTGCAAATTTTTTGTATGAAAAATCAGACCTTGGCAATGACCTTGAGCAGTAGGATATAAATAACTCCTACAAACTTAGCATTCCAGTAAGAACACTAGCCATCAATGGGTTAAGTTTAGTCTTCATTTTTAAAGCACATTTTTAAATTTTACGTCTAATTTTTTTTTTTTTTTTTTTTTTTTTTTGAGACGGAGTCTCGCTCTGTCGCCCAGGCTGGAATGCAGTGGCCGGATCTCAGCTCACTGCAAGCTCCGCCTCCCGGGTTCACGCCATTCTCCTGCCTCAGCCTCCCGAGTAGCTGGGACTACAGGCGCCCGCCACCTTGCCTGGCTAGTTTTTTTTTTTTTTATTTTTTTAGTAGAGATGGGGTTTCACCGGGTTAGCCAGGATGGTCTCGATCTGCTGACCTCGTGATCCGCCCGTCTCGGCCTCCCAAAGTGCTGGGATTACAGGCTTGAGCCACCGCGCCCGGCATGTCTAATTCTTTGTGGAGTTTGGTGCATCCACTCTGAGTTTTTGTGATTTTAATTTATATTGTTTCTTCATGTTAGGTATCATTTTTCAAATGTCTTTTTGTTCATTTTGAAAGTAGTTTAGTTTTTTGGGCTTGGTTTTTCAGCATGCTTTCATTGTCTTATGGATTTTATTCATCTCTTTATTCTCATTTTTTTCTTATTATAACTCTGACCTGGAATTAGATTTGCTGCTTATTTTTATATGAGTTTATTTTATCCTGAAGGAGGGAACATTCAGAATAACTTTTCTAGCTCCTCAGAGTTTCCTCTCCTGGGCTTTTGTTAATGCTATTCTTCTCGTTGTTGTTTTCAAGTGTGCAAAAATATGATAGCTCACTTTCTAAATTTTCCTGGTGTTGTTTCCTACCTTACTTTAGCTGGGAATGATTCCATTCTGAGATATTTGTCCTTGGTATGAATTTCTGTCCCAGAAAGGAGCCCTGGCCAGTCAGTTTAAAATTCAAATTCATGTGGACTGCTTCATCCCCTTTCAGAACTTGCTAAGGAATTCTTCCATTCGCTTACTCCCAGTTTTATTCATTGTTCAAAAATTAGCAAGATTGTTTTGCTGTGAATATCTTCTGGGTATTTGGGGTCCTCATTCATGGCTTCAAATGCCCCGCAACTTCCCTCCACTTCTTTCCATGTCGAGGTTCCCTGACTGTTGGAGGTTCATCCCCACCTATTTGTATCTTGGGTTTTGTGAGGGATACCCAGTCATTTAATGGTTTTGTAAATATTGACTATGAGTTTCTCGATGATTGTTGAGTTTCTCTGATCTACTTTTATGTGGGAATTCAGGGAGGTTCAATGACTATCACACACTGCTGCTGCCATCCGATTGTACAACCACCTTCATTCTTGTATTCCAAAATACCTCTTCACCATTTGCCAAGGGAGGATGATATTACAGAATTCATAGTTTCATGATGATTTGCTTGGGTGCAACAGCAGAGGGAAGAAAAGGATCTCTATGTTCTAAAGCATCTCTGCCCAAGGGAACAATCTATGATGCTGGAAACGTGCATCTGCACCATCCAATGCATGCAGTTATTGCGTACTTGAATGTCGCTAATGCAAAAAGAAAATAGACTTTAAATGTAATTACATTTAATTCAAATCTAAATTTAAATAAACACCATGAGAACTGGCTACCATATTAGACAGTGCAGTTCTAAGGAACTCTGAGTGCTTTTACTCATGAATCTTTTTCCATTAGGCTGACCTGTGCTTACAGCAGAGATACAGATCAAGTATAATGTTCTACTCTCAAGGAGCTTACCATCTTTAATGTGAATTTATTGAGGGAAATTAAGTCCCTGCATTTCACAGACTGAGAAATAGCTTCTGTTCCTGCCACATGGGGCTATAAGCCAACTTGAGTCAAATATTCCTCAGCTTTTAGCGATACTCAGACATAACTATACAGAACTGCCTATGGTCAAGATTTTTGGAGGCATTGCCTAGGACATGATTAAATAAATGCAAGCTGTCATTTCTCCCAAACTTGAAAATGTTCTTGTTTTCAGTATTTCCAAATAGCTTTCTCTTCCATAAGCAGTGTAAGGGCAAGTATTATGTCTGTTTTGCTTACCGTACCTAATAAATTAGTACGCAAGTCAGCAAACTGACCCATGGGTCAAATCCAACTTGCTGTCTGTTTTATGTGTGGTTTCTGAGCAAAATATGGTTGTTATATTTTTATATGGTTGATTAAAAAAGCAAAATAATACTAATGACATGTACAAGTTATTTGAAATTCAAATGTCAATGTCCACAAGTAAAGTTTTTTTGGAACACAGCCATCCTCACTTAGTATTATATACCTGCTTTCACACTACATAGGTAGAGATGAGACTTACAACAGAGACCATACAATCTGTAAAACCTAAAATATTTACTATCTGGCCCTTTACAGAAAAAGTCTGCAGACTCCTGAATTAGTCAATAAATGCTCATTATTTTCCCAGGAGAAACTTGATTGTGTTTCACATTTTAGAAGAAATTGAACATTTTAAGAAGCTTCCTTCTAGCTGTAGCCAGAGAAAATTACATTCCACACCCAAATATACACAGCTGGGGATCAGGAAGAAAGCAAGAGCCTTAATGGAGTTATTAAAGTTGCAGCACAAGAAATAAAATTCTCCACAGAAATTTTTTAAGCTCATGCAACTTGAGGGAAACAGAATTTAAAACCCTGTTTACTATTTGATTTCACAAAAATGCCTGGCATGAAAGCAATTACCCATTCTAAATGCTTCAGCAGAGAAAATATTCATTTACTCCTCTCACATTTGGGGGAGAAGAAGGTGGACATCAGGCAGTAGTATCATAAGTCTTCAAGGAATCGGAACAGGCATCTTTTTAACATTTTAGGACTTAATGAGAGCTCAACATCAGCCTGGAAGAAATGAATTGGGGAACAGTTTCGTCTTTTGCAAATCTTGGTTACCATCTGGAGTCTTTCTTGCATGGGAGAAATAAACATCATTCTTCTAAAGAGCAGGCAAGATCTTAATTTTATGTTTGACCCTTACACAGCTTTTCCCCAGAAGCAAAATTTAATGTGTCCTGTTTGAATATTGATAGCATACTCATGAATATTCCTCATAATATAAAATGAGGGTAGACGCCTGAACACATCTCAAATAATTGTGGTCTCTCTTCAGAGAGAGAGCAAATCGTGTTATAGCCAATACCAAGCTGTGTCCCTAAAATGATACTAAAATTTTAAAAGTGATATCAGTAAAGATAATGGCAAACAATTAAATAGAGCCATTTACAGCACAAATTAAGATGGAAATGAAAGCTTTGGCATTTGACATTATTTTGAAAAAATTATAACATAGTGAGGACACTATCATCTAATATTTTGAATTGGCTAAACACCCAGAGACTGTGCTAGAAATTGCTGAAGACGGTAGTCACTTAGAATTTACATCTCCTGCAGATTATTGTCAGAGTCTTAGAAAGCAGCTTTGGGTATTTCTTTTCTTTGTATTTACTCTGAACCTTGGGAAAAGACTATCATGTGATTTGCAAAATCTCTGTAGGAGAATTATGGTCCTTAGAAAATCAGTGCTTAAGGCAGAGAAGCAAGAACTAGAGAAGTCAGTTGAAGCCACATGTAATACATTTGCAGTGAATGATTATCATAGTCAGATGGAGAGAGACATTTGGCTTATTAGGATGTAACAGATCTATCAAGGAATCATCAGAAAGCTATGAGAGGTACCCCGGCATGATGCTTCAAGACTGTGCTTTGGAGCAAGATGGATTTGGATAGAATTGTTCTGCCTCTAACCAGTTGTATCATGTTGGGCAAGTAACTTAACCTCATCCATGATATTTGGATAATGATAGCATCTGTCTCTTAGGGTTGCATGAGAATTGAAAAACATAATGCTCATAGATACTTAGCACCAGGCCTGTCACTCAATAAACATTTATGGTAACTGGGATGATGCCAGTGGTACACATTGCTGTCACAGAATTGTGTTGAATGCAAGTCAGTAGGTGAGCTAGTCTTATTTGAAAAGTGGAGCTGGGATCCATTGCTCTTTTTCTCCACATAGCAGACAGGTTTGGAGTGTCCACTATGTACTCTTCCCCTTTCTTCAAGGACATGCAAAGGTGGTCCCTGTGGTCATATTTGTGCCACATCTCCCTGCTCCTCCTGGCTACTGCATGAGACTAGTGACAGACCCCAAGCCTACACTAGGCCAACTTGATCCTCTTTTCAGGAAAAATTTGTCTCATGACTGGATGCTATATTGTCTCAAGCCATCTCACAACACTTACCAGTAAGTTCCAAATAAAATTAATTTAGACTTGTAACTTTAACAACAAATACTTGCAGTAGAATATTCTTAGGGATGACAAAGAGATTGCAACATTAAATCAGTGATAAAGGACCCTAAATATCGAAAGCCAAAAAAATCAGTGTTATCATCGACATTCAGGTGGTACAAGAGATAAGACAATAGGGCTAGGGGGAGCAGAGAAGGTACAATGCAAGGGATTGTCAAGACTAAACTGCCTGGTACAAAGAAAAGGTGAGGGCTGATAATTCTGCAGAGAAGTGTTTTAATTTCCCTGATTGCTGAGAACCTTCGCTTATCTTCCTGAGGTAGCTGGGAATGGCTCTTGGCAATAGTCAATGTCTTCACTTTTCCTGCAAATATCACCAAGGGATATTCACTTAATATTTTCTTTTTCTTTTAATCTGTTTGGCCACAACTAAGGAATTATTTTAAATATCTGAAGAAATGAGAAATGGAATT
The DNA here is from genome assembly GCF_000951045.1 of Mandrillus leucophaeus. Classification (NCBI taxonomy): domain Eukaryota; kingdom Metazoa; phylum Chordata; class Mammalia; order Primates; family Cercopithecidae; genus Mandrillus; species Mandrillus leucophaeus. The sequence continues at coordinate 2,037,182 of NW_012107030.1, forward strand.
TTCATTTTGACTAAGGAATAACCAACTATGAAGATTAAGTAGAAACATAAAACCAGTAAACTAAAGAGTGCGCTTTCTGCTATATTTTGTTTTTATTTTTGTTTTTTCTCTTTCTTAGTTGTAGAAACTCATATTGGAGCAAAGAAAGACCCAGGGTGCCAAGCAATCTGGTTCCTCGTCTCAGACTCAAAGAGCAAAGTCATCCCATCCTGCTCCCTCTCATAAGCAGCCAAGGCCCTGCACCACGGAGGAGCTGAGCCACTTTGCAAGACAGCAGTGTGAGCCTGGAGGCATCTGGCAGGATGAGCCATATCTGCATCCCTTTTCTCTTAGTCCCAGAGTTAGGACTCAAGTTTTATATTCCTCACGCCCTTCAGCTCTGTCTTGGGGCCAGCGATCTTGTTATGTAACCACAGCAAATGACACAAAAGCAAGATTTCACCTTGATCTTTGTGCAAGCTAAAGAAAAAGGCTCTGAACATTTCACTTGTAGAGGAACTCATTCCTTGGGAAAGGTTGGTGTAAGTGGAATGTGAGGGGCAGGATTAGGGCTGGGAAAGATTAGTCATTTATTAAACACCCGCAAATTCACTGGGCTGAAAATGACCCAGTTCAGAGAAATATTCAGGCATATTCATATCCAAACAGAGATTATTTGCCTACAGAAGAGGCAGAGAGTAGCCAAATATCACATTATTACTCAAGTGACTGTCAGATTCACACAAAAGCTAGATCCACTGGAAAGATATGTGTTGGACTTTGGGAATTGTATAATAATCAGTATTCTAGAGAAAAGGTACTCATGTAGTTGAGATTTTGCTTCCCACTTACACAAACTCATAATACTTGTAGTATTAAATATTAGTCATGTTTATCAGTAACTAGAATGCAAATTAAATCATAATGAAATACCATGACATGCTATTAGGATGGCTAAAATTAAATAGACTGACCATACCGATTAGTGAGAAGGATGTAGAAAAACTGGAACACTCATCCACTGCTTGTGGGGGTGCAAAACAGTAAAAAGCACTTTGAAAAACAATTGCTTAAAAAGTTAAACGTACATGTATCATGTAATCCAGCCATTCTACTCCTAGGCATTTATCCAAGAAAAATGGAAGAATATATTTATATAAAGATTTGCACATGAATATTCATGGCAGCTTTAATTAAAATAGCCCAAAACTAAAGACAACCTACATGTCCATCAAGGTGAAGGAACAAAAAAACTGTAGTTTATCCATACAATGAAGTACTACTCAGCAATAAAAAGGAATGAATTTATGATATTTTCAGCAACATTGGTGAAGCTCAAAATAACTATGGTGAGTGAAAGAAACCAGACAACAAGAGGGCATATTCTCTGATTTCTGTTTATAGAAACTCCTTAAAAATGCAAACTAGTCTATAGTGACCAAAAGTGGATCAGTGGTTACCTGAGAATGGGGAAGTGGAGACGAGTGGGTGGAAAAGATTACAAAGGGACAAGAGGAAGCCTTTGGAGGTGTTGGATATGTTCACTATCTTAATTGTGGTGATGGTGTCATAAGTGTATCTTCATGTGAAATTTCATCACAATGAACACCTTAAGTATGTGCAATTTATTTTATGTAAGCTATGTCTCAATGACGCTGTTCATTAAAAAATTATTTAGTGTCTCTCTCTCAGAAACATAAGGTCTTTAGAGATTGGGATGATCTTGTTCACTGAAAGATGAGCAGCATCTCATCTAGTGCCTGGCACACAGTAGGCATGCAATAGTTATTAGCTGAATGAATTAATAGATGAACTAGTCCCTAGTCAGGTAAGGTTTTGAGCTTTATTACTTCTTATACAGTCAAATCAAAGTTAATGGCCCTAATAATTTTTAAAGAATCCAGTTGGTTATTCTCAGTTGGGCATTAAAAGATGGGCAACCTTCCAAATCATAACAAATGTCTTACAGGTTTGAAATCAGGGATCCTGATTTGTAAATAGTGATTATTTCTGTTTCTAAGTATAACATGTTTATCACAGAAAAATTGGGAATACAGACTAATAAAGGAGCATTTTTGGAACTGAGAAGTCCTTGTTTACTTTTTGAAAATATCTTCTCTGTAACAAACAGGGGAAATCCTGATATAAACGATTTACTTGTCCACAAATCTGGCTTTATGCTGCTGGTTTCATCATTGTCCCCAGGCATCCAGGGCCCTTGGCTGTCTCACACAGCATAGGACACCTCAGCAGGAGTTGTGCTTATCTGACACCCTCATCATATGGCACTTACCTTTCTTGTTTAGACTAGAGAGAACCAAGGTACTGAAGAACCTGATAAGAGGAGAAGACTCTTGTTTTCTTTTACCTTTTCTAAACTTTTATAAAACAAAAACTATTCTTTCATGTGAGTTTGCACACTTAAGAAGAGCATCTGATGATTCTAATTGTGTCGATTAGAACTCATGCTGAGAGTCCAAGGAAACCTGGTCACAGAGCACAGCTCCCTAGTGTCTTACAGGAAATCAAGCAGGTAACACTTTCTAGAGCTTAGAGAGGATGGTAGTCTTTGATAAGTCAATGGGTAACACCACCGTGTATGGAATATTTATACTTTAGGTTTTCCTCTCATCTCAATTAATAGCTATTTATTGAACACCTTCTGTTTACAAGAGCTTTGCTAGATGCTGTAGGGAGTGCAGGGGTGAGCAGAATATTTATCTGTTCTCAAAGAGTTGATCATTGAGTAAGAGACAGAAAGTCAGCAAAAGGTATCATTTGCAATCGGATAATAGAATAGAGATTTCAATGAAGAGAGTCAGAATTACCCAAATCTCTTTTAAAAATCCACAGATGCCCAGACTCCACTCTAGACCTACTGGATCCAAATCTTTGATAAAAGTCACCAATAGACTCAGTGGGGAAAAAAATGAGGTTAAAAAAAAATCTAATGCAAATTCATCAAGTATTATCCCTAGATATTTGACCCTATAAAGATTTTCAAATAATTTTACTTGTAATAAAATAGACATAACATATAACGTACTATTTTAACCATTTCTGAGTGTACAGTTCAGTGGTATTAAGTATATTTCACATTATTGTGCTATCATCACCACTATCCATTCATATAATTCTTTGCATCTTGCTAAACTACACCCATTAAACAACTCCCCTTCTCTTCTGCCCCCAGCTCCTGGCACCCCCATTCCACTTTCTGTCTCTATGAATTTGACTACTCTAAATACTCACATAAGTTGGATCCCAAAACTTTACGTGCCACATTTATTGTGACTACATTTTTGAAAGAGTCCTTTAAAAAGCAGGACAATACCCATTTCCCCGGGGAAGATCACGAACATACAGCTATAGGATGAATACAGAAAATGGCAATCCTGATAGGATGCCACCGAGTTCTTGGCTCTGAGAAAGAGATTTCTAGAAACCTAGATTTTAAAAGTGCTTTATCTCAGGCCCTTAGAAGCAAAGATGATGAACTCTAGAAAGCTCAGACAAGTGGCTCAAGTAATTATGAAAACAACTTTTTTCAAAGAATGAATGTGAGAAGTTTGAATACAAATATCCTTCAAAGTAAGAGTCTTCATCTCTACACGATATTCCCAAAACCTAAACGAAGTGAGAAAATGCCTCTTTAGTTTTTCCTTTATATTAGATTAAGTCAGAAGGCACGATTTCACTCTTGACTTTGATAATTACAGAAATTGTAGTTTCAATATTCTTTAAAATACCTAAAATCAGGTTTATAACTTTCATTTGCACTAGAAAATGAAGGCAAACAAACTACCATGATATTCATGTTGGAGATGAGAAAACCAAGGTCACAGAAAGGAAGTAAAACCAAACAGAATCTCTCCCCATCCAAAAATAACCCCGAAAGCTAGAGTAAAAGATGACAAAATTATGACTAAACACACAAAAATTACTTCAGTAATCATAAATTTGAAAAGAAAAAATATAAACGATGGGAAAGCCAGCTTGGGCCCACATGCCTAACACCTCCTCTGCCGCACCCTCCTTTGCAATTGAGATGACCAATGACAGCAAAACCTGGGAGTTCGAGGTAGGCTTGAGGCATAGGAAACGCAGAAAGTAGGAAGTTCCCAGAGGCCTCCTTGCTGCTGGTGAGTCTCCCTGAAGAGCCCTGAGATGGCACAAATTCCAGACAGCGCAAGGCAATCCCCTTCATGAAGAGCAAATTTCTTCTAGCAAGCACCTCATAAATTCTGGAGATAGTAAACAAAGTTGTGTTAAAAAATCAATATTCTTGTAATGCACTTTTGGAAATGTAGGAACAGAGTGTGCAGTCAACTCAGCCAGAAGTGTTCGAATTAGCATCAGAGACAGAGGCTTGTCTGTAAATATGAAATCAAATGGAGAATTGCAGGTGAGTGTGAGCAAGTGTGCTTTTTCCAGGGCCAGGCTTCACAACTGTGATCAACTCTGGCATGGCACAGCCCTGCCATCAACAATGTGTACTTTATATCCAGATTTCCTAGATTATAAGCAGTACAAGTATCATGGGGTCAAAAGCTCATATCATCTTTGAGCTTCCCTCAAGAAAAAAAGAACAAAAAACGTGATTATAAAACTTATTTAGAATGCAAAAAGGAGTTACAGTAAATTTCAAATTTTGTAAATTTGACAAATACTGCAGTCAAGATCTTCATAAAATAGTATGATAATTTCATTAACCACTGCCTGGTTTCTATATTTTTTCTGTAATTTTTTTGGTTAATTACCCTCTGATTTCCTTTGTAACATTTTTGGATGAAGTAAAATAGGAAGCTAATTGAGCCTTTGCTCTAACATGATTGACCAACATTTGTTTTATATTTGTTGATAACTTAGAAACATTTATGTTCACAACTTGTCATTGGTAATGCCACGCAATTTTTAGGATTGTTGTTAAATTTGGGAACATTCCATCATTTTCTTTTTGATTTGAGATGTAACTTTTGGAAGAATTTTCCACAGATCGACTTCATAGCATCATACAGGTAAAGTTTCATTTCTTCTCTTCTTTATTCCTGGTGTAAAATACCAGACGTAACCTGTCCTGGTTTGAGGTGCGTTGGCACAGTTAGTGGTAGGAATGTTCCTGGAAGTCACGCTTACATCTCGAGAACAAACAATAACCTGATACAGAAGTGGTTGCAAACCATGAACAAATTTGCCACTGATAAACCAAATGCTACCCAATTCGTCATCCCCTTAGTTAGACCCCAGACATACCAACAGCCACTGCAAAGTCAAACCTGTAAGAGTGAAGCAGATGGACGGGAAGTTGGAGTGGAAAGATACAGTAATCTTAACTGACTGCAAATGAGATACTTGACTTGTGCAAATTTTACAAAAATGTATGACCACATGAACATGTTCCAGAGTTTTGGAAGTAGTATAAGCAAGGGCCCCTGAAGCTGAAGCTTCACTAGTTTCATGGTGAATTCACTTGTACCTACATTCAAACCCTGCCTCTGCCTCTCTGCCTCTCACTAGGGAGTCAGGCAAGTTGCTTTCTCATTTGGTCATCTTATCTGTAAAATGGGGAGGAAACACCTTCCCAGAAAAGGGCTTATTGTGAAGACTAAGTGTGACAGCATGCATGAAGGGTTAACATGAGGTGCTGTAACAAACAAACTCCAACATGTTAATGTCCAAAGACTGAAAGTTTGTGTCTCACACATCATCCTGATGTGGGAGTGTGTGGTCAGCAGGCGGCATTGCTCCAGGTGACAATTAGGTTCCCAGTCTCTTTCTGAGCTATGATCCTGCCATTCCTTAGGATCTAGGGAGTCTGTACTTAAACCTTGTAAGGAGAAAGAAATAGTGGGCCAGGAACACTCACTTAAAATCCTGGTCCTGGAAGTGGCACATAAGACCCAGCTCACCGTATTGACGAGACTGAGCTCATGAGCACACCTGTTTGTAAGAGAGGCTGGGAAATGCATCCCAGGTCAGCTGCCTCCCAGGATGGAGAGAGGAGTGTGCATTTTTGATGACAGCTAGTTGTCTTTGCCACAGTGCTTAGCCCAAGGCCAGGCATGCAGGAATAGATCAGGTGGCAATCAAAAAGATCAAGGGGACCCATGGCCCAATAAAAGCCATCCATCTAAGCTGGGGGTAGCACACTCAAATGCCTTTAAGGACCAATCAGGTTGCATAAATGAATGAGGCAGGCCAAGAGCAAGGAAAACAGCTCTGTAAGTGTGAGGACAGGCAGCAAGTGACACCAAGGAGGCCACAGGGTGGGGCTGGGCCACCTGGAGACTACAGACCTCATCTAAAGATGACCAGTGATACTTGGGTCCAGGAAATTGTAGCCCTGTGCAAATAGTGGTTCATTTGGCCAGAGCATCTGAATTTCCAAGAGAAGCTGGAAATTTGGATTTTTAGGTAATTTTTTTCAATCAATGAATGGAGTCAGTTATCTATTGCGTGGTTAAACAAACACACAAGTCATGCCCCAAACACCCATACCTTTACTCATGATTCTGTGGATGAGGAACTTGAGCAGGTGTGATAGGGATGACCTGTCTGTGTCATGTGGTATTGCCTGGAGGATGACCTGGGGTGGCCTCCTGCATAGGGTTGAGGCTGTAGCTGGGGTGACTAGAACAGCTAGAGATTAGCTGGGCACCAGAATCAATCTTGGCACCATTATTTACTATGTATTCTTTCACAATGACTAATTCTATTTTACTTGATTTCTATTTTGTTATACAGCATAGAAAATTAACCTGATGTGAAACTTTGAAGGTTTTGTGTCTCTAAAGAACATGCCACTGACAATCTGACATTCTCTTCCTAGTCTCTCCCTTCCTAGACTCTCATTTTCCAGGTCAGGGTGGCCTGTGGGAGCCAAATCCTCTGGCTGCCTGTTTTTGTGAATAATGTTTAACTGGAACACAGCCACACCCACCTGTTTGCATATTGTCTGCGGCTGCTTTCTCTACAAGGGAGAGTTGAGTGGTCATGACAGGTGGTATAATCTGCAAAGTCTAAAACGTTTACTATCCGGCCCTTTACAGAAAAAGCTTACCAATCCCTGCTCTTTCAATTACAATTGGAATTACCAATCATTGAGCAGGGACTCTGTGCCTGCCTTAATATCCATGATCTCATTTAATTTTCACAACATTGCAAGGTATATATGTTGCTCCTACTTTGTAGAGGAGGAAACTGAGGCTCAAGGAGAGCCAGTGACTCACCCACGGTTCCACAGGCAGTGAGTAGAGAATATGGAAGTCCAAACCTGGTGATCTCTCTAGCAGGCCACACTGCCACTGGAGTGGACCATGTTGCACTGGCTGTGGTTGGGAGGGGTGGGAAGAAGAAATGGTATCCTGATGTCAGTGGTGCCCCCTGTGTAGACAACCCTGTGTAGAGGATCTCTGTGGCTGGAAAGGAATAATGGAAATAATGGAATATTATTTCCATTAATGGGATATAATAATAATGAAAAAGAGCCAATAATGGAAAGGGCCTTGCTGGGTAGGAGTGGCCTCTCCTAAAGGTTGCCTGCCTCCCTATCAGCAGGCTGGATAACCCTAAATAAATGGCTTTATTTAAAGTGAGGTTTCAAATGGTGTCCAGGCAGGAATTTAGTATTCAAGTGTAAAGAGCTTGATTTTCAGTGCTTCCTGATTTCAGTCTTTAAGCATTTGTGTTGGTTGTAGAAGGTTATACTTTGTGAAAAGTAAAAGTAATTTATTTCTTTTGTAAACCTGGGCTCCTCTGCAGTTCCTAAAAGGAAAAAAAAATGCCCCACAGAAAGAAGCCACATTGAGGTGACCAGATGTGTTCATGCCACAGCTCTTAAAGGAGGACTTCCAGCATCTGCCCCAGAGAGAAAGTCATGCTGCCCCTAAGCCAACAGAGGCTAATAGGAGTCCCTCAGATTTCCAGCTCCTTTACTGCCTAGGGAATCCCACCTTCCAAGGGGCTGGCTCACCTCCCTTTCTCTTCCTCCCTCCAACCTTCTGTGGCCAGTTTAGAGATCCAAGGGACCACAGTCAACTGAAGAGTGTGCAGCTTCTCTCCTCATCACCAGGCATTCCTTCACTGTAATCACATCTGTTTTTATGGGCAGTCATAGAGAAGAACAGTAAACCATTAGCTGCAGTCAGGTGGACAGGCCCAAATCCTCTTGCAAAAGCTTGCTCTGGAACCCATCTTAAACCATCTCTCTGCCTTGGGTGGGCTCAGGGAGAGCAGCCCAGAAGGGCTTTCTCTGGGGCATGGGGTAGGTAAAGGAAGTTTCTTGTGTTTTGAGTTTGGGACCAAAGTTTGGGGCACCATCTGAGTGGTACAGGGGTTGTCACCTAACACACAGATGCCATCCCTGAGGTGAGGCCACATCTGGTCTGATCGTCAGTGGCATATTCTTCAGAGACACAAAACCTTTGAAGTTTCACATCAGGCTAATTTTCTATGCTATATAACAAAATAGAGGTCGAGTAAAATAGAGGTAGTCATTGTAAAACAACGCATCATAAATAGTGGTGCCAAGATTGATTTCAGGTACCCAGGATCACTAAACTCCCCGGGGGCTTTAGCTGATACAGGAAGGAATGGGAATGAGGCCTTGTCTGGGTGGTGAGCTTTCTCTCATAGTGAAGGTATCAGAACCCCATTCAGGACCTTTCCCATGTACAATATGCCCTATTCTTGGGCACAAAAAGGAGGACTTGGTCTTTTTGTTTGTTTTTTCTGTTTGTTTTTTGTTTTTGTTTTTTGAGATAGAGTCTCGCTCTGTCACCCAGGCTGGAGTGCAATGGTACAAATCTTGGCTCACTGCAACCTCTGCCTCCCGGGTTCAAGCCATTCTCCTGCCTCAGCCTCCTGAGTAGTTGGGATTACAGGCGCCCACTACTACGCCCAGCTAATTTTTGTATTTTTAGTAGAGATGGGGTTTCACCATGTTGGTCAGGCTGGTCTCGAACTCCTGACCTCAAGTGATGCTCCTGCCTTGGTCTCCCACAGTGCTGGGATTACAGGCTGAGCCGCAGTGCCCGACCAAGGACTTGTTCTTGTTTTCTTCCTTTGCCCTTCCTCTCCAAAGCGTGTCCCCACTGAGCTAGAGCACTCAGATAGGCCTGAGTAGAGAAGGACATTCCAACCCCACCTCTTCTTTGTCTGTCTCTTTTTTTTTTTTGAAGTTCTAGCACAGAGACTGCTGGAGCTTTCTTGCATGCTGTGTGATAAACCCACATGCTAGCCCAGGAGAGAAATACATCTCTATGAGGATGTCAGGAAAGCAGCTTACACAAACTCAGCCTAGTGTCTTGCTAGCTAGTTTTAAACAGCATATGTGCCTAAAAATGTCTTGTTGGGATCCAGAAACAGATAGAAAAGCATTGAGGAAATTTAAGAAATCTGAGGCTGAAGTTCTTTTTATCCCATGCTGCTGTTTAGGGAACTCAGTTTTACAAAGTAAGCCTTCATATAGAATACTGTTGACTTCCCTACTATAATTTATAACCTGCATCTAGTTTTGTAATGTTACCCTCCTTCCCACTCCCTCCCACCACCGTTCCACTCTTGCATCTCTGGCTCTTTGTCACTGTTTGTTCACAATAATGACACCCGAGGTCATAAAAGAATGTTCCTGCAGCCTTTCTTCTGGGCAGAGTGGTGAAGTGTAAAGGGCTCTGGATGAGTGTCAGAAATCTGAATTCGGAGCCCCGCGGCCTTGAGCAATTCACTTAACCTCTCTGGGATTCAATTAACTTGTGTCAATAAAGCAGTGGATCTCTGAAATCACTTGCATTGCAGCCCCCACCCCCCGACACACACACATACCAAATTAAGTAGGAGAATGAGAAATGTCTTCAAACAATAACGATAGGTAAAACCAAAATCAATTAATATGAAGAACTGAAGGAAGCATTCAGGCACCAGGGATCACAAAGGAGGAAATATTTGTCCACTATGGCATTCTATGAGCTGTGCAAATCCGATATTGATGGTCTCCAAGGGCAAGTTCACACTACCATTCACCACCAGTACAATTAAACCAATTTAGGATTATACAAAGCTACTAGGTAAGTCTAACTTTGGTGAAGAACAAGAAGTGGGGTGCTACACGCCCTCCACCCTAGAGAATGAAACAGATCCTGCTGTGAATGAACCCATTAATATTACTTTTTATGGGGGCAGAGGGAAGAGCCTTGCTCCTAAGATATTGCAACTGTGCCTTGTTTCCTGATGAAGGCATGCATGGAAAGCTAATTAGTTCAGATCTGTTCTCTAGGACATCATGCCTGGCTTCTTTTTGCCTCAGTTACTTTTCTAAGAGATTGAGATGAGGCTGTTGTATCTGCAGATCTATGGAGAAGAACAGCACTAATCCATATGGACCATCAGAATAGCAAGACACCAGCTGTTTCCACTGATCAATGGTGGGTTGCAAAGATGTCTATCAAGTTCACACAGCGATTAAGAGTTACACTTGAAGAATCAAATATCATAATAGATATCAAAGAACTTTGCAATCTGAAAATAGTGTAAAGATGTTGGTCATTATTTGGAGCTATCCAGTTAAAAATCCTTCACTTTACAGACAAAGAAACTGAAGCCCAGGGAAGGGAGGATGTGCCTGAAGTCACCAGCAGGAGAGTGGCAAGGGCCACCCTGGGGGTTAGGGCTCAGGAGAGTGGCCAGAAAAACAGACTAAGCTCTTGGACTGTATAAGTCATCTAATGACCAGGAGAGTACAATTTGCCTTTTTATCACCTTAAACATTTTGACTTAGAAGAATCTTAAAATGCTTTATTTGTGGCCCTGAGTGTGCTTGGAAGCTACAATTAAACTCTAAAAATTAAAACAAGTTAGAAAAGCAAAAATTCCTGATTGGTCAGAAATCATATGGAATGAGGAGTTTGGCCTAATTGAGGCCAAAATCAATGGATGATTTTTATCTTATGATTAAAAGCTTTCATTTTGAGTGTCTGTTTTATGCCAGGAACTATAGCAGGCATTTGACATGCACGGTCTTCACGTAATTTTCACACTAACCCTCAGGGTGGCCACGGGCTAGGAACTCCTAGCCCATTTCTTCTTTCATGTTAATTTATTTAAATTGGCTTCTCTTATTTATAAGCAAAGATTACAAACTATATATCCTATTGTTACCCTGTGGGATGGCTAGCATTTCCATCTCACAGGAAAACAAAAACCACATACCCACAGCCAACCAGTGCAGATCTAGGTTTTGCACCCAGGCCAATAGGACCATAGCTCCCGCCTTGCAACACACACCCTCACGCTTTCTCCAGGCTCTCCACTGGGAGGACGGCCTCCTGACATGGGCCCAGGGCACTGTCAACCACAATGACCTCTTCCATGGACCAAGAAAGGGACATCCAACCTGAGCCAGCTCTGTCCTGACTTTGGGGTAAAACCCCACAGGAGGACAGCAGGTGGGGCTGAGTCATTCTGATGAACAGACCCTCAAAAGACAGCCCCTGGATTCCTACTCCCAGACCCTTGAGCTGTGCCCTTTGTCCTGCTGAAGGCTCTTTGTTCCACTGTCCTTCAATACCCTCCTTCCAGTGTACAGAAGCTCCTAACCCATTCCTTCTTTTGTGTTATTTAAATTGTTTTTGTTTACTTAGAAGCAAATAATCCAAACTATGCATCATATCATTACACAGGAATCCATTGTTTCGTTTTTAAATGTCAACCACTAAAAATAACTTTCTAAAACCTCTAGCATCCACGTATCAGCTTTGTTACATACAATACTCTGAATATGTCAATATATTACTAATGAGAGAATCTGGGGTGCCTCAAAGTGAATACAGAAGGCACAGTAAATTGGCCTGCATCTTTACTGAGCCCAAGACACAAGGTGGAAGATACTTTGGGGGAAAGGGCATGGGATTCTTTTTCTTTTCTTCTAAATCCCTAACAGGAAACTTTGTGTTTTGCCACATGCTTTAAAATGTACCAAGGATTTGTCTTAATCAGATATAGTAAGATATGCAGACACGGGAATGACAATTGTGAAAAAAAGTTTTTATTCTCATGGATCCCTAGAAACAGGGGGCACCCCATACCATACAGGCCACCTGTGGCAGGCACCAGGGTGGGTCTGGAGGCAGAAGGAAGCAAAAGAAGGTATGAGCACGGCCTTTATTGTGGTTTCCTTGGAAAAGCAAATGGGATATGTAACTTAGGTTTGTCTAATTTGAATAATGTTGGCGGGCTTAGGGATATAGGGGTGGTCGCCAGTTATCCAGTACCGGGCTCTGGGGTGATTTAGAGCTGTGGGAATATCAGCTTTGTGTGTGAGGTAGATAAAGGAGCTGGTTGGGTGTCTGGGCTCTAGATTGGTTGATTTTCATGTCAAAGATGTGCTCAAAGGCAAGTCATTTGTTATCTCGAGGAATTAGCTAACCCTGGGAGGGGCAGTCCCTCCTCAGGTCTGCAAGGCCCCAGGATGTTAAAGCAACATAAAATATAGAAAATAAAGAAACACGATTCTGTACCTGAGCCCTGTGAAATCTCCTTGGTAACCTAAGTGAGCCTGCTATCACTTCCTAGGCAGGCCTTCCTCCAGTCCCCAGGGCTCTCCCCTACTGTCCTCTTGGTTTTCTCTAACTGGTGCCAAGAATGAGCTGTTGCCTTCCCTCCACAAGGTCTCCATCGTTTTTACTTCTCACCATCCTCATTAATCTCCTGAAACTCAAGAGCCTGTTGAGGGTGGGGGAAGCACACAGTTCATGCAAGGCTAGTTTTGTATTAGAGAAGGGAGTTACAGTATCAAACAAGAGGGCAGTTAGAGGATCCTGCAGTCTCCTGCGCCATCCCTGGTGTCACTGGATTGTATGTGGTGTTTGGCCCTGCTATGCCCAGCAGACTGAACCTATTCCATGCATGGTCTTTCCATTCACTTACTGGTCTTTCTACTCCTTTCCAGGCAGGACTTTGCAGACTGAGTTATCTCAGGTCTGCACAAAATTTGAGATTTTCCTAGACAATGTGTGCACATTCTCTTTCACCTATTCCTCCAGGTGGGCTGGAATGTAACTCTTGAATCTAAAACGAAGAACTGGTTCTTTATTCTCCAGGATTCCTTTGATGGGTTTGACCACTTAACAGTATCTACAGTTGCTCCACATCCCTCCCCTTCATGAGGGACATCCAGATGAGCTCCATATGCCACAGACATTTGGTGAGCACCTGTGCTCTATGCTATGTACTGTACTAAGTACTGAGGACATACAGTTTGATAAAACAGTCTCTGTCCTCAAGAACTCCAATACCAGGAGGGAAGCCAGGAAAGTAATCATTGCATTACTGTGGGCCAAGTACCATATGAGAGATGTGAGGGGAAGAACTGACACACAGGCTGCAGAGAGGGAAACTCTGGAAGTCCCCAAGAATCCCTTCTCTTCTGCTACACAGTGTGCCCAATGAGCCTGGTAAGGGTTGGCCAACTAAGGGGAGAGTTGTAATCCATCACTGATTCTTCACATTGTTGTGAGTTCATGCAAAATTCATACAAGACCCTCAGCTCACTGCCATTATTATTGATCAGCCAATGCATATGTATCAGTCACATCAACATCACTCATTCTCCCTCCAACAGGAGCTATGTAATGAGAGGCCTCATTTAGCTGATGGGAACATGAGCTTGGCTTTCATCATGAAGCGACCGCAGGCATTCTAAAGAAATCATTGGACCCCAGGGGGAATTAATGTGAGAACACCACTAACTGATTTATTTTTCCAACTGGTTCCCTTAAAAGCATGAGGGTGATATCGACTGCTTGTCCTTCAGTGATTTTATTTTCCAGCCCCTTTGAGGAGGCCTGCATGGAGACATCAGTCATGCAGATTCCTTGGTTAATTCACAATCTAAGGTTGGAACTGCCTCAAAATAAGTGGGCTGGCAACTGCCTCTGAAACTACATGGCCTCTGCCTAAAAGTACATGGGACAACCAGGCAGGGCCCCAGAGAGGCCCCAGATAGGCAACAGTTTAGATTGCCCTTGATTCCTCTTCTCTTTGTGAAAGTTCAGAATCATTCTGGCTTGCATCATGCTTCTGCTTTCTTTTCCCACACCCTAAACAAAGAAGACTCTTTGCTTGCTCACTCACTCTTGCAGTTTTCTTCCTCCAGGCCTCTTAGTCCATTTTCTGCTGCTTAAAAAAGAGAACGCCTCAAACTGGGCAATTTATAAATAAAAAGAATGTATTTCATACTGTTATGGAGGCTGAGAAGTCCAAGGTCAAGGGGCTGCACCAGGCGAGAAGCTTCTTGCTGGTGGAGTCTCCCTGTAGAGTCCTGAATTGGTGCAGGGCATCACAGAATGAAGGGCCTGAGCATGCTAGCTCTGATCTCTCTTCCTCTTCTTATAAAACCAACAGTCTGTTTTCCATAATAACACATTAATCCATTAACCCACTGATCCATGAATCCACAAATGGACTAATTCATTCACGACCCAGTCACCTCTTAAAGGCCCTGTCTCTCAATACTGTCACATTGGGGATTAAACATCCACATGAGTTTTGGAGGGGACAGATTCTCGAATTGTAGCAAGACCTTTGTAAAATTGCCTGTCTATGGTCAGCTTCCCACAGCAAAATACAAGCTCCACAAGAGATTCATGTGCTTTCCAGGATCCCCAGCACCTTTAGAAGTGGCTGGCGCACAACAGATATTTGCTAAATAATATGTGAGTGAATAAATGAATGAATCTTCTTCACTCTTCAACTTCAGCTTGTCTCTATGGGGATAACTAGTTGCAAATCCTCTCCAAAACAAAGCTCCCCCATCTCCAGTTGCCTGTTTTCATTTCTCTCTGCTGCCTGCTTACACCAACATGCTCGCAACAGAAGCCTTCTTTTTCTCTAAACCAGCATCCCCACCAGCCCTTGCTATTTTTTACCAGCAACACCATCACTCACCCAATGGCTCCCATGCAAAACCTCAGTGTGGGGCTGCCGCCCCTCTTCCTTCTGCCAACCATAGCTTGCTATAGAGTCTGCTTAGTTGTTCATTGCAACGTTTCTGGCCACCTTCCTTTAAAAAAAAAAAAAATCAATGCCAATCCCATGGCCTAATTCAGAATCTCATTCCCTTGGACTTACCTATTACATCAGCCTCAGAACTGGTCTCATTGTTTTTCTAATTCATTGAACACTTCTCCAAATTAGCGTTCCCAAAATTCTATGTTCATCTGCCTCTTCTCTAATTAAATCAAAAATCATCAACCACTCCCTACTGCCTACTGGTTTTAATCTTGGCATCCAGGGTCCCCCAGGCTCACCCCCTAATCATTTTATTTAGTTTCACCTCAAATAATTCCCAGATAAGTATTTTACCTCTATGTAGCCTTCTTCTTGAATGTGTCTTACATCCTCCCCGATCTGGACTTAGGTTCTCTCGTACCCACTGCCCCAGGAGTCTCTCTTCTCAACTCTGTCTAGTAAAATCTCACCCAGCCTTCAAGGCCAGCCCAGATCACACCTCTTCCATGAAGCCTTCCCTGACCAGTTGAGCCCATAGCTCTTCCTGGCCCCCATCTGAATTCCTATAGCTTGTGTTGCTTATACCTCTCACTTGCTCATAGCCTGAAGTCCTTAGTCATTTTTTCATGTGTTTTAGTCTTATCTCCTCAGCCAGCTGGTAAATTTCTTTTGAACAGGGCTCATGGTTCATGTTTTCTTATATTCCCTACAGCAGTTCAGCTTCCTGTTCCCCAACCCAGGCCTTGCAGAGAGGAAGAACTCAGTGGATATCGGTTGATTCTGAAGTAAGATAAGACTGAAATAAAGGAACATCATGATAGGAATCACACTATGCATATTAGTGAAGAGTATTTCCTTGGGGTATTTTTAAAGCATTCTCACTCAAAAAAATTGGATATTTTAAATGGTACCAATGTCATATATTAGGTGTGAAATGCATTAGCTCACCTTAGGATTTACTTCACTGTTACTAATATACAGAAGAAAGAAAATTAGAGATCCTATTAAATCCTAGTAATGAAAGTAGGCCATTTGGAAATCAATCTTAACTTTTCATATTTAAAGCACTTCGTTTCAGCAATAACTCCATGGATTTGGCAATAAAAGGCTCACAGAGTAACTCTTTTGCAGTATTTGTTTTCAAATCAACATAAAGGCATTATTTATTCTGTTCTTATTCAAATAGGTTAAAATGCATTCACTTTGGATTTCAGGAAAAGTTCAGTGTGACTCTGGACTCGAAAGCCCAGATTTGGTCCTTGAGCTCTCCCTCCCTCATCACCTTCTCCTCTTTCCTAGCCTGTCCTGAAGGCTGGCTCATCCACTGAGGTCTGGGGAATCTTCTGACAAATGCAGTTTCCTGGATCCAGTCATAGACCTATGGCTCATGATCTCTCAGAGTGAGGCCTGGGACTATGTTTAAAATGCTCCCCTGGTGATTATGATGAAGAATTAGCTTAAGGAACGCCTTTAGGCGTGAAGAGGCCAAGTGGCCTCTTAAGACACATGGAGTGGCCAAAGAGTCTCTATTGACCTCAGCTCACAAGCACAGTCTCATTTTGGACCACTGCACTCTCTAAGCATACGCACGTGCTCACACACACGCACAGACACACGCTTGCACACAGCGCCTTTTCATACTTGCACAGCTGCTCTACCTGCCTGGGTGTGACCCTCCCCACCTTACCAGTTCACCCAGTCCTCCTGCAAAACCTCCAGACTGCCCTCAGGTTAATCTGAGCCCTTGCTCCCTGCAATGCCACTGCCTGTGCGGCTCTCTAGTTGGACATCTTTCCTTCTTTCCTTTAGTGCATTCAATGAACCTCAGTGCAGCACCCCTTGTGTGCCAGGCCCTGGGACTGTGGGTGCCCAGCACATGGAACTGCATTGGTAAAGTTCCTTAGTCCCTGAGTTCAAGGAGCTTAGAATCTAACTGGAGAAACTTACCAGAAAACCCAAGATGAGCCTTACGCTTTCAACGTCCCTCACATGGGGCAGGCACAAGAAAATAGTATATAAGTCAGACTCTGGAAGCAGAGCTTCCTGAAAGCTGACTCTCCAGCTGAGGTTCTGTTCTGTATTGTATTGCAGGTTTGGGTTGTTTGCGTGGAGGCAAACACACAGTGTAAAGAGCAAAACTGTTCAAGATTTGTTGTAGAAAGCCTTTGATCCCTGTTTTCTGCCATTTCTTGTTCATCTGGGCAAGCCATGTTGACCCCCTTCTGCTGAGTGTTTTCATTTTCATCTTCATGTCTTTATATAGCAGATTTGAATTAACCTCTTTTTTTTAATTCAGTTTAAGGAATTTTTGAGATGGAGTTTTGCTCTTATTACCCAAGCTGGAGTGCAATGGCGCTATCTCGACTCACCGCAACCTCCACCTCCCAGGTTCAAGCGATTGTCCTGCCTCAGCCTCCCGAGTAGCTGGGATTACAGGCATGCACCACCATACCCAGCTAATTTTGTATTTTTAGTAGAGACGGGGTTTCTTCATGTTGGTCAGGCTGGTCTCCAACTCTCGACCTCAGGTGCACCCGCCTCAGCCTCCCAAAGTACTGGGATTACAGGTGGGAGCCACAGTGCCCAGCCAGTTTAAGGCATTTTTAGTTGACTTTACACTAGGGAAGACAGGACTTTAGTCCCTGCCCATGTGTGTCTTTCTACTTTCCATTCTCCCAGTAGAGCCATATTGTGATTTTGATTGGATCATATCCAGTGTTTACAATATTGTGGCATCGTAACATAACTAAGTTGTTTATTCCCTAGAGTTGCTTTTTAAACATTTGCATAGTACACTATGTTCTTATTACTAAGATCAAACTCACAAACAATTGTCTGAATATCCTCACAAGAAGTTTAGATGCATTTGGTACTCTTTCAAGTTCATCTTCCTAAGGAAGCTCTTTCCCAGAGCTTTCAGCTGTGCTCCAGGATGGACCAGTGGCCCTGTGCACTAGTACCCAGCTATCGCCCTGGCATCTCCTTTTACCATCATTTTCATGAATCCCCTCACCTCTCTCCTGCAGTGGATACTGCTTCCTATATCCGTGATTTATGGCCCCATTTTGGTAGAGCATGTTCTCTGAAATTTTCCCAGAAAGGGTGTCTGGAATGTAAACTTTGAGACTTTGTATGTTTGGATACGTCTTTGTTCTAACCTGACACTTGATAGTTTAGCAGGTGTTTTAATTTGGGTTTCCTTAGAAGCAGATCCCAAGACAAGGAAGTTAGGGTAATTATTGTATTTGGGAGGTGATCCTGGGAGCATCAAGAGGAGAATGAGGAATTGAGACAGGGACAGGAAGGAACAGGTTACCACTGTGGGCAACTGGGCCTCAGTCTTGCTGGGGGCCTCTAGGAGACTGAATAGAGCATACCTCAGAGATGCCTCACCTGAAGGGCAAGAGAACCCGTCCTCAGTTGAAGACTGTGGCTGCTCCTGCTTCTGGGGCATTCACTTTCCTTCAGAGTGTCCCAAGAAAGTCCTTAGTCCAGAGTTACAGATGCTTGTCCTGGAAGCCATCAGGTCATTTTGCACAGATTCAGGGAGTGCTGGGAATACAGGTGGATACTGACAGCATCTGTTATGGAGACCATTTCCCTCTGGGCTTTTTTTTTTTTTTTTTTTTTTTGAGGCGGAGTCTCACTCTGTCACCCAGGCGGGAGTGCAGTGGTGCAATCTCGGCTCACTGCAACCTCTGCCTCAAAGGTTCCAGCAATTCTCCCACTTCAGCCTCCAGAGTAGCTGGACAGGCGTGTGCCCCACGCCCGGCCAATTTTTTGTATTTTCAGTAGAAATGGGGTTTCACCATGTTGGCCATCCCTCTGGGATTTTTAATGGTCCTTCCATTACTTTCTAACTTTGAGTGATGCTTTAGAGAGGCAGGAGCCCTTCTGGTTCCTGACCCTTCACATGTGAACAGGCTTTACTCTCTGGAGGTTGTAAGATCTTTTTGTTCCTATTTTTCTGAAATGTTTACAATGATATACAATAGTGAGTGTCTATTTTCGTCCATGGTGCTGAGCCCTCAGTGGGCCTCTTCAGATTCTGCTAAATTTTCTTAAATAATTTCATTAAAAGATAGTTGCCTCCTGTTTTCTTCCTTTTCTCTTCCTAGACCTATGATTCAGATGTTGCACCTCTAGGTTGGTCCTTGGGGTCTTATCCCTTCTTCCTTATTTTTGTTTGTCTTTTTATACTCTACTTTCTGGGGTCTTCATCTTTCAAGTATTATAGTACATTTATTTTTCTTATGTTTTAAATATCTAGTGGTTTTGTTGTTGCACTGTTATTGTTGATGGAATATTCCTTCCAATGACATCTTGTTCTTATTTCATTGTTACCATGTCTTCTTTTGTATCTCTGAGGACACCTAGTACAGATTTTCTGAAATTTTCTTTTCCCTTCATAGCTTGTTTCTTCACAGTTTGTTTTGTTTGTAATTCCATCTTCCATGTTAGAGGGTTTCCTCACCTGCCTGGCCTTCCCTAGTTGTCTGTTTATATTTGAAAGCAGGGAACTGGAACCTCTGAGTATATGTGTGGAGCTGGTTGATTGCAGATTTCAAAGCTGTGAACTGGTGGGAACTTTAATTTGTAGAATCTCTGATGAACGGATATTTAGGTCTCTCCTCATTTCCGCTTTGTTGTGAGGATTGCGGGGAGGCAGGTTTCTAGCCACCAGCATTGTGGGAGTCAATTTGGGGGAGAGGGCTGGACACTTGGCATTCAGTATTCAGTGCTTATTTTTTCTATTTTGGGTATGGCACTCCTGTGCCCAACCATTTGTGAAATCCTGTTTTATCCTCTCCAGAGGGAGGGAAAACTAGTCTTCCAGAAGGGAGAGGAGAAACCTGGGAACCAATCACTTCTGATGCCACTTTTTCCCCGTTCTTATTTTAGTTCCTTCCCTTAACCTCCACTTACAGATACACCACTGCAGTAATTCAGGCCCTTTAGGGAATTCTGGAAAGCAAGTTGGCTTCAGTCTTTCCATTGCAGGTTTAGGATCCAGATTAGTGTTTTCACCCTTGTCTGTCTGCTTCCCAGCTACCAAATTTTCATTGCTATTTTCATCTCTCATCCTCCCTGTCCTTGAGGGTTTATATTTTTTAAATATCCCTTTTCTGTCATTGTAGTGTTGTTTCAAGAGGAATAGTCATAGATGCACGTTAAAAACCCACCAAATTTACCCAGAAGCTTAATCTGAATTATAGTATTAGAGGAATGAGTCTCATTCATTTTTATTCCCAATTCCTCTGTCAGGGGCTCAATAATGTTCCTAAAATAATAATACAATGCTGTTTATAGAGGAAATGAAGAAACAAATGAATAAATGAGGCATGGCTCAGCTGCTTCCTTGTGTTGTGGATCCTAGGGCTCCTTAGAGGCCCCTCAATGAGAATGATGAGAGCTCTGGAGAGCAGGAACCATCTTCTCCCCTTGTTCTTCACACCTCCTCTGGACAATGACTTGTTATGTGTTGGTTGTGTGAATATGAGTGTCTTCACCTTGGTGTTGTCATTATTTATTGAAATATCTGTCAAATGGCACAAATGTCTTTGAAACATTCACTTAAAAAAGAAAAAAAATGAATTATTCCCTAACATGAGGAGACCAAGTATTTTCTGGTATAAACACCCCTTTCTTGCCCTGAGTCAGGGCAAGTACAAGCTAAGGTCATGGGGTCAGTCAACAAGTGGTTCTCAGGGATGCCAAAGTTAAGGCCCATCCACAGATCCCTCTACCTTGATTTGCCACAGTGCCTCGATGTGCCTCATGAAAACCACTTCTCCATTGTTGCATGCCTAGAAGGTACCTGTGAGCAATCAAAGATGCCGTCTTCTCTGGGATGACCCATTAAGAAACTGGCCTCTATCAACATAGCAACACAACCACTATTGTACCAATTATCTCAATACCTAGGGACACATGTGTCTCAGGCTAGATCAGTGTTCTCAAAATGTGGTTCCTAGATCAGCAGCATCAGCACCACCTGGGGAGTTGTTAGACATGCAAATGATCAGACCCAACTCCCTGTCAATTGAATAAAAAACTCTGGAGTCCAAGAGTCAGTGTTTGAACAAGTCCTCCAGGTAATTCAGATGTACTCTTAGTGAGAAACACTGGTCTGCAGCATTAGTCTTTGCAAGGCAAGGACCACATTTTATTTGTGTCCTTCCATATGTCTAGCACTACAGGTGTTCATATGTTTGCACAAATTATATGAGATTAACATATTAAGTATTAATGAAATGGAACCCTGAAAGGGTGAGTCATAAAACCCAGGTGACTATTGATGTAAGCAAAGCAGTGAAATAAGAATTGAGGCACATTCTTCAGAAAGAGGCTATATGAGAAGTATGGGTCGGGGGGCAGGCAATGACAAAGGGAGTGGAGAATGGCAATGGCAAGAACAAAGTTACTCTGTTAACAGATTCACCTGAGATGTCCCAGAACATCTGTATGATTTTGGTTTGACCTTGTTAATAAAGTATGACACAGATGGAGAGAAGAGAAAAAAAACTATGTACCACGCATTTCCTATTTTCTCCTTGCTATTTTAGGAAGAAAGGAAATAGACTCATTTGTGCTATAATAAGTACATAAAGATGAAGCAGCCGTGCACTCACCTGGGCTCCCTGACAACTGCTGTCTGTGGAATTGACCCCATTTCTTGCCAGGTTGCAGGTTGATCATGGTGGCCTCTGGACCCAGGCTTTTATACAGTCTACACCCAGTGGCTGACGAGTGCTCTGATCCATCACCATCTGTCTTTAATGTCCTTCAGCTGTCTGTGGGGACGTTTATTATTGATGACCCTGGGCAGGCAGCAGATTGAGCTACAGAGAAACAAGTAGAGGATATGGCAAAGGACCTACAAAGGGGTTCAGGATTGCAAAGGGTATGATCAAATATCAGAGCTGATTATTCACCTGCTGTAGTCATCAGAGAACTGTTTGCAACTCAGCTCCTTCATGGTTTATTTCAATTCTCATTTAGACATCACATCTGAAAGCTGGGAACAAACAACCCATTGCTCCTTTACTGTACCCATTAAGTGTACAAAGAAAGAGGAATTAGCATTTTGAAGCTAATAATAATTATAATTATAATCCTAGCTAAAATTCAGGTGAACAGCTACTAAGCACCAACCACAGGTGTTTTACATCCCTTTCCTCACTTCACCTTCACCAAACGACAAGACTGTCTTCAGGTGAAGACCCTTGCCAAGGTCACAGGGGTAGAAAGTGGAAAAATATATATTGGATTTAATGATGGAATCACAACAGTCATTCCCCGAGCATGTGCTATTTGGGGAAAATCATAGGGTGATAGTGAAAGAGCCTGAGCTCTGAAGCTCTGAGCTCTGAAGGGTTCAAATTCTCACTCTACCTCTTAGCCACTCTATGCCTTGGTTTTCTTGTGAGTAAAGTACATATCTCATATGGAAATTGCTAGGATTAAGTGAGTTATATCAAAAGCACATCGAAAGCACTCAGTAAATAGCAGCTATTGTTATGTGCACTGAGATCTTGAATTCACTATCTTCTTAATCTCCACAATAACTTTATGATGCAGGTAATTTATTATCTCCATTTTTCTGGTAAAAAGCTGAGGTCTAACTAGGGAGCAAGGCTAAATGTTAAGACCACGTAGCTGGAAGGAGCCAGAGCCAAGCCCCAGCTCCTAATGAAGCTTTTTCTATCTCACATCACCAGCCTCCCTCATAAAGAACCTCATGCACAATTAAATGCAAACAAAGATACTTTCAGAAAGTTCATTATTGTGTTAGTTCACTAGGTCCTCCGAGAAGCAGGTATCAACATAGGATGGATGTGGAAGAGATTTATTGCAGGGGAAGTGGGAGGCGGAGGCGGGAAGCTGGAGGAGTCTGGGAGAGTTGCGGGATCAGATGCAGGTCTGATTTGAGTGGAGGATGCAGGGAAGAGCCGAGGCAGGCTGGGGAGAGTCTTAGAGGGCAGAGTCCTTCTAAGACATTGGTGAAGCCCAGGGGGCGCCCTCGAGTCCAAGTCCCTTTTGGAAGGATTCTTGTTTCTCCCTAACGAACTTTCCTTAGAATTCCTACCAAGCCCAGTCACTGGTCGTGAGCAGCAGCGTGTGGAGCGTGATGCTAATGGCGGGATGGGCTTCAGCGGAGACCATCACCAGCTATGCTCCTCGAAGTTGGGATCTGAGAGGAGCACTTTCAAGGCCGTCATAATTAGCAACAGGAATACCTGGCAAAATATTCTGTGGGAAGACATTCAACTCTAAGGAATATTTTGATGTCATGCTTTGTAAATCAAGAGGTCATTTCTTTAGTAAAAGGCTACTCGTGTGTGTGTGTGTGTGTGTGTGTGTGTGTGTGTGTGTGTGTGTGTCGGAGTTTCAAAAAAACTCCTTCTCTGTCTCCCAGGCTGGAGTGCAATGGTGCCATCTCGGCTCCCTGCAACCTCCGCCTCCTGGGTTCAAGCGATTCTCCTGCCTCAGCCTCCTGAGTACCTGGGATTACAGGCGCCCGCCACCATGTCTGGCTAATTTTTTGTAATTTTAGTAGAGACGGAATTTCACCATGTTGGTCAGGCTGGTCTTGAACTCCTGACTTCAGGAGATCCACCCACCTCGGCCTCCCAAAGTGCTGGGATTACGGGTGTGAGCCACCGCACCTGCAGAGAAAAGGCTACTTTTTACACAACAAAGGTTTCTTCCTCCAGGTTGGCCTCTTAAGAAACACAGGCTAAGACAGGTGCTTCTGATTGCCGGCATCTGGCCGGCCTCCGGCCCTGCCCTGCAGTTGCTCATTTCTGCCTGTGCTAGTCTCACCTCCTTCTCTCACTTCAGTAACCCCCGTTCTCCTTCTTTGAACTTCTTTGGTGCTTTCTGACTATTCCAAGGTGGTTTTAAGCTTCTAAGAAAAATGTCCTGATTCCCAAGATGACCTAAAGATCTACAGGAGTTTTCTGGATTCCTTGAGGGGGTTCCCTGGGAAAGTTAAAGATCAGGTGTTTTGTGATGTTACTGAATATTTCATTTTCAAATGTGCAGGAGTGCATCATTTCTAATCCATTCCTCCCCTTCACATCACACCTTCCTCCTCACCCTCACGCAGTGCAACTGTTCCAAAGCGCAGTCCAGGAATGGAAAGTGGAGTCAGATGAATGCTGTGGGTGGGGAGACGATTCCAGTTGTTCTACCCTAAGGTGGCTAAAGAAGAACATAAAACAGAAGTATAAATTGTATTACAAAGCCACAGTATCTAATCTGACCCATGCTTATTACCTTAATTTTTACTTAGAAATTATTATTTTGGGTGGACTTTAACCTGGATCATGGGTGCAAAATGGCATAAATTGCACTTTATCATTCATAACTTATGTCATTAAAACTTTTCTTCTTGATTTGATTCGGTTCTTTACGTTCTTTTAACGCAAATTTTCATGACTTCATGGGAGAAGCCAGTTCCTGTGCTCAGTTCTTGGATCCATACACTGAATTTCTTCTTGCTGACCTCTCAACACTGCAACAGGTCTCCTCATCGACACTGTAGGTCTCTTAGCATAATGACTGGCACATGGTAAGTGTTATAATAATCCTTTGTTGGAATGAACAATATTCCTCTTCCAGGGACGGAGGCCCATGGTTTTCAGTGAGTCACCAAGCCTGGTCCTCACGGAAGTCAACCCTTTCCTGGACAAAGAGAGACCAATATCCCAGCAGTTTCAGTTAAGAGAATTAAGTACAACCAGAGAAGTACCCTCTGGGTGCTAACTCAAACGGGTGGGAGACTTCACAGAGGCTCCCAGGAGTAGGCCACCCTGTGCTAAACACAAACACAAACAGGCAGGACAAGGGATTGTCCCTGGGTGTTTGGCCTGCCTCTGTTAAGCTTTTGAAGATACCAAGCTCACCCCCTGCTTCGTTCTTTCCTGTTCTTCCCTTTCCAAAGAGCTCTTCCACCCATTCACTGAGTCAGTCCCAACCATCCTGCAAAGTCAAATTCTTGTCCACTTTATTATTGATAATAGTAATAAAATAGTAAGTTTCTATGTGTTAGCCACTATACTCAGTGTCCTCCATGCACAATGTCATTTCAGCCTCATAGCGGGATTGTTATTTTCCCCTTTTTGCGGATGATAAAACAGAAGCTCAAATTGATCCAGTAACTTTCCCAAGGTTATGCAGCTGATCAGTTATGGAACCTGGCCTTGAACCAAAGGCTGTCTCACAGATGCCCCTCAGCCCATCCATCCCATCCTGTGTCCACGAAGAACTTCTCCCATGCTTCTGCTCTCACCAATTCCTATTCCTTCTGAACAGTTATGGTTCTCACAGTCTGTGTACAACAATACGAATTTTACATTTGCTTGTGGTTTTTGCTGCTGCCTAAAATTTCATATCCCTAGTGGAGCAGCAAACTCACACACACTGCTAGTGGGATGGAAATTGTTATGACCACTTTTGTAAACACTCCGGCAGCATCCATATACCTTATGACTCAGCAATTCAACTCATAGGTATTAATCTAAGGGAAAAGAAAACATTTGCCTACACAATGCCTGGTAAAAAACTGTTCATAGTTTATTCATGATAACCCTAAGCTGGAAACAACCCAAATGCCTGTCAACAAGAAAATATAGTACTATACCAATAATGAGCACAAATAAACTACAACCACATACAGCAACATCAGTGAACCCCACAAACATGCAGAGGAAAAAAAGCCAGAAAATAGTACCAGTGTATGATTCCATTTTCACATGAGCCAAACAGGCAAAAGTAATCTTTGCTAATTAATATAGGGATAATGGCAAGCTTTGGAAGAAGGTAGAGACTTCAAGGGAATATGAGGGAGAATTCAAAGAAGCTGATGTTATGTTCCTTGATTTTGGAACTTGTTGCAAGGGTGTTTTCAGTTTGCAAGTTATATAAGCTGTACACTTAGGATATGTGTTTGTAAAGTACAGGTTACAGATACATAGCCTATGTGTATGTATGTAAACTATAGGTTAATAAAAAGTTAAAGCAAAATCAAAGGAAATTTTATACCCTTTTCTGGACAACAACTGGCTTAATGACTGGGACCATAGGTTACACCTTTCTATCCCTCTTTTTCTTTTTCAAATGTATAAGTTGGAGGTGTCCCAAACCTATCAATGATCAACTCTTTCTTTATTTGACATCATTTGTTTTTCACAAAAATCAAGATAGTTTTGTAGAAATACTGCTTATTTTTAAGTTGGGGTGTGCATATGTTGACAAAAATAGTCAAAGCCTGTAAAATATTTTAAGATATTTATTCTAAGCCAAATATGAATCACCAGTGGTCTGTGACACAGTCCAAGGAGATCCTGAAAACATGTACCAAAGGTGATTAAGCTGCAGCTCAGTTTTATACATTTTTGGGAGACATGAGACATCAATTAATACCTAGAAGATGTACATTGGTTTGTTCCAGAAAGGCAGAACAACTGCAAGTGAGGGCTTCCAGGTCATAGGTGGATTAAAAGATTTTCTGACTGGCAGTTGTTTGAAATAATTATTCTATAAAGACCAATAATCAATATAAAGGAGTGTCTGGGTTAAGATAAGGGGTTTTGGGGCAGGTATGGTGGCTCATGCCTATAATCCCAGCACGTTGGATGGCTGAAGCAGGTGGATCACTTGAGCTCAGGAGTTCAAGACCAGCCTAGACAGCATAGCAAAACCCCACCTTTACAAAAAATACAAAATTTATCTGGCCATGGTGGTGTGCACCTGTAATTCCAGCTACTTAGGAGGCTGAGTTGGGAGGATGGCTTGAGCCCAGGAGGTGGAGGTTGCAGTGAGCAGAGATTGTGCCACTGCACTCCAGCCTGGACAATAGAACGAGAGCTTGTCTAAAAAAAAAAAAAAAAATTAGGCGTTTCAGAGACTAAGGTTTTATCATATAGATGAAGCCTTCAGGTAGCAGGCCTCAGAGCTCTTTTTAGACCTGAGAAGGTGCCAGAGTCTTAGTTAATTCTCTCTTGGATCAGGGAAACAACCTGGAAAGAAATGGGGATTCTCTACACAATGTAGATTTTCCCCCACAAGAGTCATCTTTGCAGGGCCATTTCAAAATATGTCAAAGAAATATAATTTTGGGTAAAATAGTTTGATTTATTTTCAGGGCCTGCTATCTGTGGTGTAATGCTATAGTAGAGTCAGGCTGGAATTTGATATCTTATTGCTACAAAAAAAGTCTGTTTCGTTAGTCTTGAGATCTCTGTTTTAATGTTAATAATGGTCAACTGTACCTGGATTCCAAAGGGAGGAACGTATAATGAAGAATGTCCAACTCCCACTTCCCATCATGGCCTGAACTAGCTTTTCAGGTTAACTTTAGAATGCCCTGGGCCAAGGAGAGGGTCCATCAGTTATTCGAAGGGCTTAGAATTTTATTTTTGGTTTACACATATATTAAAAGTTTGTTCTTTCTTCCTATAAAATTATGGAGCCAACTCAATACCATTTGTGATTCTATCAGATTCTGACTGTCCCGAGCGTTATGCCTCAGAGATCTCCACTCTCTTTAGTATGTCTGTTCAGGTTAGGAAAGTTCCCTCCCATTGCTACAATAGAATCTTAGTTCCAATTACCAGGCTTGTTTAGAACTATAATTGCTTTTAATATCTCAAATCCTTTGGAGATACAAAATTATTTGTTGTCAGCTGAACTCTAATTTCTATATATATTTTATTATGTATATAATTATCCTTATGTCATAAGAATATTTCAGTGAAGCTTCAATTCCCTTAAAGAATCTATATGCAGATGTCCCCATGGATAAAAAACCTATTGACTCTCTTCATTTTTGATTTTATGTGTTTTTTTCTAACACTTCCATTTAACTATCATTTTCATCCTTCTGCTGAAATTCTCCATCTGTTCAAGCATGATATCTACCTTTTCTATTACTCTTTTAACTTATTAATCATAATTCTTATGGTCTCTATCTCAAAGTCTCAACATCTGAGTCATCCCTGAGTCTGTTTCTGTTGATAGCCTTTGTCTCTTTACAATTTTTTCCCTTGCTTTTCTGTATATCTTATAATTTGTGACTGTATAGGACAGCAGAGATGAAGGTAAATAGTATTTATTCTATAAATGATCCCAATATCTTCTGTGAGAGCATTAGTGTCAGAGTTTGAGGTCATCTAGTGAGTAGTGGAGCTGGGTATGGGTTTTGTTGTTGCCACTGTTACCTTCAATAGACCACAGGTTTCAAATTCCTCTAGAGGTGGGAATCATGTTATCTTGTGCTTAGTGTGAGTGCCAAGGTGCCAGAATCTTTCCCAGGTTTCCTGCTTGCCCCTCAGCTTTCTGTTGTAGAGGGGAAGAGAGTTTTTCCTCCCTCTCTGAAGGATCAAGTCTGTTTAAATGAACTGTCAATAGACAGATTAACAGGAGATAAGGCATACAAATTCATTAATATGTAAGTATGCATGGGGGCCATACAAAATATGAGATTCAAGGAAGGGCCAGATGGCTGAAGCTTAAATACCATCATCTTCGTAGGGGGAGGAAGATGGGGGAATGAAGGCAATTTTGAGGGGTAGTGAATTATTTTTAGGGAAAACCAATGAGCCCAAAGAATAGACAATGGCCTGGGACAAAGTTCCTCTGAGCTCTGGGGAAGGTGGCAACACGTTTTGGGAAATTGAGGGGTAGAACTTCCCTATGAACAAAGATTGTCTTATGCAGATAACATCTTCCAGGTAATGCCTCAGAGCTGCCCTCAGAAGAACGGATGAAAAGTCTGCCTGGATGTGGTGATGACTTTCAGTCTTTTCTCTTCTCTAGTAGCTCATCTTTCCTGGTGATTTGATAAGGTTTCTAGGGAGGGAGTTTTAAGACAACTGCATTTCTTTTGGAAGAATTTTTCTCATTCAGATGAGGAAACTTCTAGAGAATGCCCCTTACTGTGCTTAGGGTTTCGGGGTGGAGGGAAGAAATAGGAGAAGGTTAGAAGGTCTTTGGTTCTGAGGCAGCTTCTAACACCTTCCAATTCCCTTTAATTAAAAAGTACTCAGCATGCCAAAGCACCATACTTTGGGGTATCATTCTCTGAGCTCCAACACAGCCAGCCTGGCATACCCATGCCACAGAGGGTCCTCTGTCCATGCTCTTAGCTCCCCTATCCCAGTGGCAGATGACTCTGGCCTATTATTTAGTGCTGGGCCTATATTGGGGTACAGGGGCAAGGGAAGAGAGGTGGTTCTCAGTTCTTTTGGTTTAGCCTTAGTCTTAGGCAGGCACCATGTGCCTGGGCCTGGAGATGAGGCTTGCTCAGCATTCTCATCCCTCCTCCCCATGGCAGCCAAATACTGCTTCGTATCTGAGCTTGGACTTGGGCCAGAGTTTTCTGCCCCTCCTCGGCAGTAGGATATCTTGGGTCCCACACAGCTTCCTGCCCTTCCACTGGGGGTTGGAGATTTTGCTTTGACCCTCCCTAGCACACTAGTCTTTGGCCTGTGCCTTGGGGGAAAGAGTCTGCTGCCTCTCCCCCAGCAGTTCAAGGCTTCTTTCCTAGGAGGGAAGGGCTGGGGAGAGGATTGTGTTTATTCTCCCTACAGCCACAGAGAACTCCCCAGTACCTACCCCACCAAGCAGGGCTCGCTCCATGTTCCTGCCCTATATCTTTCTCTCAGTAACTGGCGGAGCCATGTGGAGAAGAGCATGTGCCTCTGAGCTTCCTCTGTGTCCGGGCCCCCAGTTATTCCAAACTGACATTCTAGCCCACACGTGACTTTGTCAACCTAAAATAATCAAAAGGGTCATAATCTAGTTTAAAGAGAGTTTACACAAGCACAAAGTTTAAGGATGGCCAGCTACAAAGCAGAGATTCAAAAGAATGGAAGTCAGGGTTCCAAAGTGTAGAAGTTTGGAATCATTTATATAGATAAAGTTTAGGAAAGCTTAACAGAATTTCTGTATCTTTCTATGTAAGGCTTAATGCATAGTTATCATGATCTAATCAGTCAAGGTGATCTTTTTCTTTAAGAAAAGGTATATTTGACATTCCACACCAAAGATGTTACAGTCCTGGAGTCTTTTGCCCCATCTGGTCTGAGTTGGGTAAGGACAAAAAAAGCAGGCAGTGAGTCTTTAACAAAGATAGATGATTGGGAGGTGAGGGGTCTATTCTCTGGTCTCTCCTAGTCATTCACAGAACAAGAACAATGAGGAAGAGAGATAGTCCATAATCTAAGAAGCAAAATAGCAAACATGCTCTGTGACTCAGTCTCCAGAGCTTAACTTCCCCCTTGGCATAATAAATTCAGAGAGTCCTGAAATTGTATTTTCTTTTATAGCCTTTAATAGTTTTAACATCTTTTAGCTGATTTCTTTTTACACAACTGTATGGCAGCCACCTCTCTCTCCCATGTTCTGTGTAAGGTGAATATTTGTATGTCTCTTCACCCCTTAATAGAGCCTGTCCCTCTTTGGAATTTGGTTTGTTTGCCTGGATTTCAGCCCTCTAAATGGCTCAAGAAAACTTACAATTGCTGTAGATTTTTTTGCCTTTTTCTCATCGTTATGTGTAGGTTTCCACATCCTAAATGAAAACTGATTCTTAATTCTCTTTCAAGTTAAGACCAATAGGGACAAAACTAGTGTGCAGTTAATCTGCTTTCCATTTTACAGTTGAAATTTCTATTTAATCTATATTTCTGTTTATGTAAACATGTAATTTCAATAATAAAACACCAAATATTGCAATTATTTAGTATCTTCTGAAGGTCAATAACTTTTCTATCACTGTTTAAAGCTAAAGATATAATAAAGATTTTAAATAACGTTTTACCTAGTACTTTTGTGTAGAATAAACATTCAAATTGTAGACTCAGTTGTAGATTAATTTATAGTTGAGTTCACTGCATGAAAATTTAAATTTTTCTTTGTAATTTGAACCTGCAATTTAGCAAGGGGTTTCTCTAAGCTTGGAAAGGTACAACAAAGAACTGAAGGAACCACCCTTAGGAGCCATACGCTTCAGGCTTTTTCTTTGTTTCTCCAATGAGAATTCAGTGTTCTTGCCAAAGGTAGAGCTATTGCAGTAAGCAGACATATAGTTCAAACAGGCATAAAAAGAGACAGATTCAAAACCATTATTCAGAAATATCCATTAAAGTTGTTCCCAATTTAAACTTTTCCTCCTACTTCCTGCTTAAGTTTTTACTTTTGTTTGTGCAATGTCTAATTATTATCATGGCTAGCATTTTCATGTAGGGTTTTTAAACCTCAGCATTGTAGATATTTAGGGTTGGATAATTATTTGTTTTTAGGTGGGACTGTGATGTGCATTACAGAATGTTTAGCGGCAGCATCTAACCACTAGGTGCCATTGGCACCCCTGCCACACCATCCCTTCATTTTGACAACCAAAAATGTCTTCAGAGGTTGCCAAATGTCCCCTGGAGAAAGCGGCTAAAATTACCCCTGCTTGAGAACCACTGTTCTGAATATAGACTATGACTATGGTCTACTTGTTTTTTTGCAATTGTGTATCCTCCTGATACTTGGAAAACAAGGCTGATGTGTGTGTGACATAGTTTGGCTGTGTCCCCATCCAAAGCCCATCTTGAATTGTAGTTCCTATAATCCCCACATGTCGTGGGAGGGACCCGGTGGGAGGTAATTTAATCATGGGGGTGGTTACTTTCATGCTGTTCTCATGATAGTGAGTGAGTTCTCATTAGAGCTGATGGTTTTATAAAGGGCTTTTCCCCTTTGCTCTGCACTTCTCCTTGCTGCCATCATGTGAAGAAGGACATGTTTGCTTCCCCTTCTGCCATGATTGTAAGTTTCCTGAGGCCTCCCCAGGCATGCTGAACTGTGAGTCAATTAAACCTCTTTCTTTTGTAAGTTACCCAGTCTCGGGTATGTCTTTATTAGCAGCTTGAGAACAGACTCATACAGTATGGTTGTGCAGGTTATTCACTACACAAGCATACCTGGCCAAAAGTATAAGGAAAGGCTGAATATAGCCATTGCTCTGCTCACCAAGCCATGGCCCTGGAATACACTCTGTCTTGGAGGAAGAGGCTTCTAATTAAATGGCTTGCATAAATGTGCTTTGTGGGCTAGCACCTATTAGCAAAGTGTAAAATGTGATAAAATGTCTAGAATATCTGAAATTCATCTAGCCTGATTCCTTCTGTTTTACAGATTAGAAAATGGAGGTCCAAGGAACTCTGGAAAAGTAACGATGAGGGGTTCAACATCTAATTTAGACAGAAAACTTGGGATGGAAAGAGAGAATTTACTACACTTCAAGGAGAGCTTGACCACTAAACAGGGAACACATTCTAAGTCACATTTGGGAGAGGGGCTCTTCTGTGAGTCAGGGAAGGAAGTCTAGCCCAGTGTGCAGGCAGGTACAAAACAGAGATGAGATAAACCCCTCATATGAAAGAGAAACTGAGCAGGAGGAACAGAATGCCCTGGACCACAAAGGGGTTGTCCCTAAAGAACCTGCTGATGCCCACGACTAGGCTGGCATAGCCACAGGCAGTGTCTAATTCACCTTTATAGTCTCTGAGCTTGTGCTCAAAGCAGAAGCAAAGCAAAACCCAGTCCTGGGCAAAACATTGTTGACTGTGGAAACCAGAAACAGGCAGAAACAGGAAGTCCTCCTTATGGAAAGGGTAGGCTGTCCAGTGGAAAGAGCATTGCAAGAAGCTACTGCTTCAGTCCCTGCGACCATCAGAGAATTTGCCTCTTTATAAAAAAGCATGGATAATATGACACCTGTCCTCTTCCTGATGAGCCACACAGCAAAGGAGATAAGCACAAGCTGTATTTTGCCACTTTCAGCACTGGTGTGTCTGGCTCTACCACTGACCCCTGGACTCACCAGCAGGAACACATCCCTTCCCAGGTCAAGCAGGGCTGTGGGGCTCTGAGCCCACTGACATCCTGGCACCTCAGCATACAGACATCTATCCCAATGCATGCTGTTCTCCTTGCTCCTGCAGGTTGACTTTGCCTTGGCCAAGGGCTCGGCCCTCTCACAGCCCCCCAGCAAGAATCTTGATCAAGTGGGATGGGTTTAACAGAAGCTGTATCACATGGCACACAAGCTCAGAAACCACCGTCAACATGTTGTTCCTCCCCACAACTCTAGGCTGGAACCGGTGGTAATTCTCCTTCTTGCCTCCTGCCCAGGGAGCCTCAAGTTTCATTGGTTCCTGTTTCTCTTGTTCCTTGAGGGTGATATTAAAATATTTAGGAAGCAACTACAAAGCACCAACTAGTCCTAACAGGTGCCCTCCAGAACACATGATCAGGGTCCCCAAGGCCCCCTACTGGGTCAGAGGTTCAGCCACTAGTGGCTGAATGACATGCAGGCAGTGAGTTCTGGGGACTGTTTACTGGCATCCCACTGGTACAGGAGTATTCAGTGTTCTAACCCTGGTAGGGTCTTAGCAATGGATATCAGTCCCGAATCTTTCTCTCCTTCTTGGAGTACAGTTTGGCTCCTGCAAACTCAGACTCCTGTAGCCTTCAGAAGGACAGCTGCCCTCCTCAGGAGGTGATGAAGGGTCTAGAGATAACCCTATAAGAATATCCCCTTGCAATTTTCCTTCCCACAGAACACAGGCATGACACCTTTAAGGGAACAGCTTCACTATGCAGCCCAGGCTGCTGAGTCCGTCTCTGTTCTGCCACCAAACTTAGATGTTTCTGTAGGGTCTGACTTCATAACATTCTATAAGGCACTGACTCCAGCTATAGTCACACTGGAAGAATCAATCCAGCAGCAGCATGCACCTGGGGAGGGATGTATGTCCAGTAACATCCCCAGTGGGCCACAACCCTCCTCTGGCTGCTGTGGCATGTGGCAGAGAGCATTCTGTCAGCAGCACAGACATCCAGGGTATACTCTGGCTGTGACTTCCATGCAGAGATTTGGAAATTAGCCATTGGAGCTGCAGTAGCAGTGGCATGGAAAAATACAGATACACCTTGGAATGATTCAGATCCAGTTCCAGACTGCTGCAATAAAGCAAATATTGCAATAAAGCAAGTCACACATTTTTTTTTTTTTGGTTTCCTAGTACATATTAAAGTTATGTTTACACTATAGTCTATTAAGTGTGCAATAGCATTATACCTGAAGAAAACAATCTGCATACCTTAATTTAAAAATATTTTATTGTTAAAAGATGCTAACAATCATCTGAGCCTTCAGTGAGTCATAATCTTTTTGCAGGTGGATGATCTTGCCTTAATGTTGATGGCTGCTGACTGATGAGCGTTCTGGTTGCTGAAGGTTGGGGTGGCCCTGTCAATTTCTTAAAATAATACAACAGTGAAGTTTGCCATATCGATTGATTCCTCTTTTCATGAAAGGTTTCTCTGTAGATGCAAGGCTGTTAGCATTTTACCCATGGTATTAGAAATTCTATTAGAAATTGGAGTCAGTCCTCTCAAACCATGCCACTGCTTTATTAACTAAGTAGATGTATTACTCTAAATCCTTAGTTGTTATTTCAACAGTCCACAGCCTCTTCACTAGGACTAGATTCCATTTCAAGAAACCATGTTCTTTGCTCCTCCATAAGAAGCAACTCCTTACCCCATTAAAGTTTTCTCATGAGATTGCAACAGTTCAGTCATATCTTCAGGACCCACTTCTAATACTGGTTCTCTTGCTATTTCCACCATATCTGCAGTGACTTCCTCCACTGAAGCCTTGGGCCCCTCAAAGTCATCCGTGAATGTTGGAATCAACTTCTCCCAAACTCCTGCTCATGTTGCTATTTTTACCTCCTTGCATGAATCATGAATCTTCTTAATGGGACCTGCAATGGTGAATCCTTTCCAGAGGCTTTCAATTTACTTTGCCCAGATCTATCAGAATACTCACTATCCACTGAAAGCTACAGCCTTACAAAAGATATTTCTTAAATAATAAGGCTTGAAAATAGAAATAATTCCTTGATCCACCAGCTATAGAATGGATGCTGTGTTAACAGGCATGAAAACATTAATCTCCTTGTACATCTCCATCAGAGCTGATTTCTTATGCTGATTTTTCTCTACATGATGTAGTGAGATAAATGTCCCTTTCTTCAAAGGACATGTCTATCTGGATCCAATGAATGTGGCCTTATTTGGAGGAAGGTCTTTCAAGAATGATTAAGTTAAAGATTTGGAGATAAGATTATCTCAGATTAGGATGAGTCCTAAATCCAATGACAACTGTACTAGCCCAGTTTCATGCTGCTGATAAACACATTCCTGAGACTGGGTAATTTATAAAGAAAAAGAGGTTTAATGGACTCACAATTCCATGTGGCTGGGGAGGCCTCAGAATCATGGCAGAAGCTGAAAGGTACATCTTACATGGTGGCAGGTGGGAGAGAATGAGAGCCAAGTGAAAGGGGAAATCCCTTATAAAACCATCAGATCTCGTGAGACTTATTCACTACCATGAGAACAGTATGGGGAAACCATACTCAATATAGAAGAGAATTGGAGAAAAAAAAAAAAAAACAGAGGAGAGGATGATGTGAAGACAGAGCTAGAGGTTTGAGCGATGAGTGGACAAGACAAGGAATACCAAGGATTGCCGGCAGCCACCAGAAGTTAGGAGAGGGGCATGGAACAGATTTTCCCTTAGGACCAGTCCTACTGACACCTTGACTTTGGACTTCTGGCCTCCAAGACTTTGAGACAATAAGTTCCTATTGTTTTAAGTTGCCCAGTTTGTGGAAATTTGTTATGGCAGCCAAGGAAAATGAATACACAGGGTAACTGGTGACATGGTTTGGGGAGTGGCATCGAATGCTGGCTTTGACATCAGAATAACCTGGATTTGGATTTGAATCGTACCTCTGCCATCTTCTACTTGTACGCCTTAAACAGGTGAGTTTTCAGTGTTCCATTCTGTACAATGGGGATAGTAAATAATATTTATTTTGTGAGGTTATGAAAACAAAATGAGAGATGCTTGCAGAATGCGTGGCACATAGTAGGTATTAGATGAAGTTCAGGTTATTAGCAGGAGCTGCTATCAGAAGTTGGTTGAACACTGAGGTTAATGACTAGTTACAGGGGAGATAAGAAGTGACACAAGCTCCTTTAGAAGGAGGCATTCCAGAGGGACACAGTGGCTCCTCTTCTGAGAGGTAGGGACCGAAGACATTTGGAAGAAAAACTGAGAAGTCTATTGGCTGTATTTAGAAGAGGAGATGGGAGGAGGAGAGAGAAAGAGTAGACTGAGAAAGACACGGGGGAGGACCAGTTTTAAAAAAACGAAACAAGTATTGCTATTTTGGAAGATGAATACAAGGCTATTGCTCTGTGTTTCAGAAAAGGATGGAAATGAGGAAACTATTATTTTAGGGGATAGAAGGAGAAATGCTATAATTATAAAGCGGGTGTACATATCACTTCCTGTTGGGTGATCAAATTAACAGGCTCTGGGGAGGGAGTAGAAAGGAGAGGTCCAGGGAAGGATGAATTTTCTAGGCAGGATGCCTCTAGCTATCAAAATGGGCACTTGCCTGGCTCCTGGGTCTGGCAGTGACAATAGGTCACAGAGAAATTTCTAAGCAATGGTTCAGCATGAAGAAAACAGCACAGTCTTAAGGCACATTCAGCAGAAACTTCAAACTATGAAAAAAGAGTACAAAATATATTTCTCAGTTCTCATCAATATTGAGCTAGTCCTTGAGGTGTGATTTTGACAGTTGAGAGGGTAGTATGTGCTCTAGAGAAAAAAAAAAACAGCTTGGGCAAAGATAGTGGGTTCATCAAGGGGGTTTGGGAGGAGGGGATGGGTGCAGGTTTGTGCAAGGCAGAGGTAGAAAAGACAGGGGAGAAGCTAGGCATTGATTACTCCTGAGCAAGAGACTGCAGTGAGCAGAGGTATGTGGGAAGCTCTGCATAGAATAAACAGTATAGGGAGGATACAGGCAGCAAAGAGGCCATTTAGGAAGCACAAAACCCATGTTAGAGGCAGGGGTCAAGGGGAGGCAGGGGAGGATAAGGGTGGATACAGTGACCCTACGGAAGTAGAACTGACAAATGAGGCAAGGGGTTAAACTTGGGCTGCCATGTGAAGGGGCTAGGACTGGGAGTGAGAGACAAGCAAGAGCCTATACAGGTCCCAGGTTTCAACCAGAGAGGCCTGGGGTTTGCGCCATCACCAAAACAAGGAGCTCCTGGGAGGAAGGGGAGCAGAGAATGGAAGGAGTTCTTTAGTTCAGATTGGACATCCTTGATGATCTCTAAATGTCCTTCTATCATTAGAATTCACAATGTATCAGGTTGGTGCAAAAGTAATTGCTGTTTCAGACCGTGAATTTTAAATCATTGTAACTAGGCTCAAACATATGTTTATTAATCAAAATAGAACCCATTACAATGGACTGGGCATTGCCAATGAGAAATAAGCTTGTTTATTCCTGTAGTGTAAAAATTCTTGCTTTGGGATTTGACAAACTCTTGGAAAGCATTTTCTGCATCCTGCTGATCATGGAGCATTTTCCCTGGAAAAAAGTTGTAGAGATGCTTGAAGAAGTGATAGTTGGTTGACGAGAGGTCAGGTGAATATGGCAGATGAGGCAAAACTTCATAGCCCAATTCATTCAACTTTTGAAGTGTTGGCTGTGCTATGTGTGCTTGAGCACTGCCATGAAGAATTGGGCCCTTTTTGTTGACCAATGCTGGCTGCAGGCATGGCAGTTTTCAGTGCATCTCATGGATTTGCTGAATATACTTCTCAGATGTAATGGTTCCGCTGGGATCCAGAAAGTTGTAGTGGATCAGAATGGCAACAGACCACCAAACAGTGACCATGACTTTTTTGGGGGGTGCAAGTTTGGCTTTTTCTCAGTCCATCCACTGAGCTGGTCATTGCCAGTTGTCATATAAAATCCACTTTTTGTCACATGTAACAATCTGATTGAGAAATGGTTTGTTTTTGTTATGTAGAATAAGAGAAGATGACACTTCAAAGCAATGATTTTTTTTTTTTAATTTTTGCTCAGCTCATGAAGCACTCACTTATGGAACTTCTTCACCTTTGCAATTTGTTTCAAATGCCAAATGACCATAGAAGGGTCAACGTTGACTTCTTCTGCAACTTCTTGTGCAGTTGTAAGGAGGATCAGCTTCGATGATTGCTCTCAATGGTCATTGTCAACTTCCGATGGCAAGCTACTGCACTCCTCATCTTCATGGCTCTTGTCTCCTTGGCAAAACTTCTTGAACGACCACTGCACTGTATGTTCATTAGCAGTTATCAGGCCAAATGCGTTGTTGTTGTTCAGAGTTGTCTCTGCTGCTTTACAACCCATTTTGAACTCAAATAAGAAAACTGCTTGAATTTGATTTTTGTCTAACATTGTTTCCATAATAAACATAATAAACAGTCTAAAATAAACAGCGGCAGGGGGAGGGGGCACCCAAGATGGCCGAATAGGAAGAGCTCCAGCCTCCCACTCCCAGCGTGAGTGACACAGAAGATGGGTGATTTCTACATTTTCAACTGAGGTACTGGGTTCATCTCACTGGGGCGTGTCAGACAGTCGGTGCTGGTCAGTGGGTGCAGCCCAACCAGCGAGAGCTGAAGCAGGGCAAGACATTGCCTCACCTGGGAAGTGCAAAGGGGAAGGGAATTCCTTTTCCTAGCCAAGGGAACCTGAGACACACAACACCTGGAAAATCGGGTAACTCCCACCCTAATACTGTGCTTTACCAAGGGTCTTAGCAAACGGCACACCAGGAGATTATATCCCATGCCTGGCCCGGAGGGTCCCACGCCCACAGAGCCTCCCTCATTCCTAGCACAGCAGTCTGAGATCTAACTGCAAGGCGGCAACGATGCTGGGGGAGGGGCGCCTGCCATTGCTGAGGCTTAAGTAGGTAAACAAAGCCACTGGGAAGCTCGAACTGGGTGGAGCTCACCACAGCTCAAGGAGGCCTGCCTGCCTCTGTAGACTCCACTTCTGGGGACAGGGCATAGCTAAACAAAAACCAGCAGAAATCTCTGCAGATGTAAATGTCCCTGTCTGACAGCTTTGAAGAGAGCAGTGGTTTTCCCAGCATGGAGGTTGAGATCTGAGAACAGACAGACTGCCTGCTCAAGTGGGTCCCTGACCCCTGAGTAGCCTAACTGGGAGACATCCCCTCTAGGTGCAGACTGACACCTCACACCTCGCATGGCTGGGTACACCTCTGAGGCAAAGCTTCCAGAGCAAGAATCAGAGAGCAACACTTGCTGTTCAGCAATATTCTATCTTCTGAAGCCTCTGCTGCTGATATCCAGGCAAATAGGGTCCGGAGTGGACCTCAAGCAAACTCCAACAGACCTGCAGCTGAGGGTTCTGACTGTTAGAAGGAAAACTAACAAACAGAAAGGACATCCACACCAAAACCCCATCAGTACGTCACCATCATCAAAGACCAAAGGCAGATAAAACCACAAAGATGAGGAAAAAGCAGTGCAGAAAAGTTGGAAATTCAAAAAATCAGAGTGCATCTCCCCCTCCAAAGGAATGCAGCTCATCACCAGCAATGGAACAAAGCTGGACGGAGAATGACTTTGACGAGTTGGGAGAAGAAGGCTTCAGTCGATCAAACTTCTCAGAGCTAAAGGAGGAACTACGTACCCAGTACAAAGAAACTAAAAACCTTGCAAAAAGAATGGAAGAATGGATAACTAGAATAACCAATGCAGTGAAGTCCATAAACAAACTGATAAAGATGAAAACCATGACACAAGAACTACGTGACAAATGCACAAGCTTCAGTAACCAACTCAATCAACTGGAAGAAAGATTATCAGTGATTGAAGATCAAATGAATGAAATGAAGCAAGAAGATAAGTTTAGAGAAAAAAGAGTAAAAATAAATGAACAAAGCCTCCAAGAAATATGGGATTATGTGAAAAGACCAAATCTACATCTGATTGGTGTGCCTGAAAGTGACAGGGAGAATGGAACCAAACTGGAAAACACTCTGCAGGAAGAAACTGCATCAACTAATGAGCAAAATAACCAGCTAATATCATAATGACAGGATCAAGATCACACATAACAATATTAATCTTAAATGTAAATGGACTAAATGGTCCAATTAAAAGACACAGACAGGCAAATTGGATAAAGAGTCAAGACCCATCAGTTTGCTATATTCAGGAGATCCATCTCACATGCACAGAGACACATAGGTTCAAAATAAAGGGATGGAGGAAAATCTACCAAGCAAATGGAAAACAAAAAAAGACAGGGGTTGCAATCTTAGTCTCTGATAAAAAAGACT
The DNA here is from genome assembly GCF_000951045.1 of Mandrillus leucophaeus. Classification (NCBI taxonomy): domain Eukaryota; kingdom Metazoa; phylum Chordata; class Mammalia; order Primates; family Cercopithecidae; genus Mandrillus; species Mandrillus leucophaeus. The sequence goes on from NW_012107030.1 coordinate 2,077,466, forward strand.
TTAAACCAACAAAGATCAAAAGAGACAAAGAAGGCCATTACATAATGGTAAAGGGATCAATTCAACAAGAAGAGCTAACTATCCTAAATGTATATGCACCCAATACAGGAGCACCCAGATTCATAAAGCAAGTCCTTAGAGAC
>NW_012107030.1:2077658-2078306 GCF_000951045.1 Mandrillus leucophaeus
AAAAAAAAAAAAAAATAGAGAAATCCCATTAAAATGATGTATAACTTAACCGTCTTGATTTAAGAATGTATTCCAATATCAAACAGCAAATTCCAACAATGCAAAAATCGCAATTACTTTTGCACTCACTTTAGTACATCGGCTAGTTTCTTGTCATTTTGAATGTGGCCCTGGACCCAGCAGCATCAGCATCACCTGGGAACTTGTAAGAAATACAGATTCCCAGGCCCTCCCCTGCCCTCCAGCCACTGATTCAGAATCTGCATTTTAATGAGATTCCCCAGGGGATCTGTGTGCACATGAAATTTAGAGAAGCACAGATGTAATCTGTTCTTTATTTCCTTCCTTCTTTGGTGCTTCTTTTAAAGAAAGGGAAAACACCTCTCTCTCCACTGCTTTAAATACAGGTAGCAACTAGTCACATATACTTCACAGCAACAATATTACTCAGTAATATTATGCATTGTGGATTTGTGATGTTACCCTGAGCCTTCTTCAGTTGGTCATCATTCATATGCTAAGTTCTCTATTCTCCCCTTGTAGGTAAGAGAAAAACTGTGCTATCACTTTTTTTTCCTCACCTGACAAGGGTGAGTCCATCCAAAGGAGTATCTCCCAGAGATGCTAAGTCCTTTTTTTTTTTTTTTT
>NW_012107030.1:2080872-2081895 GCF_000951045.1 Mandrillus leucophaeus
ATACTTCTCAGATGTAATGGTTCCGCTGGGATCCAGAAAGTTGTAGTGGATCAGAATGGCAACAGACCACCAAACAGTGACCATGACTTTTTTGGGGGGTGCAAGTTTGGCTTTTTCTCAGTCCATCCACTGAGCTGGTCATTGCCAGTTGTCATATAAAATCCACTTTTTGTCACATGTAACAATCTGATTGAGAAATGGTTTGTTTTTGTTATGTAGAATAAGAGAAGATGACACTTCAAAGCAATGATTTTTTTTTTTTAATTTTTGCTCAGCTCATGAAGCACTCACTTATGGAACTTCTTCACCTTTGCAATTTGTTTCAAATGCCAAATGACCATAGAAGGGTCAACGTTGACTTCTTCTGCAACTTCTTGTGCAGTTGTAAGGAGGATCAGCTTCGATGATTGCTCTCAATGGTCATTGTCAACTTCCGATGGCAAGCTACTGCACTCCTCATCTTCATGGCTCTTGTCTCCTTGGCAAAACTTCTTGAACGACCACTGCACTGTATGTTCATTAGCAGTTATCAGGCCAAATGCGTTGTTGTTGTTCAGAGTTGTCTCTGCTGCTTTACAACCCATTTTGAACTCAAATAAGAAAACTGCTTGAATTTGATTTTTGTCTAACATTGTTTCCATAATAAACATAATAAACAGTCTAAAATAAACAGCGGCAGGGGGAGGGGGCACCCAAGATGGCCGAATAGGAAGAGCTCCAGCCTCCCACTCCCAGCGTGAGTGACACAGAAGATGGGTGATTTCTACATTTTCAACAGAGGTACTGGGTTCATCTCACTGGGGCGTGTCAGACAGTCGGTGCTGGTCAGTGGGTGCAGCCCAACCAGCGAGAGCTGAAGCAGGGCAAGACATTGCCTCACCTGGGAAGTGCAAAGGGGAAGGGAATTCCTTTTCCTAGCCAAGGGAACCTGAGACACACAACACCTGGAAAATCGGGTAACTCCCACCCTAATACTGTGCTTTACCAAGGGTCTTAGCAAACGGCACACCAGGAGATTATATC
>NW_012107030.1:2086310-2110518 GCF_000951045.1 Mandrillus leucophaeus
TTTTTCCCACTGATAAGATTAGCCACATTGTCTGCTGCTTTGGAGTCTTTTAAGAAATTCTCTCCCTCTCTCTCTCTCTCTCTCTCTCTCTCTGTCTCTCTCTCTCTGTCTCTCTCTCTCTCTCACACACACACACACACACAGTTTTCTTTTTTCATTCCAACATAAATATTAGTCACAACCTATTGATGTCCATATAGTACTTTGGAATTGTGACTCAAAAGAACTTGAAATATAAGAAAAACACTTTTGCTCTGGTTATTGGAATATCCTTTAAAAAACACACTAAGTGTAAACCCAAGACTATGGACTGCCCATCATGAGCTAAAGCAAGCCAGCAAATATATTTTATTCAGCCCCTATAGTGTTTCCTTAAAAAGTTTAAGTAAGAGTCAATACCTAAAAATTGAGAGATTTTACTTAAAAGCCAGATTACTGGCATCTCTTGAAAACTCAGAAGCTCTGGTGATGCTGGGTGCACATTTCAGTGTGGCCTCAGGGAGTATGAGGCAAGGGTCTGCTGATGCTTTAGAAGATTCATCACTCGTTGTCATGGCCCACCTTACCTACCACTTTACCCATTTATATGACCTGCCTTGGCCTTGTAAGCTAGACACAGTAAAGTAGATGGCACCAATGGGCAATATAAAATGTTCCTGACCTCTCTCCCTGCAGGCCCTAGTGCTGAAATGCATCTTGGAACTGCTCTGTTAAGTAGCAGTTGAGTAGTGGGGCACATTCCACTCCCTCTCTCCCTGTGCCCTCTCCCGGTACACAGCCAGACCCTGTGTATTGTGTGTTCTCCATTCCTGTTGTTCCCCTTCAGTCAATCTTGCATCAATAACTTTATTTTTACAGATGAAGAAACTGAAGTTTTCTGGATCTTCAGGAATAGTACATAAGACTACTGTCAGATAAACCTGTCTTTGAATCTCAATGCTACCATCTCCTAGCTCTGTGATCTCAGAGAGGTTTGTAAACCATATGAGATACTATTTCCTTTAAAAGGAGGATGTTAAATGTACCTACCTCATGGAGTTGTTATAATAATTAAATAAGTTAATACATATAAGGTGCATACCATCAGTAAGTACTCAATAAATGTAGCTATTGTTATAGCTCAGAAAAATTAAATGGCTTGTCCAAGGCCATGCAATTATTAAATGAGGGAGCTGATATTTAAACTCTAAACTGCCCATACTCTTTAACTTACGTTCTTTCTACTAAGCCACACTGCTTTTAACCCTATATTAGAAAATAGAAGGCTTTACTCCAACTGGAAAAAAATACTTACAAGGCACCTAGTATGTGCAAGGCCTTACGGACATAGATGAACCTTTAAAACTTATTTAAAATCTTACTAATAAGTTAGTATCTTATCCTTATTATTACATTTCTTTTACTTATTTTTGGCTCTTGGTTTTCTATCTTAAGTTGAAAACAAATAATTGATTTTATATCTTTCTTCTTTTCGAATATAAACATTTAAAATTATAAATTTCCCTCTAAATATTGCTTTAGCTTTCTACTAAAAATTTTGATATGATATGCTTTTATTTTCATTCATTTTAAAGTGTTTCTATTTTTCTTATTATTTCTTCTGTGACTCATGGTTTATGTAGAGGTGTGTTTCTAAATTTGAAAAATGTTTAGATATGTTTTGTTAGTAATTGCTAAGTTAATTATATTTTGGTCACAGAACATACTCTCTGATTTTGATTCTTTTAGATTTATTAAGACTTCTTTTATGGCCCAGCATATAGTGTATCTTGGCAAATGTCCCATGTGCACTTGAAAATGATGTGTATTATGCTATTGTTGGGTTCAGTGTTTTATAAATGTCAATTGAATCAGTTGATTGACCATGATATGTGTTATTCAAATGTCCTTTATCCAATATTCATACTTAATTTTGTTTTTAGTCAATTTGTTCTATAAATTATTGAAAGAGGAGTGTTAAAATTTCCAGTTATAGTTGTGGCTCTATTTCTCCATTCAGTTCTATCACCTTTGCTTAATGTGTTTTAAACTTGTTGTTAGGTGCATACATATTTAAGACTGACATGTCTTTCTAGTGAATTAACTCTTTCATCATTGGTCTATTTAACATGAACACTTTGGTTTTCTTATTATTAATATTTACATATATATTTTACATATCTTATTATTAACCTATCTGCCTTTATATTGAAAGTGAATTTCTTGAAGGCAGCATATAGTTGAGTTTTATATTTTTATCCACTCTGACAATCTCTCCCTTTTAACTGAAATATTTAGGCCATTTACATTTAATGTAATTATTGACATGGTTGGGTTTAAATATACCATCTTGTTTTTCTTTTTTGTCCTTTTCTACCCACTTTTGGACTGAGTGTTTTTAGTATTTCATTTTACCTCCACTATTAGCTTATCATCTTTATCTCTTTTCTAAGGTGATTGCTCTAAGATGTATAATATATGTCTTTAATAACCCAACATTACACTACTTCAAGTATAACCTAAGAACTGTGTATACTTATACCCCAATTCCATTATTGTTGTTTTATCATTTATCCTATGTCATAAACCCACAATATATAATATATGTTTATACACAATATATAATATGTATCTATACACAAAGTAACTTAAAATGGGCCATATATTTAAATGCAAAAGCAAAAACCAAAACTTCTAAGGAAAAACAAGATAGAATAAAGAGTATGTTAGAAAAGACAATTTTTTTTTTGACAAAACACAAAAAACACCATAAAGGACAAAAAAAATGAAAAGCTGCACTTTATCAAAATTAAAAACCTCTATTTTTCAAAGGACATTGTTAAGAAAATGAAAAGTTAAATGACAGACTGGGAAAGAGTATTTGCAATACCTATTTATGAAATAGGACATGTAACCAAAATATATAGAGAACTCCTACCACTCAATAATAAGAAAAGAAACAACACAACTAAAAATTGGTAAAATATTGAAAACAGCCACACACAGAAGAATGGCCAATAGACACATGAGAATACACTCAATATAACTGGTCATTGGGGAAGTACAAATTAACAACACAATGATACAGCAATACCTACCGACTAGGAGAACTAAAATTTAAAAAGACTGTCAAGATAAAGTGTTGCTGAGGATGTGCAGCAACTTGAATTCTCATACATTGTTAGTAGGAATGTGAAATGGTACAGTTTGCAAACTGTTTAGAAGTTTTTCCTTTTTATAAGGCCAACCCTATACTTATCTGATGACCAACAATTCTACTCTATTTTCCAAAGAGACATAAAAACAAACTTCAACAAAAATCTTAAAAACAAACATTCATAGTAGCTTCATTTATAATAGTCAAAACCTAGAAACTTCTTATTGTCTACAAACAGGTGAAGGAGAACTGTTTATATATTCATACAATGGAATACATTCAACCATAAAAAGTAACAGCAATAAAATAACTGATGTTATACACAACAACCAAGATCATCCTAACATATATGTTAAGCAAAAGAAGTCACACATAAAAGAACGTATGCCATTAATTGCATTTATATGAAATTCTAAAACCAGCAAAACTTATGATGGTGATAGAAATTGGATCAGTGGTTGGCTGTGGGATACAGATTAATTCTGAAGGAGTGCAAGTGACTTTCTGAAGAGATAAAAATGTTCTATGTTGGAGTAGCAGTTAGACCACTGTATATATTTGTCAAGATTCATCAAACTGTACACTTAAAACCTGTGCATTTCATTGGTATAAATTATACTTTGATAAAGTTGATTTAATAAGTTCCCCTCCCATTGGGACAGCCTAGAGCAAGAAAATAACTGCCAAAGAAAAGACAGATGAAAATGGGTCATGCTGAAAAAGGAGACAGCCCCAGCAACCTCAGCCAGCCCCTTCCAGCAAGCAGCGAGCATCCTGCAGGGCATATTAGAACAGGGCAACATCTTTCAAAGAAATAAAGTGACTGAAGACTCATGCTGTTAGAGGATATACTTTGAGCAATAGAGCAAGTGCAAAGGCAACATCCCAACCCTCAGTCACAAGGGCTCTGTAAAACAAAGTGGACATTTCACAGGGGCAGTGTGGATGGCTGATGATGGATTAGGGGCATACAGGTGTCTCCATTGTTCTGGGGAAAAAGAAGAGTCCGGCAAGACCAAACTATTCCTTTAGCTACAAAAGTTGAGAATTTTGTTGTTGTTGTTGTTGTTGTTGATGGTGGTGGTGGTGGTGGTGTGTGACATGTGTGTGAATGTGTGCATGTGCATTTTAGCCTACTTCTTAGGATGGAAAATCTGGAGTCAGAAATTAGAATCACACAGAGCCTTCATAACCGGTTAACCTGCATCTAGTTTTCCTTCAAGAGTTCAGGTTTAGACATTCCCCTGGTATCTCTATGACGTCTTTAGTCAAAAGCAAACATGTAGATACAGCATTTGGGTGGACCCTATGAGGCTTATTAAATCAAAATTCTGAAAGTCAGAATTGCTAAAATCAAATTAACTGCTACAAATGTTATCTTTGTAAGGTTTCTGTCTGGGTGGAATACAAAATATTAAGCAAAATTCTGGGATCTTTTCTGTTTCTTCTGTGGTTTCAAACTCAGGACAGTTATATCTATGAACCACATTAGCTGAGTATCAGACCTTGTGAAAATACAGGTATTACCCCCATGTACAGGGAAAAGCTTTGGCAAGCTTTCTTAATGTGAATATGCTATAATGTTCTTCAATCACCCTTGAGAATTGAAAATACAACCTAGAGATGGAACCAGGATTTACCTTCCTCAGAAAGATCAAAGGAATCCAGCATTTGCAGCTGAAACTGCAAACAACTAATAGTCGTCATACAATTCAATTTGACTGTAATTAATATTTATTGCTTTTACTGCTGTGTGACATTTCCTCAGGCTTGTTTTAATCCTTTCAGCAAACTTCCCTTTATTCTCCTCCATCAAACAATTTTCAAGTTCCTGCCCCAGCTTACATAAGAGAGAATGACACTTCAGTGGCCCACCCACTTGATTAAGAATAAACTCCAGGAACAAAACACATGCTGGCAAGAAACCATATATCCAAGTAAGCATCCTGGCACACATGATATAACAAGCCTATAGGGGAGATAGGCTAGAGCTGAGCTTGAAGGCTAAAAAAGCAGATGGAGAAGTCAAGTAGGATTTTCCTGATTGGGAGACTGGGGAAGGAGTTAGCTAAGAAAAGCAATGGAGCTAGGGCTGAGGGTGGTCACTAGCCATAGACAATTGCTTGCTTGGCATAATTTGACAAGTCCCATCGAACACCAGTCACTCCCATTGTCCTTCCCTGCTGCACAAAGATATCATTATCCATGTGCATCTTGTCTAGGCTAAGGACGCAAGATCTTGGGAGGAAAATACACAGTCCGTATTCATTTACTAGATCAAGATTAGCAACTGTTGTCATCCCTCAGATAAAGGAGGAGGGAGAGGGTCAGGAAAAATAACTAATGGGCACTAGGCTTAATACCTGGGTGATGAAACAAGGTGTACAGCAAACCCCCACGACACAAGTTCACCTTTATAACAAACCTGCACGTGTAGCCTGAACTTAAAAGAAAAGTTTAAAATAAAAAAGAATAAAAGACTGCTTCAAAACAAAAGATAAACCAAAGTAAGTCTGGGTCAACGGTGGGTCAGTACTGATCATGGGTAGAGGAAGAAGTATTTAAGCCCGGCTAAGAGGGTTATCGGTGTGAGAGTCCTAGACAGGGAAAGCCAGGCCATGTCCAGACTACACATCTCTATTATTATTCCCCATGGTGGACTTATTTATATGAATGCCACTGAGTTACAATCTCCTCTCCAACCCCAACCTCCAGGTCCTGTTTCCATTCAACTATGTTATGTTTGATGAACTGTTGGCAGCAGAAGCAGTGCAACACGTGTATGCAAAGACTAGGAAACTAAGAACTTCCATTTCTGGCCATGACAGAGTAACTGGAAGCTGATGTATTTTCCAGCCATAAATTACTAGAAAACTAAATAGAATATATCAAACTGCTTTCAGGTATTGGACAACAGGTAGCATAAGACCATAGACCCTGAGAGAAGATAAATAACAAGGTGAGCCCCACAACCACCCCAGATTTCTGCCTGGAGGCACCTTCCAGGCCTCGGTGCCCAGAGCGATGCCAAGGAGAACACAGCAGTCTCGGTGAATTGATGAGACAGAGATCATAGTTTAGAGAGACTGAGGCAGCTTTGTGAGGTAGAATACTGGAGAGGAAAAAACTACACAAAGAAAAAATTCCAGAAATCTGCATGGGTATCTCTATGGGTCTCTGGTTGAAAACTGAGCTGTGTATTTTCAGAGTAAAACTCCATCGAACTGGTCAAAGAACTGCTACCTGTAAGCTGTGAGCTGAACAATTCCCAGAGCTCACGCAGGGTTGCAAGATAGTTTAGTTCCAATCAGAGTAGAGAGAGCTGGTTAAAATCACAGAGTATTTAGTAGAGACTTCATGAGGGCCATGCCATTGTACTAGCCCTAAAGACTACTTTAGGACCACTCTAATAAAGCTTAAAAACAAACCTCAAAAAGAAAAATTGATGCTCAAATAACAACTTTCTGCCAGAGCAAAGTCTAACTCTCTTTAAAGGATGACAACAAAATCCAAATACTCAACAAAGGAAAATTTACAGTGTTCAGTACCCAGTTAAAAATTACTGTACAGGCCAAGAAACAAGAAATGATAGTCTATACAACCAGGAGAAAAATTAGGCTATAGAAACAGAAACTCAAAACCAAAATCCTTAGGTATATTTTTGCCTCTTTTTCAAATTCCTCTTCTCAATTAGCAATTGATTTTATCCCTGTCAAACTCTCTGAATATGAAGTCACTTATGTTTATTTCTCACTTAATGTGCTTAACAGCTAATTAACAAGATGTCTACAGAAAGTCCTTAGAGATCAGTAGACAGTCTCTGCCTTGGAAAAGGCAAAGGCTGGGCTTGCTTGGATGAGAGGAGAAACGCTTCTCACCCATGACACATGAAAATAACTAATACTTGATGAATTCCTTCCAGGGACTTCATGTGCCCATCTCCTTTTCAACCCATATGAACTTTTTGAAAGCGTCTCTCATCCTCCCTTCCCCAACCCATACCTATGGTGATTTCAAAGTAAAAGAGTGAGAAAACCACATAGCAAATATTGACAAGTTCCCAGAAGAAAGTAGAAAAATGCAAAATTGAGACTCTTACTTGGATGATGCCTTGGTTTTCTCTCATATGCTTGGGGAGTTATACCAAATTATTTCCTTGGCTTTCATAAGCACATTAAAACGTGACCCAACATTATATAACAATGATTTTATAAATAGCTACCTAGCACAACCTGAAGAAAGTAGCAGTCACCACGTCCACAGAATACATTGCCCCAAGAACAGGTGGAAGGAGAAAATGTTTTCCATTAGAACTGTTAAACAGTAGCTTAGGCTTGGCTTAGCTTCATAAAAAATGTGATCAATGCAAATGTAAGCCTTTATTTTAAATGTAAAAATCTCTGTCCCCCCACACAAGGCTCTTTACATGGAGAGTTAGGTGCCAAAGCAACTCTAACCGTAAGAAGGATGCTTGTTCATTCTCAGAATATGCTGAAGCTCACTGAATTGCAGAACTACACAGTAGCTCCCAATGTTATCATGATGTACGTCCTGGAGTTTAAGTGGCTTCTGCAGTGCCTCTTACTCATGTCATTGTGTGGGTGGCAGTGTTCTGGCCAACAATGACCATGGGATTGAGCATCTTGTATGATCATCTTACTAGGTTCTGAGAGTTATCCAGAACTGACAGCACAGGGCTGCTTACAGATGCGAATTAGAAGTGCAGCTCAAGTTATTTCCTAGATAATGAGGGGAAGTATTTGTGATTTAACTTCTACCTACTATTGTTCCCTGTGGAGTTTTTGGAGGGAAGTAATTGCCTCATTGCTGCAAAGTGTTAACTTGGTTTGTGCCTTGTTGTTGCTGCCATAGTTTTTTCCTCCTCTGAACTCTGCATGAGTCTAAGGGTTATTTGTTCCCAATGGCTTGAGATTCCTTCAGGTATTCTATTAAGATGACCGCTTAATTTCCAAGAGTCAAATGTGAAACATAGAATCTCAGTAGTTAGTCTAACATTTTCCTCAAAGTTTAAATTTCCTTGTCAACATACCCTATATGTGTTTCGTCTCTGCTGGAAAATCCCCAGACAAGAAACTCACTACTCACTGGCAAGCCCATTTCTCTATTAAGAAAGTTCTTAAAACTGAACCAAAGTCTCTTTCCTACTCATTGGTTCTAATCCTTCCTCTGCCATGCAAGAAATAAGCCTACTGAGTTTTGTGTATGATAGCTCTTGATGTGTTATACTCTGCTCAAACCCAGCAGCCACTCCCAACGACCTGTCAAACCCCAAGTAGCCAATGACACTGCACTAGAATTCTGACTCTCTGGGTTTCTTTTTTTTTTTTTTTTTTTTTTTTTTGAGTGCTTTAAAATTGATATTTCCCTGAGTAGATCATAGCAGTGGCGCGATCCCGGCTCACTGCAAGCTCCGCCTCCCAGGTTCACACCATTCTCCTCCCTCAGCCTCCCGAGTAGCTGGGACTACAGGCACCTGCCACCGTGCCTGGCTAATTTTTTGTCGTTTTAGTAGAGACGTTGTTTCACTGTGGTCTCGATCTCCTGACCTCGTGATCCATCTCTGATTAAAAGAAATTTTCCTCCATTCTTCCTTCCTTCCTCTCATTTTCTTCTTTCCTTCCTCTCCCCTCCCTTTCTTTATCTCTCTTTTCCTATTACAAAACATATACAATTTAAAAACATTGTTCAGAAACACCATCATATGCCTCCACAAGTCTCTTTAGTAGTACTCAGATCTGCTCCTCATAAGCACTGCTTTCTTGCTCCATAAAATGAAAATCTCAGGTCCTATTTGTCTATGAAATCATGGTAAAAAGTTATCTTTGGGGTCTTACTTTTTTCCACAATGCCAATACTGGTCTGTAGGAGCTAGACCTCACCTTTCCATTTCATGACACAACTGCTTTCTTCTGAGCACAAAATGGAGCTGAGAGTCAAGACAATTACTTGGTTAAATTCAGATGACAAACTTTTTGGTCTTAGCAGTTGATAGAAGAAAAAATATTTTATTAACATAAAACTTGCTGATGGGTGTCCAAAGCCTCCACAACATCAGACACAGTGCAGACATGGCCTTTGAGAGCACACCAAGCTTAGTAACCTCCTTGCTCACTAAACTGTGGTGCTTCTCTTTTCATAAACATAAGCTGGGATCTTAGAAACTCCCCATCTGCCCACAGGCGAATATGTCATTTGAGAGAGGAGGCAGTTGTTACAACTATTCATGGAAAACTGACATTGTAATTGCAAAAATAATTTCAAATGGTATTTCATGTGTTTCATTATTGCTTGTGATACTGACGGTGTATGAACCTACTTTTCTCTTCTTTCTTTCTTTCTTTTTTTTTTTTTTTTTTGAGACGGACTCTCGCTCTGTCGTCCAGGCTGGAGTACAGTGGTGCAGTCTCAGCTAACTGCAAACTCCTCCCGGGTTCACGCCATTCTCCTGCCTCAGCGTCCCAAGTAGCTGGGACTACAGGTGCCCGCCACTGCGCCCAGCTAATTTTTTGTATTTTTTTTTGAGATGGAGCCTTGCTGTGTCGCCCAGGCTGGAGTGCAGTGGCGTGATCTTGGCTCACTGCAAGCTCTGCCTCCTGGGTTCACGCCATTCTCCTGCCTCAGCCTTCCGAGTAGCTGGGACTACAGATGCCCGCCACCACGCTCGGCTAATTTTTTATATTTTTAGTAGAGACAGGGTTTCACAGTGTTAGCCAGGATGGTCTCGATCTCCTGACCTCGTGATCCGCCTGCCTCGGCCTCCCAAAGTGCTGGAATTACAGGCGTGAGCCACCACGCCCGGCCCTTTCCTCTTATTTTTATGGGAAAACACAAAGACCTTATTTTTCCCTCAGATCACATCAAAGGTAGGACAGATTTAAACGTACTTTTATTTATTTATATACAGATACTCGGATAAGTTGCACAGTCACATCCCTACATTTTCTAAAATGACATAATGGGCATCAATAACAGGGTAAAATTGTGGCTCTGAGCCATCAGACAGAAACTGACATTGTAGCCCAGCTGTGTGTACACAAACACTCAGGCTGATGAAGGAAGGACATGGAATTCAAACTAGCACATCTTGCTGCTTTGCATTCAGCCTGCATCACCCGGGACAGAAAAACAGCGTGCTAATGAGAGAGAAAGTTGAATAACATAGAGTTCCTCTTTACAGGTTCCTAACATTAGCTGGACAAACTGAGTGTTAGAGCTGGCCCTAGGGCTGACGGTGAGCAAGGGAACTCTCCAGGAGCAAATGAAACTGTCATGAAGGAAATGCCAGGCTCAGATAGGCAGTTAGATCCCACTCAGGAGGAAGGAAACCAGTGAGAAGGGAGGAAGTGGGCCCCACCTCTGTTTCAGGACTTGAACCCATGGTTACTGTCCCTTGCTAAGAGCAATGTCCATTCTGTTCAGTCGCGTGGGATGCAAACTCTAACCAAACCTTGATGAAAAGGAAAAGAGAATGCATCGACTCAAGTACCTGAAAAGCCCAGGGTAGGGCTGGTTTCATGCATGACTGGGTTCAGAACCCAGGTGATTTCAGGAGTTCACTCCCTCCATGTTTTGCCTCTGATTCCACTGCCTGGGATCCACCCAGAAGCACCTTCTGCAGTAAGATGGCTGCAGCTGTCCAGGTTCACCATTCTACCCTCACAGCAACTCTAGCCAAAACAGAGTTTCTCTTTTTCAATGGTTCCCATTGAAACCATTGAACTGAGTCTTGATAGCTCTGATTGGTCAGCTGTGGGCCACATGTTCATCCCTTAACCAATCACTATGGTCAGAGAGATGTGTTCTTCTTATTGGCCCGGGCGGGGTTGGGGGGGGCGTCACATGCTCATCTCTGAAGCTGAGGTGGGGTCAGTCCTACATTGATCACTTGAAGGGTCATTGATCAGGGGAAGACTGAATCATTCTCAAAGAACAGTTGAATTCTATCAAGGGGCCAGGAGTGTAGGACAGCAAACAAAAACAGGTAACCACCTCAGGTTAAAAAACTGCATGAAGGGAGGGGTCATGGTTCACAGATGGCAAAGAACTCCTAGATACAATGCTAAACATGGCTTCACTAGTCATCATCCCACATGTATCCACACAGGTTAACAGATTCTGTAATGGATTAGGGCTCTGCTCTTACCAGCCATCATTCTGACCATGCCCATTGTTGAGGACTATGGCTCCCAAGTTGGTCTTGCCATGAGATTTTAAAAGCATGAAATTATCAAGGACAATTAGAATGAATTTGTCTTCATCATCAGCCAGTCAGATGTTTTGAGAACTAATAATGCTTAAAATCTATAGTGATCGCCTTTAATTATTCTTTCAGCCTTCAAGTTTTTGTGTTTTCTTTGCTGACTTTTAATAATGAAACCGGCGGACTTTTAATAGTGAAACCACTGTTCTGACTCATTATTTACATCAGGTGTGTTTCCAATGTGAACTTATAAAATGGTAGACATTTCTTGGTTATTTTATGTTTTGTTAAAAGTATCAGGGGTCATTATGTCTAAGTTTGTTAATTATGTTGATACTTCTCCCAAGTGTTCTATTACTCTCAATGTCAGACAACTGGGAGAAGTTGTTCTGAAAGTCACAGAGAGCAGATAAGAGCCTTTTAACTGATGTATTCATTTCTTTAATGAACTGGCAGTGTCTTCTCTCTGGAATCTCTGTTAGTCATTCCTACTGACTCATAGCAATTCCCTCTCTGAGCAGAAGTTCCCATGAGAGAAGACCCCACCAGATGGTGATGTCAACTGATGGAAGAATTTTGGATAATGTTTACAAAGCAAGGAGATCTTATGACTCTCACCAGCAGGCCGGTGTCAAGTGGAGGAGGCCAGGCCTGGCTGTTGGCCATAGGCTTGGCTGCAATTGGCAAAAGTGCCATTTTAACCTCTACATAACCTGATCATGACTACCTACTCTACTCCTAACCAAGCTATTTATACCACAAGTGCCTGACTACAGATAGAGGGGCATACGTGAATGAGGGAAAAAGAAAGAGAATGGGAAGCATTTTCCCATTTGTGCCATTACAACTGGTCAGGTCCCCACGCATTCACTTGTTGTCTTCTACGAGTCTGACAGCCACTCTGTGAGTTAGGCAGGGCAGGTATTGCCGCCATTTTACAGATGAGGCTCGTCCAGGATCACACAGCCATCTTGGATCCACTACCTGGTAGAGCTTGCGGAATCCTTCTCAAAGGGATTGACAGGATTGAAAGTCTGCCCTGCAGATACTGATCAGTCAAGACTTCCTGCATGTTCAGGACAGCTACTGTTCTTTCCTCCCACTATTTCAAATAGCTCAGTCTCAAACTCTAGGCTGATCTGAAGCCCTAGCCCCTTCTCTCTCCCAAAGAGTCAAAAGATATGGTAGCCAGGGAGCCCTTGAACATGCTCCTCCCAACAGCAGTCCGGAGTTCATGCAAGGGAAAGGCTTTGTGAAGACAACAGCCACCCTCTAGCAGATTATTTTATAAGTCAGATAAGCCAACTTTTTTGTTTCAGTGTCTTCTCTTTTTTTTTCTCTTGTTTATTTGTCCAGTCAGTCACTCTCTTGGAGGTAAACTGCATTCCCTACAGCAGCCACCAGTGTCCCAAAGGAAGAAGAGTTTGTGAGCTGTGCTAATAATGCTACAGCATACCTAACCTGAACCCTGCCCCATGTGCTCTTTGCCACATGACTCAGATCATTGGTCGGTCTTCTGTGAGCCCCAGATCTTTCTCTTTAAAGTGTTAAGCCACTGTATTATCAGTCCAATCTCTAATCATGGCTTTTACCCATTGTTAGGCAAAAGTAGAGAAGAGTATAAGGCCTTATGAGAGACCCCTGTCCATGGTATTTAGAGAGGTATAGAACTTCAGAAGTCATCCAGTTCAAAGCTTTATGGTGGGTAATCACTAACAATTTCCTTCTCCAAGATTAGTCAGTAAGTAATAGTGAAAATAAGAGCCACTTTCTCAGGTACTTGTCAGGGGCCAAGCACTTTTTCTAGATATTTTAAATGGATTGATTCATTTCATTTTCATAGTAACTTCCTCATTATCACAATGTTACAGATGAACAAACTGAGGGTAAGAGAATCTAGGTAACTCACCCAAGGCCACATAGTACAGCTGGGATATAAATCTGTGGGTGTGAACCTGTGTTTGAGCTATGATTTGAATAATTCTAGAGCTATGACTCTCACCTACTCAGCTATACTTTTTCAACCAAAAGAAGAGATTAAGCTTATGTATTGTGTGTGTGTGTGTGTGTGTGTGTAAAAGGCATGTATAATAGGCCCTCCCTGTCTCCTTGCCCAGCTGAGGACCTGGGGGAGGGAGAGACCCAGAGCACAGGACAGCAAAACCTCTCATTCTTTTTTATTCTCTTTCAGCAGCAAAGATAGAACCTGAATTAATATCTCAATAAATGATCCTGCCCTCCATGGACCAGTCAGTGAGCATTCAGCACTATGGACTCATCTTTTAGCTGGTGTGCGGGACAAGGAGACATGAGAGTGAAGATAATTGTAAAAATGTCAAAGGTCTTTCTTTCTTACTGAAATGACAAAGCTTGAGAGGTTCCTCCCTCCAGTCTCAGGATAATGAGACAGCATTTGCACACTTAAAGAGATTTTTCTCTCTCCTGAACGCTATTGCATTCCACAAAGGAGCTCTGCTCTCAGTGTAGGGGAGGCTGATGAAGTTCTACTATAGCCAAATAGGCAGCCTGATAATATGACAGGACGACAGAGAGAGACAACAGAGCGACAGACACACGGAGAGGCAGAGAGATGCTGGTAGAAGAATGAGCAGAGAAGTCAGAAACACACTGTGACGTATAGAGACAGAGAAAAGACACCCCAAGAATATAGAGACCAAGACGAAACCATGAAAGAGAACACAGCCAGAGTTAGAACGCACCAGTGCCCAGCTGTACATTAAATATGCTATCTATCATTCCCCAAACTTAACTCATTTCAAATTAAAGTAATAACTATACTACTTAGGCCCCTTGGGAAAAACAAATTAATTGAGTGGGCTATCATATTGCAAACCTGCTTCCAGGTATCTGGCCACTCAAAGAAGTAATGTATTTATTATCTCTTGCCCACCCTCCATCCCCAAACACCCCTCTGCATGCATTTGGTCTCTCATAACCTGTCTGGTGTTGGTTTAAAAGCTGCCATGGTTTCTTTTTTTCTAGCCATTCTGGCAAATGCCTCTTAGTTTGCTGGTGTGTTTTAATCAATGGGCCTACAGCTCCAAGTATGCAACTGACAGCTTCTTGAAAGATCTTTGTAAGTCACATAGGAATAAATAATATCATATGAGAATGGATTGGGGTGTCTGATTTATAAATGAGTATGATAGCCAATACTTAGGTTAAAAAAGCTGAAGACAGTTTTTGTTGAGTTTGTTGGTTTGCTTTGTTTACTGGAAATAATGCCATTCAGGGTATCTGGGTTTGGTTGATTTGTTGTTGTTTTTGCTTCTCTCCCCACAGCCCAAATGAGATAGCTTTGAACTTCCTGAAACACTTTTAGAAGAACAAGCCTTCTGTATCCTATAAGAAGGAAAAGACAATAGAATTTGTTTCCAGATTTTATCTAATATAAGAAGGCCCTCAGGGAACTGTGGCATAATTAGAACGATACAGCCCCAGGTTTCAAGAGTTCTCTGTTTTAGCCATCAACTTGGGTAAGGAACCTAAACTTGGTGAGCCAACCTTATAGGGATAATGGCAACAACGAAATAACATGATGTACTCATTCATTAATGCAGTAATATTAGTATATTGAGGACCCCCTCTAGGGACAGGGCTATGAAAGACAGAGGGGATCCCTGCTCCCATGAAGCCTGCAATCTAGAGAGGGCAGAAAGGAAAAAATATATATGTATTAGTAAAGTAGTGCTGCCGTAACAAAGTGCCAAAAGCTAGGTGGCTTAAACAACAGAAAAGTATTGTCTCACGATTCTGGAGCTGGAAGTTCAAGATCAAGGTGTCAGCAGGGTTGGTTTCTTCTGAGGGCTGTGAGGAGAATGAATCTGTCCCAGGCCTCACTCCTTGGCTTGTAGATGGCTGTCTTCACATTGCCATCCTTCTGTGCAGATCTGTGTCTAAACCTCCTCTTCTGAATAATGACTCCAGTCATGCTGGGTGAGGGCCTGCCCTAAGGACCTCGTATTCACTTGATTATCTCTCTAAAGGCCTTGTCTCCAAATAACGTCACATTCTGAGATACTGAAGGTTAGGACTTCAACATACAAATTTTGGGGACAGGGACAATTCTACCCATAAGAATATATGAAAAATATAACTGTGACATGAAGGAACTTAGGAAAATATGATAAAAACTAATTGTGTGTGTTGGGGGAGAGGGGGTGCCATCACAGTGAGGGCAGCACTCAGGAGGTGGCATCGAGGCTGAGGCCTGAAGGAGGAGAAAGAACTAGGTGAGGGAGAGCTATCCAGGCAGAGGCACAGGAGCGCAGTCAGAAACCACTCAGCTGGTTTTGAAACCGTCCCCCAAAAAACTTTATAAAATTGATTAAAGGAAAAAAGTAAAATTCAACTAGGCTAGCAACACAATCAGCAGAAATCACTAAGCCAGCTTGCCCTTGGGCCCACTTCCTTGTAGCAGGTTGCTGCTCACAACCCCAGGATAAGGTAGCCCTCATCACAAGGCTTTTTGTTCTATGGATAAAATCTAAGCGTTTCTCCTTTAGATTCTGCAAACTAACAAAACTATCCAACCCCCTGCCCTGAAGGACCCACTAAACAGCTGACTCTTGGAAGACACAGTTTCCACATCCTGATAATTTCGCTCCTTTACCGGACCAGTCGATGACCCCGTATTTTCCAGCCCCTCATCCTCCACAATCCCCTTAAAATCTCTTGCCCAGAACTCCTCAGCAAACAGATTTGAGGCTGGGAATTCCTCCTGTTTTCTTGTTCAGCAGCCTTGCAATTATTAAACTCTTTCTCTGCTGCAAATCCTGCTGTCTGAGTATTGGCCTGTTGCTGCACAGTGGGCTGATGAACCTGGCAGTTTTGCAACAGTTTGATGTGCAAAAGAGAGAGAGCCCAGATGAAAATATACAGTGATGTGGATGAATCTTAAATGAGAAAAAAATCCAAACCCAAGGACAACATCATGTATGATTGTATTTATATGACATCCTAGAAAAGGCAAAAATCAGACAGCAGAAAGCAGACCTAGGACTGCCTGGGGCCAGGGAGGAAGAGAAAAGGAGCAAAAGGCAGCTTTGAGGATGAGTGAAGTGCCTTCTGTCTTGGTGATTACACAGTTATGTATTAGTCAGTGTTCTTTAGAGGGACAGAAGTTGAGGGGCAAGGAAAACCAGTCCAAGTCCCCAAACTGAAGAACTTGGAGTCTGATGTTCGAGGGCAGGAGGCACCCAGCACGGGAGAAAGATGCAGGCTGGGAGGCTAGGCCAGTCTCGCCTTTTCATGTTCTTCTGCCTGCTTTACATTCGCTGGCAGCTGATTAGATGGTGCCCACCCACACTGAGGGTGGGTCTGCCTTTCCCAGCCCACTGAGTCAAATGTTCATCTCCTTTGGCAACACACTCAGACACACCCAGGATCAATACTTTGCATCCTTCAATCCAATCAAGTTAACACTCAGTATTAACCATCACATATGTTATCCTAGAAAAGGCAAAAATCAGACAGCAGAAAACAGATCTAGGGCTGCCTGGGTCCAGGGATGGAGAGCAAAGGGGCGAAAGGCAGCTTTTAGGATGAGGGAACTGCCTTCTGTCTTGGTGGTTACATAGTTATGTACAAGGATCACAATTCAAACACCGTACACTTAAAATAAGTGAATATTGTTTTCTGAAAACAGCGCCTTAATAAAAAAGGAACACACACATACACACTTGGGCTGCAGTGGAAAGTGGATTTGGGGGAAGTGAATGTGGCACTGATGGGTGGGAGGCATCCCAGCAGCTCAGGTGAGCAGGGGTGACAACAGGGGTGGACTACAGTAGCCACAGTGAGCTGGGGGGAGTGGTTAGTTGTTGAGTCCACTTTGAAGATAGGAGCCAGAGGGGTTGCTGATGGATTAGAAACAGAGAATCAAGGAAAGGACCGATCAAGGCAGGTCCCTAGGGCTGAGGTTTAAGCAGATGAGTTGATAGTGGTCCCAGAACGCAAAACACACTGTGAAATATCAACCAAACATAAAGAAATGTCGTCATTTCCCGAGATCCCTCTTTCCAGGATAGAGCACACCCCAAGAAAAGCCTGGAAAAACTGTCTCTTCTGCACTGTGTCCAGCAGGCAGAACAGAGGGCAGAAGCTCCCACACCAGGTGAGCCTGAGATCCGCGTGGGTGAGTGCTCATTACAGAGTCCCAGTTCTGGTCCCCAGAGGCTAATTCAGTAGCTCTGGGTGGTATCTGGGACTCGATAATCCCATGAATGAGGATACTGTGGCACCTGTACATAGGCAACCTGAGAACTCACCTTTGAGAACACAGCCCCTGGGAGAAAGGGAACAACACGCCTCTGCCGCCTGCCACACACAGCCCACAGTTGCCCCTGGGTCAGACACAGGTTATGTCTTAACCTGTGTAGAGAAAAAAACCTTAGACAAATTCAACTTAACAGAGTTTAACCGAGCAAAGAATGATTTGCGAATCGGGTAGCCCCAGGAATCACAGCAGATGCACAGATGCTCCAGCGCAGCCACGTGCTGGAAGAAGACTTACGGACAAAAATACGAAAGTGACGTCCAGCAAAGGGAAGTGGGGTACGGAAACAGCCGATTCGTTACAGCTGTTGGTGTCTGCCTTATTTGAAGATGGTTTGAACAGTTGGCTGCCTGTGATTGGCCGAACTCTGTGATTGGCAAAAGAGCAGGTGATAGTCTGCTTACACATCCAGTTAGGTTACAGTTCACTATGCACGGAGAAACCTTCAGGCTGAACTTAAAATATGTACGGAGGCAACTTTAGGTTAAATGTAATTTAACAACTGAAGCCACTGGGTGGGGATGCTTTGGATCCTGATGCCACTTGGCAGTGGCCTAGTTTGCTGAGTCACTTCCCCCAACTGGCTGCTCAGGTCACTGCTGAGGACACAGGCTCGCTCATGTATCCATCAAGAGATGGGCTCCCACCCAAGGGGGCCACCAGGGGGTGGTCCTGAGCTGAGGCTGCAGCCAAGCTCTCCCAGTCCAGTTTATATGTCAGGCTCCCAGAAAATCCCATTCTAGGCTGGGAGTGTGTGGAGGCTGGAAATGGGGTTGGGGAGTCCAGGCTGGCAGGGTGGTCAGGAGAGTGAAGTGGACTCCTCAGGGTGCCCCGAGGCAGGATCTCAGCCTCTTTCTTGGGGGACTGCTGAGATGGCAGTTGTGCTGGGTTTGGGAGGGAGTGCCACCTCTGTGGGCACCAGCACAGAGCAGGGAGAGGAGGGAGCTGGCCACCAGCAGGCACACAGAGGAAACATGCAGCAAGTCCCGGACTGCGGCACCTCTCATCATCCAGAGTCCCTAAGTCCTTCCATCCTCTCTGTTTCCTGAAATTCAGGGGTTCTGGGCAGAGGAAGCAGAAGCAAGCAGGCCTTCAGTTACCATCTCTGAGTGCCCTCCTGAGCCTTCACCTATGGCAGCTGCCTCCCCCTCTTCCCAGAGCTGGCCTCGGGCTGGCCTCAGGCTTCTGCAGCATCCTAGGGCTTCCCTCTGCCCCCATGGACCCCACATCCACTGGCCACCTGTGCACCTTGATGTCCACTGGGCCCAGCACCTGTGCTCCCATCTGCTCCGACCGCCCTACAGAGTGGTGACCTCCGCAGCCTAGAAAGCTCTCAGCTGGCTCTCCTGACCCCCAGCTTAGATCTTCAGCTTGAGCTTCTGCTCTCCCAGCTCCCACTTCTCCCCAAATCTCCATCTCCTTTGTGACTTTCCAGGTTCAAGCTTCCCATTTATATTCCCAGTTCCATTCTGCCTACACATGCCTGTCCTTAGAACACGTTTCTGGAACAATAATCTAGTAATGAGATTCCAGTGGACTACAAAACACGAAGAAGGAGACACAAGGAAGGAACGAGGCTCTTTTCTGTTTCTTAATATTCATTTATTCAACAAATACTAATTGAGCTTCTATTGTGTGCCAGGTTCCATTCTAATGCTGGAGACACAGACAACTCAAAACAGATGTCCCCCACTCAAGGGGCACATGGCACACAGGGAATAGACGCCTCATTACATCTGTTTAAGAAACAAAATAGCCACTGCAGAGATTCACAGCAGGCTGAACACCTGTTTATCTCCACTCCTCTTGCATCCACTAAAATGATAGTAAAGTTGCAGACCACCCATAAAGACAAAGGAAATTGGAGACGGTAGAAGAGAGATTGATTTCAGCAATGTTTTAAAGATAAAAATGTAGAAGAACAACAACTTCAGCCATCTTTCTCTGCTCTGACAAGGGCCTGCGCAGGGAGCACGCAGCTTTGGGCTGCAGAATTCCATCCGGAAAGGATTGGAAACTGACCACCCCAGGCAGGAAGAACAACCAAATTCACTGCAGGCCACAACTGTGCGTGGTGTTAAATGTGCAGGCTCTGCAGAGAGATTGCAGGATTCAAATCCCGGTTATCTGCTCACTGGCTGTGTGATATAGGTCAAGGTTCTAAACGTCTCTGTGCCTCTTCGTCCTCATCTGTACACCAGGGGAAGCAAAAGTGCCTTCCTCACAGTGCTGTTCTGAGTGTGCCTGAGAACCCACCACAGGCACTCAGTGCAGCCCCGGACACAGGGTGAGCACTCAGTAAGAGGCAGGTATTAGCATCGCTATTTCTCTCTCTCAGCTCAGAGGGTCTCCCAGAACAGCCAGTCCTCACACCCTGTCCCCAGCATGGAAGAACAGGTGGAACCTAATGCCATCACCGCATAGTACCGTTGGGAAGTTGTATGGCATCCCTTTGTTTGAGTTAATAAAGCCCTTTCCCTCCTTTAGATTAAAAAAAGAAAGAAATGGAATGAGCAGCGCTCTGCCTGGCTTCTCCTCCACATCTCTGAGGTGGGACACTTCCCCATAGACCCGCAAATCACTCAGTCTCATGCGACCATAGTGCCAGGCGGAGCATGAGGTGGCAGCAGTCCAGCCTCTGCAGGTCACTGCACAAAGTTGACTCCACAGAGGGGAGCGACACTCACAAGGCCACACGCTGGTGACTGTTGGGGATGGGAATGCAAAGCCCTGTGGCCTCACCTACTGTCTCTGTCCCTCCACGTTGCTTCCCATGTGAAACCGGCCACAATTCAAGGAGACAGGCAGAGCAAAGGGGGGTTTATAATACGTGAGCCTCAGGCCCTATTCTGTCCCAAACCACACCTGTGTCTCCCACTCCTACCCCTCCCCGCCCTTGTTACATGGCTGCTTGTAACGTGGCGCCAGGCTCTCCAGAACTCCAGCGGCGGAAGGTGTCCCTCTGAGCATCAGAGATTTTCCACCGCGATGGAGCAGCTGGATTCTCAATGGCCAGAGGGAGAGCAGTCAGGCTCGTCCTGAGGAGCAGTGACAAGGCGGATGGCACCACCTTGTGAGGGAGGAGAGCAGCAGGATGCCCCAGTCACAGCGGCACGCAGGTGCCCCAGCCAGATGGCTTTTCCCAAGTGCAGATTTTCAGGCTGATCTGAACACCCAAGATTCCCAGCTTCTGTGCCGAGGAGTCCTGGCCTGCTCTTGAGCTGGTGAGACCCGAGTTCCCCTAAGGGCCTGCTTCCCAGCCGTTCTCTGGTTTAGGGTCCACAGTTGACCCCTCTGGGAGTCCGTCTGGCAAACTCAGAGGATGCTCTGAGCACCTGGGGGAAGAAAGAACTTGCTGGCCTCACCCTTGGGACTCTCCAGGCCATCTGTGCTTTCCCTGCTCCTCCTGGAATCTGAGGGGTTCTGGTCCCCAGGTGCTCCAGCCCGTCCTCCTGACACTGCACAGGAGACAGCCAACCGACACCACAGATATACCACAATACAAGCTTCAGCAGAGCCAAAGAAGCAATGGCTTTGCTATTACACAGGCCTGGATGCTGTTGACTTGCTCTCACAAGCTGTGTGACCTTGGGGAGGTGGCTTGCCTTCTCTGATTCCCATTTCATCTGTAAAGTGGTGGAAATTGGATGAATGACCCCAGAATATCCAGTGCTACTCAAAATCCTGGCACTGAGTTCTTAAGAAGAAGCCTCTGGACAAGGAAGGCCAGGGAGTGTAGAATTCATCTATCAAAGATTTTAAACAAAATGGTCAGCATGTGAGAGAGGCTCAAGACACCACTCTTCTGGGAACTGCATTCACGTAGAACAGCCCATGCCTCACAACACAGTGACAGATCACACTGACTAATCACAAGAACTAACATTTATTGAGCACTTACTGTGTACCAAGCCCTGTACTAAGCACTTTCTGTACATACCTTCTTCATTTAATCCTCACAAAAAACCCAGCTTACACATGAGGACACTGAATCTTTGAAAGATTTGTAATCTGCTCAAGGAAATATCTGAGCTGGATTTGAACCCAAGCATGGCTGAGTTTGCTCTTGTCTGTTATGAGGGTGGGAAGTTACTCTATTTTGATGATATTCATCAGGTCAACCCCAAAAGGCAGTCCCTGCTTTGCCTTGGGGGTTCACCCCCAAGCTATCAGCAGTGAGTGTGACTTCAAGGATCATTCTTTTCTGTTTGTTTGTTTTTGTTTGTTTTTAGAGACAGGGTCCCTCTCTGTCACCTAGGCTCAGGTGTAGTGACATGATCATAGCTCACTGCAGCCTCAAGCTCCTGGCCTCAAGTGATCCTCACAGGTAACTGGGATTACAGGTGTGCACTACCATGCTCAGCTATTTTTTTTAACTTTTTCATAGAGATGGTGTCTCACTCTGTTGTCCAGGCTGGTCTTGAACTCCTGGCCTCAAGTGATCCTCCTGCCTCCACCTCCTAAAATGCTAGGATTACAAGTGTGAGCCACTGTGCTGGGAAGGGATCTTTCTAGAGCTCCAGGGTGTAGATATAGAGCTGACTGGGAGTTCTATAGAACTTGGAATGCTCTACAAAGTCTGCTTCAGGCAATGGCAAGTCCAAGTGAAACACGATTTATATGATCCAGGGAGAGCTACATAAGCTATCCACCTTTAGACAATTTCTAGTGTGTGTGTGTCTCTATGTGTGTACACACGTGTATGCACATGCATGCAAGGAGGTATCTGACTCCTCTTTTTAAGGAAGGCTGGGTCCGTCATTTCCTAAAACTCCCCTTTCACTGAAGCTTTCTCTGCATATACACTATCTTCGCTGGCTCCTGGAATACAGGTATGAACACTTTTTGTCCAATTGGTTTCCATGTGAATGAAAACATTCTGCAATCCCTAAGAGGCTCACAAGTCTTTGGGTCTTTTCATGGGTATTTCTAATTTCACACTTTTCTCCAATAATTCAAGTATCCATCAGCTTAGCTCACCCTCTTCCTTGGATAACTGGAGGTTCTCCCTGCCCCTCTCCTGCTCCCCTTCTTTCAGGAGGCCTCCTAAGGAGTGAGCCCTGGTGTATGGAGGCTTCTCACTCCTTAGCACACCTAAAGCTGCTTGTCCTGCCCTGGCTTTGGCTCAGATGGGCCTTTTTCTTCCAAATAGCTGGTGCCTGGAGCAACATCTGACTTAGGTTGGATACCCCTCAGACATATTAATTTTTCTAAAACTCAACATAGTGAATTTTGCTGTATTATTAATTCAGCCTTCTTATGGGGGAATCTGGCTCCCTAAGAGGATAAACTGTATCATTACCTACTGGTGGCAGCAGCAATTAGAGAGATTATAATTCAATTATAATTCAATTAGTTTTAATACCTGATTACCGTAACAGTGTTGCCAGTGAAATTCTCCTACTTGTATCAGAATTGCTGTTTACTCTTCAGAGATGCTACAGACTGTATGTTTATGTCCCCCTGCAAATTCAGATGTCAAAATCCTAACTTCCAATGTTATGGTATTAAGAGGTGGGGGCCTTTGGGAGGTAATTAGGTCATAAGGGTAGGACTCTAATTAATGGGATTAGTGTTCTTGTAAGAGGGACCCCAAAGAGTTCCCTTGCCCCTGCCACCATGTGAGGACATAGTAAAAAGACAGGGGTCTATGAACCCTGAAGCACACCCTTACCAGACACTAAATCTGTAGATGCCTTGATTTTGGACTTCCCGGCCTCCAGAACTGTAAGAAATAGGTTTTGTTGTTTATAAGCCACCAGTCTATGATATTCTGTTGTAGCAGCCTGAACAGACTAAGGCAAGAGAGTTTTAGTGCCAGGTGCTTCCTTTATTCATGTCTCAGAGACCCCAGGAGTTCTGCAATAATCACAACTATCATGGTCTGATATCTTATTATGTTGTCGCAAAGGTAATTGCTGTTTTGATCACTACTTTTAATGGCAAAACCACAATTACTTTTGCACCAACCTAATACTTCCTAATCACTAAACCATTCTATAAGGTCCTATAAGGTTGGTGTTATTCCTGTTTTGCAGATGCAGACACTGAGGCTCATGGATGTGAAGCAGTTTGCTCAAGGTTAAGTGGCAGAGATGTTAGCAGGACTGCCTGGCCCCGTTCTAAGTGGTTCTCTCCTCTGTGCCATCCTTGAAGAGCACCCTCTATGTGGATGAAAGCAGGTGTTTAGCATCACATCACAGGACAGTGTATGATGTCCCCAGGGCATCTGTGACTGTGTTCTATGTCAGTCTGGGGATCTTTCCAGGGCAAAAAACGAAGAGACACCACATAGCAAGAAGAGACACCACCCATCACACAGCGTATGTTGTGTTAAGATATTACTCTCATTGTCTGTCACTGAGAGCATTATTATTCCTGATCATTTACAGAATCCACTGGCAAGCAGTCATGGCAGCACCACTGCAAGCACTGGGATGAAAAGATGTCATCGACGAATGAAAAGTGGCGCTGGGCGCAGTGGCTCATGCCCATAATCCCAGTACTTAGGGAGGCCGAGGCAGGCGGATCACGAGGTCAGGAGATCAAGACC
>NW_012107030.1:2115372-2130788 GCF_000951045.1 Mandrillus leucophaeus
GACAGAGCAAGGCTCCGTCAAAAAAAAAAAAAAAAAGTAACACTCCGGATAGCAAAGATGCATCACCTCGTAGCACCCAGGCCCAGGAATCTGAAGAACCACATGGTACATCCGATCGGAACTGGATGAAGGGGATGTTCACTGCCTTGAAAAAACAAGCTGGCCAAGGAGCAGCGTGCTGTATACTCAGACTGAAAAAGGTTCATATTGACTGGCTGACTGGCTGTATTCAACAATGCAAAGAGCTGAGCGAGAGACATGGCACATTCCTGATTCTGTTCTTGTACCCTCTACCAGAGTCCTATCATGCTGAAACATTGCCTGCTAGACAGGAACAGGAACACACCACCACTTGGAGAATCCTTAGAGCAGAGCTCGGCAAAACTCAGACCTTAAAGGGGAAAAACTCTCAGCCTGAAGCTGCTTCTTACCTCCAATGGCCACTCAGCCACTCCCTTGAGATGAGCCCCAGGCATGCGGTTTCTGATCTGTGAGATCAGTCACACTACTTCTTGCAGAAGAGCTAAGTAAAGCCCCCATGCCCCCAAAATTCACTGAATGAGGCAGAGCTACAGAAGTGGCTCCATAAACAGACTGGAAGATGGGAAGGATATTGTGCCCATGAACCCTCAAGCAACTGCAGTGACCTCATCCCCCACACAGGCACTCATGCATCTTCACGCTCATTGTGTTTGGTGGAGGTCTGTGCATGAAGTTATTAATTTTATTTGCTTCCAGATTCAATGATTCAAAAGCCCTGGAAATGCTCAAGCTGTCACTCCAAGTTTCAAATCTATTTTAGAGACATGGGCTATGAGAAGCTGATGGCTCAGAAAGGTTCTGAGCCTTTGCTTCCAAGCTCAGCACCTGGAATGACCTACAGAGAAAGCTGGCTTTGGGTCTCTGCTGAGAAACCCGCTGCATCTCCAAATGACTTGTTGCACTGGGCGGCCAACACCAACTCTTCCAGGTGGGAGGTTTTATTGTGTTTTACAACCATGAAAACATAGGAAGGTGGCTGTTACAGCAAACACTTTGGATAGAGGAATCGGCCAAGCTCCCCAAACCCCACCTTCGCAGCCTCTTCCACACGTCTCTCAGGGATTGTTCCTGGTGTCCTTCGTTTGCAAATTCAAGGATGTTGGAAGTAGACATTTAAAGTAGCAGGAACACCATCAGTGAAACAGAAGCAGAAGTACGATGACTTTGAGAAACAACTGATGAAAAACACTACAAAAAACCATTTCTATTGTGTTATGATGTCAGGGTGGCAGATGTGCCCAGGGCTTAGCGTCCATCCTCCCAGGACACTGGTCATACGGGGCCTTCGGTGATCCCCTCCAGAGGCAAGCTGGGTGCGCTGTCAGCTGTGGGTCTCTCCTCTTTCTTCAGTGAGGCTGGGACTCGCAGACTAACGTAGGGTTTATGGCAAGCTGTGTTGGCCAGAGGAGGATAGTGCTGTCTGTAGCAAATGTATGCAAAAATGAGGCCGATGACTCCACCCACAAAGGAATCTAGGCAGGAAACAGCAGAGCGGGAAAAATGGGTTACTATTTGTTCAAATGTGGCCAGTTATATTTTCCAGAAAGCACTTCTCCTTCCTGTTCTAGGACCTGGTTTGCTTACAGGACCCCCTGAAAGACTAAAGGAAAGAGAAACTACGGTGGTGGCCTCTGCAAACTGCCATCATTTCTGGCACTTAAACATTAAAAAATGAGTACTTGATTCTTTCTTCCCTGTTTTTCGCTCTATCGCCCAGGCTGGAGTACAGTGGTGCAATCTCGCCTCACTGCAGCATCCGCCTCCCCAGTTCAAGTGATTCTCCCGCCTTAGCCTCCCAAGTAGCTGGGATTTCAGGTACATGCCACCACTCTCAGCTAATTTATGCATTTTTAGTAGAGACAGGGTTTCACCATGTTGGCCAGGCTGGTCTCGAACTCCTGACCTCAAGCGATCTGCACATCTCGGCCTCCCAAAGCGTTGGGATCACAGGCGTGAACCTCCATACCGAGCCCTTCCCTGTATTTCTTTAACTCACACCTGAGCATTGCATAAACTCAAATTTGTATTCCTGATTTTTGAAATCAATTCTAAATTCTGGAAGAAAAATTCAAGCCATCTCTGTAGGATCTAAATATCTTGGGAGCTGTGCTTTTTTTTTTTTAGTAAGTTCCCACCAGTGTAATATTGCTGGTGTGCTGCAGAAAATCCAGCAGGTGAAAGGGTCTCTGCCTCGTGGTAAGCGGCTTCCCAGGGATGAAATGAACCTTCTGTGTCACAGACAAAGTGAATAAAACATTTTAAGACGTGCCTGTGTTGGCAAACTCAGCAGACCTCTGGCAGAAAGGGCTCAATTCTCTAACAGCTACAGATCTTACCAGCTGGGAGGCGAGAGGGGAGCAGGTGAGGCAGGGGTGTGCATCTGCAGGGAATACCAGCCCTCTGCCCCAGGGAAGCCCCTTGCCAAAGAGAACATTCAGGTAGTTCTCAATAGAGACCTCATAAAAGCAGCTCACACCAACAACGCTCACTTAGTATCTGTGTGTGTGTTCACTTTAACTGTCTATGGGTTATTTTTGCTGAAAAGATTCTAGTCTAGTGGAAAATCTCCCCTAACCAAAAAAAAAAAAAAAAAAAAGGGAACTCTTTCAAGGTTGCTGTCAGGCTGAATTGCCATTCTCCGTTGGGGGGTCTCCACTTTCACAGTTATTTTCTTGTTGAACCATACAGACTTCCCGTAGGCAGGCAGGATCAGCCCCATTTTCCCCAAAAGAATTGGGCTTGAACCCTGGAGTCCTGATGCTATAGTTGCACTGGTCCGTGGTGCTGTGCACACACGCTGGCGGGTTCATTCCAGGCTCGATAACCACATGACTCTGAGGTCCCAGCCTTCAGGATGCAGCAGGCCCATGGGCTGAAGGGTGTGTCCACCTGCATTCAGGTAGGGGCCAGTGGTGATCCTGAAGGATCAGTGCTCAGGGTGGTAACTTTCCCAACGCTTCCCAGTAAGCAACACACTGTAGAGAGACTTCAGTTTAAGTCACAGACTAATGTGCCTCTGTCTCCTGTAGGTGACATGTTGAGTGGTTGTCAAAGAAATGTATCTTTCAGGAAAACAAGCTGCTCAATGCTTAGAAACGTGCCCTGCACCTATCAGTCATTTTTTGTGATCCTGTTATTGGTATCCTGGTTCTATCTAGATCTAACAGGATAATTTCTGAGGACAGGGACAATATTTTCATATTTCAGTATCGTTCATAGAACTGTTTCTACTTTCAGAGTTTCTACGAAGCTAATAGAAAAACATGAAAAGTTCTTATAATGAACAGCTTTATCTTCTTTAAAACAAATTTAGTAATTTCATGCATGTAATTTTATTAATCTGCAATAGCAAAGCAAGAAAAGAAGTATAAATAAAAGAAAAGCTTTTTTATTTTAGACATGTCCGTGATGACAGCATAAGCTTTCCGTGCATGCAGACCCAGGGCCCAGGACACTGCTCTGGAACTGGACTTGGGACACAGCGGTGATGTTCTCTTAAGAGTAAATAGGCGCAGCCATTCTCCTGCTTGGCTGACTCCTTCCCACTGCTGTAAGAGAACAGCCAAGCCCTTGTGTCATTTAAGACTGCATCCCTGGCCCTGCCAACCATCCCAGCTATTTCCCCTTCACTCATCCTACCGAAGCCATGGTCTTCCCTTTAGTTCCTCAAATACATGTGCTGCTTCTCCTCTTGGGGCTCCACATGTGCTGTTCTGATCCTGGATTCCCAGGAATCCCTTCTCCTCATGCCTTCCCCTAATCAATTTCTATTCATATTTCAGAGCTCAATATCATTTTTCTATTCATACTTCAGAGCTCAATACCATTGTGCAACATAGCCTCATCTGACCTCCAGACTAGACCAAGTCTCCCAGTTACACATGTTAGTAGCCCCTCCCCACTCCCTGTGCAATGAGAGTGGCAAACAATGACAAATTGTGTGATTGTTTAATATTTAATGCTGGACTCAACTCTATAAGGGTTGGCTATTGGTTCCTTCAACACCTTGGCCAACACCTCGCTCACAGCATAATTATGTTTGTTGAGGGAAATGGATACATAGTAACTCAGGGTTAGATTGGGTTGCTGTCCTGTGTGTTTTTGGGTGTGCCCCTTTCCCATTCTGGTCCTCTTGATGACCTCATCAGTAACATATTAGCATGGAACCACAAGTCCAAGGTGCCTAAGAGGCCTTGTTATATAAATGTTCCAGGAATTTGATCCTGAGTCAGCCTACTGAGGTCATACATTGAGATTATTTGGAGACTCTACCAAGGTGCATTAAGAAAATAGGTCATATCCCTTAGCACTTTGTGAGACCAAGGAGGGCGAATTGCCTAAGCTCAGGAGTTTGAGACCAGCCTGGGCAACACAGTGAAACCCAATCTCTACTAAAAATACAAAAAAAAAATAGCCAGGCATGGTGGTATGCACCTTAATCTCAGCTACTCTGGAGACTGAGGCAGGAGAATTGTTTGAACCCGGGAGGCAGAGGTTGCAGTGAGCTAAGATCGCACCACTGCGCTCCAGCCCAGGTAACAGAGCAAGACTCCATCTCTTTAAAAAAAAAAAAAAAAAAGAAAGAGAAAAGAAAAGAAAAGAAAAAAACCAGGTCATATCCTCTCGTTGGTTGAGATAAAATATCAGAAACAAAAGTCATTCTAACTGGTCAAAGGGAGAGACCAAATAATTGTCACTGCTTTCTCCCCATACTAGTTCAAATGTCCACAACTGATGAACACAGTGTGACTGCGCAGTAGCTGTCTGGCAAAAAGGCAACGAATACATATTCGTGTCTGCTCAGACTTGGTGAGCAGCCATCAGAGTAGGGGGGATTGGAGGACAGCAGGGAAAACAAGAGGCATTACCAAGAATGAACAAGAAAAGAAGGCAGGAGATCCATTCCCAAGAGAAGAACTGTTTGTCCTTTTGGAGGCTCCTGGGGCTGCAGTAAGGTAACCACCACTTATCCTCACCCCCAATCCAAGAATCTTCCATGCTGAGAAATCCTAAGGCTGACATTGCAGACCCTACCAGGGCAAGTTGCTTTGCCTCTCTGAGTTTCCCTATCTCTCAAATGTGGATCTCAGTATCTGCCTCAGTAAGTTGTGATGATAATTTAATAATATATTACTTCTAATGATTATTTCATGGAGCATGCCAAAATAGGACATAAACATAGTATCCATCCTTGTTATCCTTTTCCCATTCCTCTCACATTCCACTCCAGAGCTGCTGGAGGCTTTCTCATCCTGCCCCATCCTTCTCCTCACACAGCAACGCAGCAGCTTACAGATCTCATCTCTCTGACATGGCTACATTTTCATAGCATTGTAAATAAA
The DNA here is from genome assembly GCF_000951045.1 of Mandrillus leucophaeus. Lineage (NCBI taxonomy): Eukaryota > Metazoa > Chordata > Mammalia > Primates > Cercopithecidae > Mandrillus > Mandrillus leucophaeus. The sequence continues at coordinate 2,120,757 of NW_012107030.1, forward strand.
CTTCTAAGGAACTTAAAAACACATTTGTCACCCAAGAAATTGTAAAGCCATATGTACCATGAATTCTGGAGCAGGGCCAGAGGGTGTAATTAACATGATTAAGTGAAGTTGTTTAAATGAAGAATCTCTTCACTAGCTTATGGCCACCAGCCTATAAAATGTGTCAGGCCTTTTTCTAGTTCAAGGTCTTAGAGTTGCACTATTGTTTTGTTTTTCCTCTAACCCCAGGAAACAGTCCCATGAGGCATTTTTATTAGCATCTAAAATGAGCCACAACATCTGCAGTTGAGCCATTGACTAAACAGACCAAAGAGTAAAACCTACAAATAACACCATTCAACATTCTATTTTCTGTAGCACAGCATTTCATTAGGTGGATCATTGACCAAAAGACATCAAATCATCCCAAGAATGTTTCCCAGACTTACTGACATAGCAGCATGCATGGAAATGACAATTCCTGCCAATTCTGTTTCCCATTTAATGGAATGAGTGAAAAGTGATATCACAGGTGCTATGGGAGTTATCAGAAGTAACAAGGGCAATGAAAGGTCTATCCAAGCTGCTTCTCAGCAAAGTCATTTTGGGGCTGTGTTTATTACAAAGGTGGTGAACAAGATCCAAACAATAACTTACTTTATGAAGGAGCTTGTCATCAATTGCCTCAAGTGGGCTATTGCTATTTTGATAAAATCGCATTCGTATCCTCTTGATAGACAGGCAAGTGGGGGACAAGAAAGCCCTTATTGGGGGAAAAACACTTGGGATTAACTTTGCCCCAAATCAACTGGACGTCTCAAAAGGGAAATAAATGGATCTCAGTGTTTTTGGAATACAAAATACTTCTGTCTCCTTACGTAGCACTGATGCCATTCATTCATACACATGCATTGCATATGTATCAGGGGTCGGGCATGATGGCCAAGCCTAGGGCACAGGCTGAACCAATGGGACAAGTCCCTGCTGTCCCAGAGTTTCCAGCAAAGGGGCAAGACAGATACTAAACAATGACAGCCTTAACAGCAATTTGCAGCTATGATAAGCACCATGAAGGAAATGTGTGAGGGTCTGTGAGCTCACCCAGCACACAGACCTGGGCTATTCTGGAGCAGAGGTTTTGCTGAGGACATGACCCTCAGGCTAAGACCAGAAGGATGAGCAAGAGTTAACCGGGAGAAGTTGAGGAGTAGAGGAAAGGAGGGCACTGGTGGTTTTCCAGGCAGAGAGAAGGGTATGTGTGAAGGTGCTGATGACAAAGGAGATTCGTTAAATCTGAGAAACTGAAAGTAGACCCATCTTTTAAGAGAGGGGTAGTGTCTTTGTAAGACTACAGGACACAGGTTGACCAGTCATCTGGTGTGGGCTGGAGCAGAATGTTTTCCATGTCCCTTTGTGGCTCTCTGGAGCCCTCAGCATGGACCAGGGGCCCTGCTGTCTCTCTGGGCTGCCATCTATGCACTCTGTGGCCTCACATCTACCACCAGTGGGGTTTCCTGTTTCTGAATGTATCTTCCTGACTACATGTCATTATCTAGGACTCTGGGATGTTTCATTCCTATTTATTTCCCAGAACTCAGCAGACTTTTATTCAGTAAATGGGGAACTGACATGAGCTGAACAACATCTACAAGAGGCACTAAAGAATCAACATCACCAGCCACAAAGGGCCACACATTGTGTGGTTCTATTTATATGCAATGTGCAGAATAGGCAAACCCACAGAGATAAAAAGTAGATCAGTGGTTGCCAGGGCCTGGCACACAGAACACCAAAGAAAGCTAAAAAGAGACAGGTTCCCTTGAGTAAAACAAAGGAATGATGCCAGTGAGACTTGGGAGCAAGCAACGTCCACCTTCCCTGGGAATTACGTCACGGGGAAACACCAGGAGGCAGGAAGATGGCAGAACTCCTGGCTGAGAATGCCTCTCTTGAGGCTGAAAGCAGGCTATGCAGTGGACTTTGACGGGAGGGAGGGGTGAGCCAGGGGCTGAGGCTTCTCACGCTCTCCTGGGCATCAATACAGAGGCCGGTGGATTGAGATGGGCAGTCAAGACTCAGAGGTTCCCAGACAGAGGCGGGGGTTGGCAGCCAGTGGTAAATGTGACTGTGGGCCCTGCCACACAGAGCAGCCAACTGTGGAGGGAAAATGAGGTGAAATCAATTCACTTGGGCTGAGGATAGTAGAGGGAGAATCTCAGTGTTTTTGTTCTACCCAGGCTGGCAGGCTTTTGGTGGGAACGATCATATTGTTCTAAGGGATCTTTTTCAAGTCACTTCATTTAGAAAATCTACAGATTGCTTCTGACAGCACAGGGGAGGCCTGGTTAACAGTGTATGTCCCTCAGCCGTGTGTGTGTGTGTGTATGTGTGTGTGCGTGTGTGCATGTGTGTGTGTAAGAGGCAGAGGCAGACAGAGAGATGGAGACAGAGATAGAGGGGAGGGAAGGGGAGGGTGTTACTCAATGTAAGGCTTACATGACATAGCTGGATTTCCACCCCTCCCTAATGCTGTTTATCTTTAAGAAATGGGGCCCCTGTGGTAAAAAGTTCCCTTTGTCACTAGACTACCTGAAACTGGTAAAACCAAGATAGCTGACAGAACAACTTCAAGAAGACCTCAGGCTTCATTATAATCTAATTTCCATGCTAAATGGCACTCTCACTAGCACCATGACAGTTGACAATTGCCATGACAACAACTGGAAGAAGCCATAAAAGGAAGGCAGCACTCTGGTTCCCAGGAGTTCACCATCCATTTCCAGAAAAAGAGTCGACTGTTCCTCCCCTAGATTCTACTACCTGACCTCTTCGTTAGAGAAACCCTATATTTTAATCCCTTCACCCCTCACTAACTGAGAAGTTCATCTGAGAGCTGTGTTCCCCTCCCTCCCTCCCTCCCTCCCTTCCTTCCTTCCCTCCTTCCTTCCTTTCTTTCTTTTTTTGACGGAGTCTCACTCGGTCGCCCAGGCTGGAGTGTAGTGGCGCAATCTCGGCTCACTGCAAGCTCCGTCTCCCAGGTTCACGCCATTCTCCTGCCTCAGCCTCCCGAGTAGCTGGGACTACAGGTGCCTGCCACCATGCCTGGCTACTTTTTTTGTATTTTTTTTTAGTAGAGACGGGGTTTCACCGTATTAGCCAGGATGGTCTCAATCTCCTGACCTCGTGATCCGCCCGCCTCAGCCTCCCAAAGTGCTGGGGTTCCAGGCGTGAGCCACCGCGCCCGGCCCCCACTTCTCCATTCTTTGGCCATGGAATAAAACTTACTCTGCTTGATGCTTACTTTTGATTTCATGTAATGTCTCTGTCACACTGAACAGGGAACGATCCCATCCTTTGGGGCTACTGAGTTTATCAGTAACAAAAGGAAGGAGAACTTGAGAGAGTCCTGTGAGTTATAGAATGTCATCAGACTTTGAAGCAAGGGTTTCTCCAAAGGGAATAGCTTCTGCCTGGGCTTCTTGAGGCCAGAAGTATTTTGTGCACATGAAACAGTCCAGCACAATATCCAACCACCAAAACACCTGCATTTGCAGGGTCAGTAATCTCCTGAAGTTTGGTAACTACATTTAGTTCATTTCAAATCACAGACCCTTCATAGCCCAATCTGGGAAAGCAGGCGAAGGCAATAATGGCCATCTTGAAAACTTCAAGCCAGTTAGACAACTGTGTCTGTATCTGACCGAGACACTTTCCAACCTTAGTCTGGGTGGGAACAAATGACTGTTTCATTCTTTGAGACCGGTTTCCCTAGATTACATCCAGAGGGGGGTGTTCTTTCTTATAATGAAACACCACTCAGGGACCTAGGGCTGCTTCAAATGACCTATAATTAGAGAAACAAGTGTTTAAAATGTTATCTCCAAACCTAAAGTCACATGGGGAGAGCCTGGTTTCAGGTGCAGGGACTTGAGGGGTCAGGGGAGCTCATTATTAAGTCCAGTGATAGAGCAAACACCACATTCCTGCCACTAGTAGCTGTAACCCTCCATTTACGAGGAATCGTAATCACACAAGGGCGTGAATAGAGGCAGAAGTCAGTTTAATGACACGCTCTGCTCTTTGTCTGCATTTATTTTCTCTAGCAGGGGGATTCTACAAGTCTGAGCACCATTAAACACACTGTCAATCACAAAGGGGAGCCTGTTTGAGAGGGTACCGGGCTTTGTAGTTAGCGTCATCTGTGAAACTCTCCAGCTTCCAGTTGACCTGCAAGCCAGAATGTCACAAGGACACAGGGCACATCAGCCACATAGAGATTTAGTATTGATCCAGCTGGTTTTGTGTCTGGGGAAGTTCTGTTAAATGTTTCATGTGTCCTTCCCTATGCCATGGCCTGTGCCTCTGTATTTTCCTCACTTAATAAAACAATAGATTTGTATATTTGGAGTGGGCTGGGGAGGCAGAAAAGACCAGGGGGTGTCAATAACAGAAAATAACCATGAGAGTGGAGAGAGAGAGAGTCATTGGAGATTATGGGCTATTTACTGGATATGATGTGTAATCGAGTAATTGGATGTATTTCTACATTAGGCACAGTTGCTTAAATCAAAATTGAAATGGAGTCATAAAATCTCACAACATGAATGCTGTTAACTAAAGTCTATAATGAGGGGGACTTGAGTTTTGCTGATGCTAATGGGCCTCCATGTGAATTCTCACCATGATGGATGGCCCCCGCCCACAGTCACTGGGCAGCTCAGTTCACCAAAGGAAAACAAGTTATTTATCTTAATCAGGCATCCTGCCTCAAACATCCACCTACACTGCAGTTGAAGACCTCACTCTGCCTCCCTCCTCCCAACGGGAAACCGTTGAGGGCTCCTTGATTTCTCCCTTAATAATTGAGTGTTGAATGAACAAAACTTTCCACTCCCAGAACATTGCTGCTTCTTAACATGTAACAGGGAAAAGAACTATGGAACTGGGGTACAATGTAGAACAGGGGTTCTCAAACTGGGCAGTGTTGACATTTGGGTTTGGATAACTCCTTGTTGGTGGGCAGGGGGCCTTGCGATTGTAGGACATTTAGCAGAATCCCTAGTCTCTAACCCTCCACCCACTGGATGGCAGTAGCACCTACCTCTCAAAGTTGTGACAACTAAAAAGATGTCTACAGACATTGCTAAATGTCCCCTGAGAGGTACAGTCAGCCTCTCCATCACCCAGTTGAAAACAACTGGTGTGGACAGTGGCAGACAGCCTCATGAGGGGGGAACTCAGGTAAAATGAGCCTGACTCAGAGCCCTTTAGAGTATCCAAACGAAGCTGTGTTCCTCTCCTGGCTGACTCCAAGGGTATAAGTTGAACAGATAATGACAGAGCTGAACTGGTCCTTGGGCTATATCAATAACCTGTACCAACAGATGCACGTTCAGTCTGGGCTGCAGAAGTCTACCATGATGCAGTTTTGGTTTGATTCCCAAATATGGTTTTAACCATCACTGAACATAAATTCTCTTGCTTTGCTTTCCCAACAGCCCACAGAGGATGAATATTCTCACTTGACTGCTCATAGTTCCTTTCTGTGCCTGTTGGATAGTATGGTTGGTTTCAAAGCCCCAGTTGCCAACAGGCCTTGGGTACACCAGCTGCAGCATAAATTCACCACTCTCTAAAGACAAGAGCTGTGATTCCACATTCCTTTACTCTGGCCACGTTACACTACCACAGCTAGGAAATGAGGAACAAAACAGGGTCGAGTCAGAGAGTGCTGAAGACAGGCCAGCCTCACATCTTAGGTTGTCAGTACTATGCAAAGGCTCTTACTGACTCCAAGATAAAGGAAAAACTGATTCAATTCTGAAACCCCCAAATCATTCCCGAATCCAAAGTGATTGAATAAAAGTGAAAACCTGGCATTTGTAGCTTACAAATAAATCATGTTCCAAAATAAAAAATGTCTGCCTCCAAGTCAGTTGTTTGGGAAACACAACGCATCCTTCCTTAGCGAAAATGTACTAAGCAACAATGATACCACTTTGCATGTGTGTAGTAAATTTCCATTTACAAAGAACATTTGGACCCATTATTTCTTTCAATCTACGAAAAGCTCTGTGAAATATTTAGGGATTAATTGTTCCTGCGCTCAAAGAAGAAACTGGCTCACAAGGGATCAATGAGAAGCAGTCCATAAAAGGCCATTTGGCCCATAATATTCTTCATGGGGAAATGCCCTAACCACATATGTGGAAAACAATTCTGTGGGAAAATATTCCCAGTTCCAAGGGGGGGCTGTGCCTTTGTTTTTGTTGGCCCAGTGACTCTCTCCATCCTTCCGTCTCATGATGTGGCTTCTTATCATCCAGCATTTCATCCGAGTCACTGATTAAAAACAGAACAAGGGCAGGCTCAGACCTGTGACCCTCTTCTGACCTCCCCCATCAGGAGGGCCTCAGACCTTACTAGCACTTGATACTTGCTGTGCTGTCCAAACCATGTCAGCATCTCTTTCCCTATACCCTTCACCCTTCAGCTCAAAGCTAGGCTGGGGTCACAGGACACCCAGAGCATGAGCTCCAGGAGGATATGGGGGTAGGGATGAGACTAGAAAGGAACAGGAGAAGCCGGGCAGTGCTGAAAAGAGCACAAGGTCTCCAGAGTAGATGAGGAAGGAGGAGCTCTCAGCTAGGAGTTCCCCTCAACTCTGTCCCCATCCATTGCCTCATTACCACTACAAAAAAAAAAACCTGGAAAAGGTAGGAAAAAAGAAAAGGAAAAGTCCTGCAAGGCAGCTGGCTGCAAAGACAGAGAGAGGGGGGAGATGAACAATGCCCAGCAACAGTCGGAAAACAAGAAAGGGAGAGGAGGTTTGGGTCACAGACCTATCATGGAAGCCCATTCACCCAAAGAAGCTGGATTCAGGCACGTTTTCTTTGCTTTGTTTGGTTAAAATTGACACATATGGTGGGGCTCTTTCCCAGTGCTTCTTAGACTTCATCAGCAATGATAGGCTTGCTTAACAACCATGACGATTCTAGACCACTGCTCCAGATGCACCTTAACAACCATGACGATTCTAGACCACTGCTCCAGATGCACCTCTAGAGAGTCCAATTTCTAGATCAGGGCAGCCTGATCAAGGTGATCCAAGGATTCCCCTTGGGAAACCCTGCCCTAGACCCCACGCTTCCCAGAGGCCACACCTCCTGCAGACATCACCTCCGTCTCGGCTCTCTGTGTGCTCTGGCAGGTGGTGGTTTTCTTTCAGACAGACTGTGAGCTGCAGTTTCTCTGCAGAAGGACATGGCATGGTTTAGTTATATTTCAGGAACAAGCCCCTCCCTTGTTTTGTGTTATTTGGATTTTTAACAAATATTCCAAGACTGACATATGTGTGTGTATATATATATAGGCAAACCTCACCCCAGGCTTGCAGCTGTGGCTTGGAGCATTACTGGAATGAATCCCTGGCTGGATATACCTTTCAGAAGAGCATCCACGGTGACAAATATGTCCTTGTAGGCTGGATTCGATAAGCAAAGGAAGCCAAAAACCACTTGGCACTAAGTCTGAGGACTGAGGCAAGTGATCCAGCAGGAAAATCACATTTGGGTCTCAGGCCAAGGGTGACTCTAAACCAAAGGGCCTGACATTCTGGCAGGACTCAAGCAGTCTCCTGGAGCATGAAGGAGGAAGAAGACCTCCAATTATTTCCCCAGGAAGGCCAGACCTCATTTGAACCAGCATATTTGCTTCAAAATTATATCCACTCTGTCATTTCAGCCTCCTCTGGTTTTGGACAATGGGCACTTAGCTCCCCACAACTGGTGCATTTCTACACCCATCCCTGGAGGAGAGGGGCAACCACGGTGAGGTCTAGTCAGGCCCTGGGCAGGGACTCACCTTGCCAGTGATGCTTGTAGTCACACATGCGGGACAGGGCAATCATCATGGCGCAGTACAAGGGCAGGATGGCAGCACAGAGCCGCCAGCTCTTTCCCCGCCCACTCTCGGTGAAGCAGTGCAGCTTTCCCGCCAAGTAGAACGTCGTGAAGCCAAGGCCTGAAAAGGCAACTGCCAAACAGAAACAGCAGGTGTTACTCTAGCAGGTGGTGAGTGGCAGGGAGTCAGGGCATGCTGGGCATTCCGTCTGCCACCTTGCACACCCTCAAGGCCAAGGCCATGTTGGCACCAGGCACTATCTAGGCAATCTGTGCTCCTGCTAGAACCAGGCTGCTATGAAACTTTCAACCGTAAGAATAATCTTCCAGGGTTACATGTGATCAAAACCTATTTTATTTCATCCATTCATTCAACAGTTATTTCAGGAGTCTCCACTTTGTGCTAGACAGGCACTGCACTAGATGTGAGGAATAAAAAGATGCATCAGATACTATCTCTGGAGTCAAGAGGCTCATGATCTAGTTGAAGGACATACCATACTAAGAGATAATTTTAATATAATGCGATACATTCTATAAGAAACAAGTACATACAGAGCAAAGGACTGTGAGAACTGCTTAGATCTGAAGGGTATGGGAAAGTAAAGGGGCTAGGATCAGCCCCAGGTTTTTGGCTTGGGAGACTGAGTGTACAATGGCGGCATTCAGTAAGATGGGACCAGCAAATGCTACAAAAGAGTGAGTTTCATGGAGAAGTCAGTGATGACAACTACCTTGTTTTCTGTCCAAAATAATGGTTATTATTTTTTCAGAATTGCAAAGAAAACTCATGGCTGTGCTAAATCCACTGTTGAAAGCGTGGAGGTCTGAGTGTGGCATATATAAGCCCCAAGCTTTACATCCAAGCAGGTATAAAACATAGTTGGGAGCTCAGTGAGATTTAAGGTGGGAAGGGCTTAGAACAATGGTCCTCAACCAGGAGGTCCTCAACTCTCCAGGAGGCTGGAGAGTTGGCTCCCATTGGTATTGACCCCCATCCTGAGCCCTTTCAGGAGGAATAATGGACTTTATTCAAATCAGGTGGCTTAGCAAGTTTATCTACCTAATTACACTAAATGCGAGAAGCACAAAACAAACAAACAAACAAACAAAAAAACTGCCCTGGGGCTTTGTATGGTTATGGATGAAAGTCTCCAAGATCTGAATCAGAGGAGAGGCAGCCTTGGGTGTTGCCAAACTGGCATCTCTTAGGGAAACAAAGAAGCAAACAAATCAATGAACATAGTTGAGCTGTTGAGCTATACAGAATCACCTCTAATACCTGGGAAGCTTTAAAAAATACTGATAGCCAGGTTCCATTGCCAGCCATTCTGTTTGTAGTGGTCTGGAGGGAGCTGAGAGAAAGAGAGAGAAAGAGAGAGAGAGAAAGAGAGAGAGAGAGAGAAAGTGTGTGTGTGTGTGTGTGTGTGTGTGTGTGTGTGTGTGTGTCTGTGTACTCCCCAGATGATTCTAATGGTGGCCACAACTAAGCTTAGAGGCTTTCACTGAAGGCAGGTGCTATAGCTCCCCATCCCTCTGGACACCAGTCTAATCCAAACTTTCTTCTTGATTAGAAAATACTTCTGAGGGGGCAGAGCTCCTAGGTAACCAGCCCACACAATGACTTGGCAAAACAAGTATTATAAATATTCTCAATGCCAATACACCAGCAACTTTAAGAGACTGCCCAAAGCCCTGAGCCACAGCCTGGGCATCATGCAGGCATTTGTGACAAATGCAGATCCTCAGATCCAGCCCACATCTTCTGAGTTAGAATCTGCATTTCACAACATCCACCAGCAATCTGTGCACACACTGCACTTGGAGAAGACTTGGCCTAAAATACATTCATTATCTTTGTAAGAGACCTTGGAACATCCATCTTAAGAAAATAATATAAAATACAAGGGAAATCTAGAAGGTTTTCTGCTCAAAGTTATTGATAAATATTGAAAAACTGAAAGTGATCAGTACAGAAGAACAGATAAGCAAGCTGTGACATTTCCATGTAATGGACTATGATGCAACTATGAAAACCACGTGATTCACATCTACAACATCTGATCTTTGACAAACCTGACAAAAACAAGAAATGGGGAAAGGATTCCCTATTTAATAAATGGTGCTGGGAAAACTGGCTAGCCATATGTAG
>NW_012107030.1:2131701-2165049 GCF_000951045.1 Mandrillus leucophaeus
GTGCAGCACACCAACATGGCACATGTATACATATGTAACAAACCTGCAGGTTGTGCACATGTACCCTAGAACTTAAAGTATAATAAAAATAAATAAATAAAAGAAAACCACGTGATTATGTAACAATATAGACAACACTTAGGATGCATGCTAAGTGAAACAAGGAGGACCCTAAAATGTAAGTTCAAGATAATCATTACTATAGTACCAAACAGTGAACAACCTGCAGCTTTTCCAAATTATCTCTGATAAGAATGTGCCTTCTTAAAAGCGATCTTGGTTACAAAACACAAGATTATACCAAAGTAGAACTTTTTCAGCAACCAAATTAAACAAAGTTACAGTGGCTTAAAAAAAATTTAATGGAATATTAAACCAGGTTTATCCTAGGTATAAAAATGCAGCAAAAGAAAGTAAATGCTAATGTGAGTGGTGTGTGCATTGAAACATTTCTGCATAATGATTAGCATTCAAACATCAGAGCTGTGCCAATATATATTAAGTATTCTGCTTAAAGTAAAAATATGGGAAAAAACCGCATTGCCCAACCCTGCTCTAGATACTGTGGAGGAAGGTTATTAAGGGGTTTACGTGATGTTCCAAAGTGGCCCTATTTGGCCACCATCCTAGCAAGCACAACAACCTCTTAAATTCTATCCTCATCCACTTTGCTCTGTTCCTTCTATTAATTTCATTCTTCCTTGAGGTATCTGAGTGGGAGAGGAGGCTGAAGAGTTGGCTCCCATTGGTATTGACCCCATCCTGAGCTCTTCCAGGAGGAATAATGGACTTTATTCAAATCAGGTGGCTTAGCAAGTTTATCCACTGAATTACACTAAATGCGGGAAGCACAAAAAAACTGCCCTGGGGCTTTGTGTGGTTACGGATGAAAGTCTCCAAGATTTGAATCAGAGGAGAGGCAGCCTTGGGTGTTGCCAAACTGGCATCTCTAGGGAAACAACAAACAAAGAAATCAATGAACATAGGGCAGCTATTGAGCAGGAATTTCTGTGTCCCCATAAAAAATGACTTGGAGACTTTAAGACATATGAGTCATCAGCTCAAGCAACCAATACTGCCTGCAGCACCTCCAGGCACATCCAGGGCATGGAGAAGGGAAAGGGCCGTGCAAACTCTCCACTGTCAATACCTCGGGCAAATGGTTTGAGGTGAGATTCTCAGGCTCCTCCTGATCTCTCTGTCTCAGGAACTCGAATTTGGCCAGCATTGGCACCACAGGCTCTAACTCATTCTTTGGAGGGCAGGTAAAATGTATTCTCTCCCACACGGTGGGAGTCAGGACCACCACTGCGACCTCTCCAAAATGTTGGAGCCTCTGCCTCTTTGAGAAAGAGGAGGAATTATTCCAAGCCATCTTTACAGGCTATATGTAAGAGCCTAGATCCTGTGAGCACCCAGCAGCAGCCAGTCTTCCTGGACACATGCTACTGGGTCTTTGAATATTTTTTTAAACATCACTGTGTGCCCTTACTTTCCTAAGTTACAAGATGAGGCTCCAATTTCATGCTAAACCTTATCCTTGTCACTTTCTTACTGATATTTATACAGTTATTGAACTAACATAATATCCTTTGACAAAGGACTTCTGGCCCAAGGGCATGTCTGAGCTATGGGAAGCCTTGGTTCTCTGCACTCCTGTTTTTCCAGTAACTACTTGAGGAAGAATGAGACTCTACCAACCTATACTGACAGTATGATTTCATAATTTTTCTGCCATCTCTTCCTGGCAGCTAAGGGGTTGGGGACCAAGATGCGATCTCTCCCATGAGCCATCTCCTACCCAACTCTGAAATCCTAGGACTCTAAAGCATCAAGGCTCAGATTCAAGTTCAACTGGGAGGAAGAAAAACAACAACAAAAAAAACCAGGAAGGCTGCCAAAGACATGTTTTCTGACTCTAGCCATAGGGCATCCTACTCTCTTCTCAAAGAAAACAAGCATTTGACACACTGTGAGGAGGGGGAGGGTGTTGTATAATGTTTTATTCTAGCATTGAACAAGTTAAATGACCTGCATTCCAAGTGAGTGTCTGTCCCCCACCCCACCCCCGTCTTCCCTTTATGCACAATCCTAGCTTTCTGCTTGATTAAGAACTAAAACTGAGACATGAACATTCAAAGACTTAGGGCATTAAACATTTTTAAACATGGGGATTATAAGAGAGAGGACAAATGTACTCACATTCTGCTAACATTACTAACAACAGAAATGAGTAGAAAACTCCCAAGCCAGTAGGATGAGAGGATATTCAGAGTCTACTTGTCCTAGGCAAACTTGTTCCTTTGCTCTCCAGAGTTGGAGACACACAGACCTCCCCGCTGCCCCCACCACACACACACCTTTACTACTGATGGGAAGGAAGTAGGCATAGTGACCTGTGGGAAGAGCATATGCCCCTCTTTTTCAAAGCCTTGTAGAAGGTTTTCTTTATTTGTAGCAGGTTTTCTTGGTTGTTAATATTTATGTGTTGATCTGTCTGTGAGTTGGAAAGATAGTCTAAACTAGCAAGAAGATGAAAGATAATGGCTTTTCACCCTGTTTCTGACACTTGTGATGCTTACTGGCTATTGTGAATGAGGGTAGATAGGCAAAGCATTACAATAAAAGGAGCTGACATAGGTGGTAACACCAGGTCCATCCCATGAACAGGGCTATCTGACTGCCTGGTGACACTGAAGAGGAATCACTGATTCTTCTCTCCAGCAACCCAGATGAGTTCAAAACTCTCCCTTTGCAAAGAAAGATCTAGTCATTGCGCTAACTTAGGTGCAATGTTGTAGTTTTCCCTTCATCCCCAGTTGACTCTTAAACCAAGTGGAAAATCTTTGGACCCTGCTGATTGCAAGAAACACAAAACTGGCACCAAAAAAGAAAACTCTTTAAAAAACAAATGAGATAAGAACCAGGAAGACAGATCCTGCTTTTCATGTTGTATTTTTTTACTTTTGCTAATTATAATACATTTCTCCACAAAAGCTGATAATTTCTGGCACTGAAGACACAATTGTGCTCTGATGAGTCAATCTATACAAACTTTCCATTTTGGGATGTTCAGAGAGTTGGTACAATCTTCTCTAAGAGGCAGAAGGGCAACGTTGGGTAGCTTAATAAACCTTAGTACGAAAGGGTGTTTTGCAGAGGATGTAAGTTCATCTCCACAAGACCGTTTGAAACAAAGGATGTGGGAAACAAGCCTGCCTGGTCAGTGCCTGCCCAACCTCATCAGCAGGAGGAAACTATGCCAAGTAGAGCAGGCAGAGGAGCATTCCATCAGAAGGACAGCCAGGTGATCAGAGGTTGAGTGCCTCCCACGGGCCAGGCACTGTGCTTGAAGCTTCTCATTACGTTGCCTCATTTCATCCCCAGAACAACACAACGACATAGTCATTAGGCCATTCTACCAATGAGAAATGGAGGCTCAGAAAGTACAAATCATTTACATGGGTTCGATGCAGCTCTTTAGAAACTATGAGTTCTCTTTAAATACAGCAAAAACCACAGATGTTCTTAGCGTTATTACAGTTACAGCAATGCTAACTATTTGTTTTCATACCCCCAGTAGGGACATGCCCATCAGGGTCACTGTTGAAGCTCTAGAATCGAACGCACTGCCTGACAATAGGAGGCACCTGACATGTAATGACCAAATGAATATATAAATGGTAGAGACCATGTATTCATTTTACAAATATACTTGGACCCTATTAAGTATTCTGGCAAGAGGCCAAGGTCCTTGGGGACAGAAAGACATGAAAGGTCATGTCCTTTGTCCCCTGTTTCTAGGCAGGGTGATATCTGAGCTACCAAGCCATGTGAGATTTTCATCTCATGATGGAAAGGGTGGTACAGTCTTGTTTGAAAATGAGCAATGGGGAAAAGGAAAAGGAACTCAAAAACTCCTAATTAGTCTAAAAGCAAATGTCAGAGGCAGGAAATGCAAACAGAAAAAAGCAGACTATAAACTCCTTTTGTTACCTCATGTTGCATTTTCAAAGAGGATTTTGTTCTGAGAAAAAGAATCAACTCAGGCTGAATGCACAAGAAGTGCAGAGGAAGAACAGTGGTGGGAGGAAAAATGATAGCGAAAGGAAGGTGGTCATCCTTTTGTCAACCGGCTGGAGGCACTGATCCTGGTCATGGGCAGTTACAAGGAGGGAAAGTAGCAGCAGAGGAGGATTAAGAATTTTTTTTTTTTTTTTTTTTTTTTTTTGAGATGGAGTCTTACTCTTTATCCCAGGCTGGAGTGCAGTGGTGTGATTTCAGCTCACTACAACCTCTGCCTCCTGGGTCCAAGCAATTCTCCTGCCTCAGCCTCCCCAGTAGCTGGGATTGCAGGTGCCCATCACTATGCCCAGCTAGTTTTTGCATTTTTGGTAGAGTTGGGGTTTCACCATGTTGGCCAGGCTGGTCTTGAACTCCTGACCTCAAGTGATCCGCCCACCTTGGCCTCCCAAAGTGCTAGGATTGCAGTCGTGAGCCACTGCACCTGGTTGGGAATTAAGGATTTTTGAATGACAGAAGCTGCTTTGGCTCCACTGTCCACCCCACACTCCTTGATGAAAAATGCTTATGAGAACTCATAAATGTTACTCCTTGCACTGCAGAAAACTACTGACAGTCACAAGGATGGGAAGTGGTTTTGCATATCTGAGCATCCTAATCTCCAGAAGGTCTAAATCCCCAGGATAACTTTTCCTTTGATTATACGCCACAATGATCTGAAACATAAATATAAAAATAAGCCTTCAAAAGAAAGAAATTGCTTTTTTCCATAATGACATTAGAGAAGCTGATAAGAGCATGAGCAGGATTAAAATAAAGATGATATTTTAATGAAAAATGATTTTTAGTTTACCTTCAAAGGACTTAACAGAGCATAAATTTGATGATGGTATTTGAATAGTAATGCACATTTAAGAAACCACCAACAAGGAGTAGTCGTTGATTTGCCCAGTGTGCTCATCTGATCATCCTCTAATTGGAATGCATGGACTTCAGGAGAAGCCCTTAGGTTGTAATAACTGTTTCTGCCTTGCTCTCTTCTAAAAGAGTAGCCTCAATTCCTCCTCCCTTTTACGAGATGTTATACAACCTGTCTCAGGGTTTGCTAGAGAAAAAGAACCCTTCTAACCTTCCGCTAGCAGCCTTGAGTGAGGGTCTCAGCCAGCACGAAAAGAGAATATAAATGGCCTTTGCATTAAGAAGATCTGCTACCCCTGAAATGTTTGGCTCAAATGCTGACTAATAGGGACAGTCTGTGATGAGTGCTGGCCACATGGCCCAATCAGATATTAAATATTGTATGAGTGGAAAAAGGGAAGCAGATTGACGTCAAGCTACTGTCCTGAGCTAAGCCAGGTCCTTATTTTTGTAACTCAAGAAAACTGTAGCACAACCCAGTCTGAGAAACCCTAAGTGATTGTATCAGTGATGAGGTGGCTTTCCAAGATTTCCTCATGTTCTAGTTTTTCTTGCAACAAATTCCCTGTCATCAAAGACCATTCCATGCTCATCTCACACACCACAAAGGAAGCTGACCATAAATAGAACTAGTAGCCTCATTACTTGACATAAGCAAAGTCTATCTTTCCAATACTTATGCCATCTGAGTTTAGAAAGATATATTTTATGTTTATATGAGAACTGTGAATTTTTTAAAGTCAGGAAGGCCATTTTAAATCTGGAAAAGCAAGTAAGTTGCATTTTTCATGTCTTGCAACTTTTGCAGACACTGCTAATTGGGTCAATGAACTCTTTATCAAACAAACAACAAACAAATAGCAACAACAACAAGAAAACCCAGCTTTGGGCTCAGGATCTCCCTCAAGATAGTGTCCACACACTGACTTGCCCCAGACAACAAATTGAGATCCACTTGCTGACTTCTCTGAAATAATTTAATCCAAGATGGTATTGAAGCAAAAATAACTCTTCTAGGTATTAAAAGACTTGGGTTCCAAATCAGTGTGGTGTCCCCTCAACAATCTCATCTATTCTCTTAACAGGCACAACAACATCTGCTTCAGCCAGCTCTCCAAAGACTTGATATTTGTGAAAGGACTTTGTAAACAGAAATTCAACATACAAATAAAAGGTGTTACTTTTAGTAAAGCTGAGGAAACAAATATCTGGAAATATTGAATACGGAGTCTAGTCTCAAACCCAGACATGCCTATTTCTTAGCCAAAGTTTAGTTTCCATTTTCAAATACAAGAATGCCTAATAATTCCCAAACCTAGGACTTCTATTTCTAGCAGTGTCGCAGATTATATATTTTGTTTGAAATAATTCAATGTTAGATGAAATATTAAAACAATCTTTTAAACATGCCACTATGTTGACACAGAGAAAAATTAATAAAAACAAGGTTCCCAAAAATGAAGGGAGAGAAAACACGTAGGGTGCAAGGACACAGGAAAGCCAGAGATCCACACTTGACCCCAAGTGTGTCTGTGGGGAACTGCAGACCTTGAGCTTCCACTTTGATGTCTCCCTGGGGCATAAGGATGAAGAAACAAAGTCTGAGGACTGCCCATGATGAAAAACATAACAGAAGATCCCTGAGTAAATCTTGCACCCCAAAGACTAAACAACCTGCTTAAGTAGGAAAAAGCCAGGCATGGTGGCTCACACCTGTAATCCCAACAGTTTGGGAGGCTGAGGTAGGTGGATCACCTGAGGTCAGGAGTTCAAGACCAGCCTGGCCAACATGGTGAAACCCCATCTCTACTAAAAATACGAAAATTAGCCAGGCGTGGTGGCGAGCACCTGTAATCCCAGCTACTCAGGAGGCTGAGGTGGGATAACCGCTTGAACTCAGGAGATGGAGGTGGAGGTGGAGGTTGCAATGGGCTGAGACTGCACCATTGCACTCCAGCCTGGGTGACAGGGTGAAACTCCATCTTAAAAAAAAAAGAAAAAAGGAATAAGTAGGAAAAGAAGTCTGTCCTTCAGAAGAAAACAGCAAGGACACTTGCCTGTCTCCATCTTTGTGCTATGTAGAGAGATTTTAGAACTACAAGCCAATTCTCATAGGTTTTTGCTATCCAATTCATGCTTCTCATATGGTCTCCAAAAAACCTTAAGTGGAGAGTTAATTTTGAGTGGTCCTGGGGTATTTAGTGCTGTCAGGCAATTGGCAAAATATCTCTCTGGAGGAATTCAGCTTCAACCCAGACATCAAAGTATTTCCCAAAAATACACTTCTAGGAAAAATTAAAAGCCCAGAGTAAGAAAACTGAAACACAAAGATCTAGGATATCACAAATGAGAACCTATAAGAAAAGCTGACTCATAACAAGTTTAGACAGTAGAGTTATAAGGCATGAATATAAAATAACTATTTGCAATATGCTTGAAGAAATTTGAGAAAAGCTTAAAACTAAGGACAGAGAACAAGCATTATAAAAGAATAATAAAGTAGATTTTTAAGAAGATAAAATAGAATTTCTATAAATGAAAAATATAGTAATTAAACTTTAAAACTCAATAGATGGATTAAATAGCATGTAAAACAAACCTAAGTAGAGAATTAGCAAATTGAAAGATAGATTCAAATTTTTACCGGAATTTAGTTAAAAATTTAAAAAGACATATGAAAAATAATGAAGGAAAGATTAAGTGACATGGATGATATGCTGAGAAGGTCTTACAAATGTCTACGTGAAGTTCTACATTAGAGGAGGAAGTAATAGAGAAAACGGAGAAGCAGCAATATTCCAATAGATAATGGCAGAGGATATCTCAGGATGTTGAAAGACACAAACTTGAGATTTATAAAGCCCAATAAATCCCAAACAAGATATATAAAAGGAACTCCACACCTAGACACAGCAAAAATAAAACGTTACAACACAAAAAGAAGCAAGTTGTTAAAGACGTGCAGAAAGGAAGAAAAGAATACCTACAAAGGAGCAGCAGTTTAAGACTCACAGACGATTTCAAAAGGTCCAAAAAATCAAAGCTAGAAGCCAGTGAAATAATATCATCAAAGTTCCGAAAGAAAGAGTAACTGTCAAACTAGAATTCCATATTGAATAAGGCTATCTTCCAAGAATGAAGTCAAAGACAATTTAGGAAATTCAAAAACACAGAGCATGTAGCGTGCGCGCGCGCGCACACACACACACACACAAATAAATCAAAGGAAATGTAAGGGATATGTTTTAGGCAGAAAGTGGTAAGGCTGAGACACACGAGCGAATGCTAAGCGAAGACACTGGCATATCTGTGGGTGAAAGTATGCAGAGGTTGGTGGTTTGTTGGGAGGAAGGAGAAAGAATCAAGCTAGAATTAAAATACCAGATAACATTATCAAATACGTTAGAATATATTATTGATCAGAGTTAAAGAATTTAATGTTCTCACATTGCTCAGAAGGAAGAAAAGGTATTAAACTGAGACTTCGTCAACTATGTGTGTTAAACCAGAGGTTTGATAGAACTTTCAACTAAAAGAGGAAAATAATGAATTCAGACATAAAAACAGTATAAGAAAAGAGAAAGAAGTATATAAAGAATATACGAATAAGGCTTTAAATATGTGAGTAATTACAAGAAATAGAATTGAAATTTGCTCCCTATTTAAAACATTTTTAAATGCACACATAAAATATAGGGCACACACAAAAAATAAAAAAATGAGGCAAATATTAATGAATACAATTCTGTATCAATACTAATTTTGATTTTGAGGGTCTTTATGGTAAGAAGCAATATTAGAGATAAAGATGATCATGACTTACACAGTTAGTAGGAGGTATAATAAGAAGTTTCATAATTCTAAACTGTTTACACATCACTCCAAAATATATGAATCAAAAAAATTGATGAAATTAAAAATACCCTAGAACTACAACATTTACCATAATAGTGGGAAATTTTAATTCACATCTTTGCTATTGACAAATTAAGAATAAACAGAAAACAGAAATATTAGATAGGACATACAAGATCTGAACACCAAATTAACAATCTTGTTCTAATAAACATATAACAACTTTGTGTCCAACAATTTAAAAATTCACTTTCTTTTAAAGTCATACAGAATATTTATAAAAACTGACCTTATGCTAATTCTCAAAGCTAATCAAAGATCTAAGGACTGGTTATTTGTATAGATCTCTATCTGATCATAATGCAATTGAATTATAAACTATTTTGAAGATATAACAAGAAAAATATCTTACATTTGGGTTTTTTTTCAAAGCTCTGTTAAACAACTCTGGGTCACAGAAGAAAACAATGAAAAATTAGAAATATCCAGAATTAAAATTAATGAAAATAATATGTATTAAAACTTATAGAATATAGCTAATGCAACATTTAAAGGGAAATTTATAGCCTAAATTGTTTATGTTAGAAAAACAAGATTAGCATTATTGAGCTGTATTTAAATTAACAGTAAGTTCAAAAACAACAATAGAATACATTCAAAATTGGAAAAGTAACAAAGATAACAAGAAAATAATGAAAAGCAAAACAAACATACAGTAAAGAGGCTCAAAGCAAATAAAAAAAAATCAGTTATTTGAAAAGACCAATGAAATAAATTGAAATGACCAAGTTCTAAAAACAAATAAAAATTACTAAAATATCTCAAGACAAAAATATTTTAAAATTCAAGAGTTTTATAGCTCTAGGTAAACTGATCCTATATTTTGAAATCTAGGACCAAATTTTCATGGGCACATTTTCCAGACATCCCTCCAAAAAATAAATCAACTCACATAGACACTACAAAGAATTAAAAATGACGGGATATTTTATGAAGCTTGTTAACTATGATATATGAGTCTTATATATTTTCCAATTTATGTTTGATCTATCACTCACCAAAATGTACATTTACATCTTTTTTGTTTGGTTGGTTGGTTTTGTTTTTGAGTTGGGGTTTCGCTCTTGTTGCCCAGGCTAGAGTGCAGTGGTGCGATCTCGGCACACCGCAACCTCTGGCTCTTGGCGTCAAGCGATTCTCCTGACTCAGCCTCCTGAGTAGCTGAGATTATAGGCACCCGCCACCATGCCTGGCTAATTTTTGTATTTTTAGTAGAAACGGGGTTTCTTCATTTGGCCAGGCTGGTCTCAAACTCCTGACCTCAGGTGATCCGCCCACCTTGGCTTCCCAAAGTGCTGGGATTACAGGCATGAGTCACCGTGCCTAGCCTGAAATGTATATTTATATCTTAAACAATTTTCATGGATTTTATAGGTCTCATACTTCTATTTTGTACATCTGTCTTATTCTGGTAACAGTGATTCCAAAACCATACAGGTATGGTACAAGAAATGAGAATTACCAACCCGTATTGCTCAAAACATATTTACAAAAGTCTTAAGCAGAATATTATCAACCAAATCTAGCATTGAGTAAAAGGGGAATATATCTTAGCCAAGGTAGGTTAATTCCAGGAATTAAAGCAGGTTTAATATTTTTTAAATTGATTACTATAAATGACCACATTAACATATCAAAGGGAAAGTATCACTTTTTTGATCCACAAAATTCAAAGTTCATTCTTAGCAAACTAGAAATGGAAGGAACCTCATAAAGGATATCTAGCAAAAAAGTCCTACTTATTGGTCACATGTTTAAAACATTCCCTTAAGATCAGTCACAAGACACAAACATTTGCTATCCCCACTTCTAGAACATTGCACAAGAAGCCCTAGCTAGAGAAGACAAGAGAACTCAATAAAAGGGTTAGGAATTAGAAAGGAAAAAATGAAACTGTCATTATTTGCAGGTGGTATGATTTTCTAGGTAGAAATGCAATTGAATTATAAACTATTTTGAAGATATAACAAGAAAAATATCTTACATTTGGGTTTTTTTTCAAAGCTCTGTTAAACAACTCTGGGTCACAGAAGAAAACAATGAAAAATTAGAAATATCCAGAATTAAAATTAATGAAAATAATATGTATTAAAACTTATAGAATATAGCTAATGCAACATTTAAAGGGAAATTTATAGCCTAAATTGTTTATGTTAGAAAAACAAGATTAGCATTATTGAGCTGTATTTAAATTAACAGTAAGTTCAAAAACAACAATAGAATACATTCAAAATTGGAAAAGTAACAAAGATAACAAGAAAATAATGAAAAGCAAAACAAACATACAGTAAAGAGGCTCAAAGCAAATAAAAAAAAATCAGTTATTTGAAAAGACCAATGAAATAAATTGAAATGACCAAGTTCTAAAAACAAATAAAAATTACTAAAATATCTCAAGACAAAAATATTTTAAAATTCAAGAGTTTTATAGCTCTAGGTAAACTGATCCTATATTTTGAAATCTAGGACCAAATTTTCATGGGCACATTTTCCAGACATCCCTCCAAAAAATAAATCAACTCACATAGACACTACAAAGAATTAAAAATGACGGGATATTTTATGAAGCTTGTTAACTATGATATATGAGTCTTATATATTTTCCAATTTATGTTTGATCTATCACTCACCAAAATGTACATTTACATCTTTTTTGTTTGGTTGGTTGGTTTTGTTTTTGAGTTGGGGTTTCGCTCTTGTTGCCCAGGCTAGAGTGCAGTGGTGCGATCTCGGCACACCGCAACCTCTGGCTCTTGGCGTCAAGCGATTCTCCTGACTCAGCCTCCTGAGTAGCTGAGATTATAGGCACCCGCCACCATGCCTGGCTAATTTTTGTATTTTTAGTAGAAACGGGGTTTCTTCATTTGGCCAGGCTGGTCTCAAACTCCTGACCTCAGGTGATCCGCCCACCTTGGCTTCCCAAAGTGCTGGGATTACAGGCATGAGTCACCGTGCCTAGCCTGAAATGTATATTTATATCTTAAACAATTTTCATGGATTTTATAGGTCTCATACTTCTATTTTGTACATCTGTCTTATTCTGGTAACAGTGATTCCAAAACCATACAGGTATGGTACAAGAAATGAGAATTACCAACCCGTATTGCTCAAAACATATTTACAAAAGTCTTAAGCAGAATATTATCAACCAAATCTAGCATTGAGTAAAAGGGGAATATATCTTAGCCAAGGTAGGTTAATTCCAGGAATTAAAGCAGGTTTAATATTTTTTAAATTGATTACTATAAATGACCACATTAACATATCAAAGGGAAAGTATCACTTTTTTGATCCACAAAATTCAAAGTTCATTCTTAGCAAACTAGAAATGGAAGGAACCTCATAAAGGATATCTAGCAAAAAAGTCCTACTTATTGGTCACATGTTTAAAACATTCCCTTAAGATCAGTCACAAGACACAAACATTTGCTATCCCCACTTCTAGAACATTGCACAAGAAGCCCTAGCTAGAGAAGACAAGAGAACTCAATAAAAGGGTTAGGAATTAGAAAGGAAAAAATGAAACTGTCATTATTTGCAGGTGGTATGATTTTCTAGGTAGAAAACTCAAAACAATTTATGGATAAGTAATTAGAATTACCAGGAGAGTTTTTCAAAATTTCTGCATTAATAAAATTAATATACCAAAGTCACCGGCATTGCTGGATACCAGAAAATAATTAGCTAGGAAATATAATTTAAAAAATAAAATTTATAATAGTAAGAATATAAAAACCTAAGAATTAGTCTAATAAATGATGTGCAAATCCTTTAAAGACAGAAGGATAAAACCACTAAAAGACATTAAGACCTAGATAAATAGACAAATATACCATAAGCTTGGAAAGGAAGACATGATTTCTCCTCAAATTGAACCCTAGATTCACTAAAATCCCAATCAAAATCTCAATGAAGGTTTTCATGGAACTTGACAAGCTGGGTCTCAAGGCTGAGAATAGCTAAGACACTTCTGAAGAAGAGCAGTGGGAGAGATGTGGTAGACAATCCTCTGCTTCCGGTTATACAAGGATTACACTCCCCTGCAACCTTGAAATCAGGCGTGGTCATGGGAGTAGCTCTGCCAATGAAATGTAAATATAACTGACATGTGTCCCTTCCGGGAGAAAGCATTACAAGTTGATAAGTGATTCTCCGTGCTCTCTTCTCGCCTGTGGAAGAACATATTGAGATAGTAACAGAGCCTCTGCCTGGGACCCTGAGTGACCACAATTGTATGTGTAGCATGAGCAAGAAAACAAGCCCTTCAAGGTTTAAGCCACTGAGGTTTGTACCCAAAGACAGCCCAACCTTCCCTAACCTATCCATGGAGATTTGTCTTATTTAAACCTTATTATAAAATGTATTATGTCAAGACATATTATAAAGGCATAATGATTAGGATACTGCAGCTTTGGTATAGGAATAAGTAAATAGACCCATGAATCAGAATTTTAAAAGCCAAGAAAAAGACTCATCCTTACATGAACATGAAATACGGCAGGGGTCATGATATGTTGTTGGTCGGTGCACATCAATAAATGGTGCTGGTATCTATATGGGAGAAAAATTGGACTGCTACTATATCCAGAAATCAATTCTGGCTGATAAAGCTAAAGGAGAAAGCAAAACTATAGGGCTGTTAGAAGATAACTCAGTCTCGGAATTGACAGACATGTATTTAAAAATATACAAAAAATAAATACTAATCACAAAGCAAAGGACTGATAAAACAGACTTTAACATTCAGAACTTGGTTCATCCAAATACATAATAAGTCCTAGATTGGATACTTGTTTGACCAAAGCTCTAAAGGACTGCTGGCCAACTGGGAAAATTTGAAGATGGTTTACCTATATGGTGAGAGGAAATCTACTCAAATGAAAACTTGGAGGTTGGTGACTGAAAATTACTTTTGATTACATATACAGTTGACCCTTGAATAATGTGGGGGATGGTGCACCAACACCCCACACAGTTGAAAATCTGAGTATAACTTTTGACTCCCCGCAAAATGTTACTACTAGCCTACTATTGACCAGAAGGTTTGCTGATAATATAAATGGTCAGTTAACCCACACTTTGTACAGGTTGGTACAAGAGTAATTGCAGTTTTTGCTGTTAAAATTAATGCTACTAGTTTTTTGTTTTGTTTTGTTTATTTAAGATGGAGTCTCACTCTGCCACCTAGGTTGGAGTGCAGTGATGCAATCTCGGCTCACTGCAACATCTGCCTCATGGGTTCAAATGTTTCTCCTGCCTCAGCCTCCTGAGTAGCTGCAATTACAGGTATGCACCACTGCACCCAGCTAATTTTTGTATTTTTAGTAGAGATGGGGTTTCACTATGTTGGCCAGGCTGGTCTCAAACTCCTAACCTCAGGTGATGCACCTGCCTCAGCCTCCCAAAGTGCTGGGATTATAGGTGTGAGCCACTGCACCCAGTCTGCCATTACTTTTAATGTCAAAAACCACAACTTCTTTTGCACTAACCTAATATTTCAGAAAATGTGTAAGGTTTTCACATCTGTTGATGCAGCTGTAGTGACAGCTTCACAAATGATTTTTTTCTTTCTTTCTTTTTGTTTGTTTTACAATGGTCCTTAGGCTTGATTCATTCATCTTGAAATGGTGGGCAACCAGTTACAGACCTCAATCTATAGTACATACTTAGTACAATTCAACTTTTCCTTGTAATGTCACGACTTTTCTCTGCTTCTCGGGAGCACTTCCAGCATCACTAGTGACAATTCGTAAGTCCCATGGTATTATTCAAGGTTTACAACATTGCTCCAAACACAGTGGGAAATATGTGAGAATGGTGAAAAATCACTTTCACCGTGGCCCGCCGCCAATTCCGTGGAGCCATGAACTGCCCACGTAAAGGTGATCAGCGCCTCACGGTGTTTTAAGTAGATATTCGAAACACTTGCGCTCACCACAATAGCAATGGGAGGTGGCTATAAAATTACCACAGTAGCGCAGCGTGTACTACAGTTAATCTTATGCAGTTGTGATTTAATACTGCAGCTTCAAGTTTATTGACTGCAAATGATGCCACGTACCACCTATATTTGTATGTGTAAAGTCTAATAAATTTTAACTTTTCATAACAGATTTGTGTATATTTTATGATAGTAAATGATATATGTAGATGTAGTATCTACATATATTTTACGCATTCATGACATAGTTTTTAAAATTTTTTTTATATTTCTAGGCTTTGTGGTTCCTCTATGAGTTTTTTCAAATTTTCACAAATCCCCCCAAAATTTTCAGTATATTCACTGAAAACAAAATCCACATATAAGTGCACCCTCACAGTTCAAACCTGTGTTGTTCAAGGGTCAACCGT
This sequence comes from Mandrillus leucophaeus, assembly GCF_000951045.1. Lineage (NCBI taxonomy): Eukaryota > Metazoa > Chordata > Mammalia > Primates > Cercopithecidae > Mandrillus > Mandrillus leucophaeus. The sequence continues at coordinate 2,146,909 of NW_012107030.1, forward strand.
ACATACATACACATACACGTATGAAATTCAGAATATGAAATCCTGCAGAAGATACTAATTCTGGTGACTTCAGGGCAGTAGGAATGTAAAATTCTTTTAAAAAAAGTTTGCTTCTCTGTATATTTTAACTTTCTACAATGTGTATGTATTCTTTCTTTAATAAGAAAAAGATTATAAGATAAATGAATTAATAAATACATAAAAGAAACATAAACAAATAATAAATACACAAACATCTCCCTTTTTTGTGGAAGGCAAAAAAAAAATGAAAATGAAAAAGACAAGCACGGAAAGGGAGATATTTGCCACAAGTATGACCAACAAAGAACTAATATCCACAATATTTTTAAAACCCTAATAATTAATGAGAAAAAAGTGACAACCTAACTGGAAAAAAATTGGCAAAAGACATGAACAGGTATGTTATATAAGAGAAAAGCTAAGATCCATTAAACTAATGAATGATCTAGCTCAGTAGTCATCAGGAAAACACATATCACAACTGCCAGGAGCTACCAATACATCTTCCAGACCAGCAAAAACTAAATTCTGACCATGTTAAGTGACGACAAGACTGTGGGGCAATGGGAACTTTCGTAACTTGCTGGTGAGAGTGTAAAAACAGTTTGTCATTAGTTATTAAAGCTGAAGATAAGCAAACGACCCAAAAATTTTACCACAAGGAATTTATCTGAGAGTTATATTTGGAAGAAGTACAAAAAGAATTCATGGTGACATTTTATAATAGGTCCAAACTAGAGATGACTCAGATGTCCATGAGCATTAGAATTATTCTTTTAAAACCGAGGTATAGTCATGGCTTAGAATGGCAGATAAAAATGAAAGTGAATAAACTCAGCCTGGGCATGGTGGCTCACTCCTATAATCCCAGTATTTTGGGAGGCCAAGGTGGGCGGATCACTTTAAGGTGAGGAGTTCGAGACCGACCAGCCTTCCCAACATGGTGAAACCCCATCTCTACTAAAAATACAAACATTAGCCAGGCGTGGTGGTGGGCGCCTGTAATCCCAGCTAATCAGGAGGCTCAGGCAGGAGAATAGCTTGAACCTGGGAGGTGGAGGTTGCAGGTCACACTGACCTGAGATTGTACCACTGCCCTCCAGTCTAAGTGACACGGATTAAGTAAAACAGAGTTTGTAGAATGTTTGGTGCATGCCTAGCATCCAGTAAGTGCTCAATACATGCTAGCTGTATTTTGGAACTATAGTCAGCAGAAAGCCTCTACACTTAGTTTACTACACTCAACAGGAGGCTGGACTGACTTTCTGACTTTCTTCTATCATGAATGGCAAACTTAAATTTTATACTCTTGTCCACACCGTTTGGCCTCCTACCCAATAAATCTGAACACTCCCTGCATTCACAAACAGACATGTGGGCCAGAAATAGCTTAAGTTAAACATAACTCTTCCACTCCCATCTCAAAAAAAAGAAAGAAGATGAATCAGTTCCTGCTACATACATCCATAAATAGAAGAATCTCAAAGAACAATAATGAGCAAAAGTAGCGAATCACAAAACATACGCTGTGTGACTCCCTTTACGTAAAGTTCAAAAACAGGAAAAACTAAGCAATAATTTGTATACACTAAGCAATAATGTATACACATGTATGTGTGTGCATGTAAAACTATCTAGAAAAGCAAAGAAATAATTTTGAAAATCTCAAGATAATGGCCACAGTAAAAGGGAGAAGGATCAGCCACCAGGAGGGTAATGTAGGATTTCTAAGGGTATAGTTAAATTCAACCTCTTAAACCAAGTGCTGGGTACATGAAGGTCTGTTTATTATTACTTAATATTTATTAATATTATTATTTAATAGTAAGTATACTATTTAAGCCAATGATTATTTTTCTATATGATTTTGTACATATATTTCACTGTTAACTAATTTACCCTGTTAAACAACTGTGGTGTGCCAAGGAAATTATATAGTGCAGAGCAAATGCAGAAAGAGCTAGTGACTACACTGCTTGCTCTATAATGGGAGTTATGCAGCCATTCATTTGGTCATCAGGCAAGTCAGACCATTTTAAAAAGGAACACATTCAACTCCTTCAGCCCTTTTGTCATTGTCAAAGCTTAATTGTAAAACTCCACAATCACAGGGCATACACTATGTATGCCAGGACTACGCATGTCGACTGCAGCAACACACTAACGACCATAAAGTATTGAATTTGGTTTTTGGAGATGCTAACTATTATAATTAGGGAGGCTTTCCATAGCATTTTTTGTGACAACTGTGATTCAGCTAACCAGAAAAACAGAAGCCATGCTCCTCAAGAAAAAACAACAAAGGAAACCTACCCAAACATCACCTCATTATTCAAGTGCAATGAACTCCAACTAATACTTAATTACAAGAGGCGTTTGGAGGCTCAGAGTAGAATAAGACATGGCATTCTCCGGAGGCACTTGATTGATTTCTCAGATTACAAAATTCAAGCCACTGAGAATTCCGAAAACATCGATTTAGCAAGAGAGAGCCCAGGGAGCATTCAAGGCTTGTAATGGGAATAAATTCAGATTAAATGAAACTGGCTGGGTTACCTGTTACAGATCTTACACCAGAACATATTTCAAGCTTCATTGCTGTTTTATTTTTCTAATGCAGCTATTTCTTAAGGGTGAAAAGACAGATTTCATTCCTTTTTTTCCTATTCATTACAACACACACCTGAGACTGGCCATTTGTCATGATGGTTAGCATGATTCGCCCGGGCTCAGAAAAATGCTAAGCCAGGACTTGGATTATTTATTTTCCTTGAGAATTATTAGCAATAAAACAAGCCCCACAATCATTAAAATAAGATAAAATACTTTCGTTACAAAGTTTTTGAGGAGGAAAACAGCTGCATGAATCATCAGTTGGAGATCTCTTCACTGACTACAACATCTTAACCTAAGTATTAGGTTGGTGCAAAAGTAAATTGTGGTTTTTGCCATTAAAATTGCAAAATCTGCAATAACTTTTGCACCAGCCTAAATATAAGATAGGTAGATGTGGATGCAAAGTAACATCTCAGTGCCGAGGTTTGAATCCTAGATTCACTACTTGCTGTGTGACCTCAAGCAAGATACTTAACTCTGTTTCTCACCTGCAGATGGGATCAATACAAATATCCATCTCATAGGGGTTTTGTAAGGATTAAGTAAAACAGCATTTGTAGAATGTTTGGTGCATGCCTAGCATCCAGTAAGTGCTCAATAAATGCTAGCTGTATTTTGGAACTATAGTCAGCAGAAAGCCTCTACGCTTAGTTTACTACACTCAGCAGGAGACTGGACTGACTTTCTGAATTTCTTCTATCATGAATGGCAAACTTAAATTTTACACTCTTGTCCACACCATTTGGCTTCCTGCCCGATAAATCTGAACACTCCCTGCATTCACAAACAGACATGTGGGCCAGAAATAGTTTAAGTTAAACATAACTCTTGCACTCCCGCTGTGATCTCTAACATGAGAAAGAGAACAAACATCAGAAAAACCAAGAACAATGTCAGCCACCTGTCAGCTTTAAGAGAGACAAAAAATCTAAGACTAGAAGAATTAATCCCCAGGGCACTAACAGACCCTCCCCAGTGTGATCAAAAGTTACTTCCAGAAGTCTTTGCAACACGTGAACAGCAGGAAAGCTACCAGAAGCCTGACAAAAGGAAAATATCTTGAGTAGTTAAAATATACATACATAGACATTTAAAAGAAAACTTGGAATTCTAGAAGGTAAAGACCAAAGCTTTTGATATGGGTCTCTGGTAATAGTCACAGAACGGAGTGTGTGATCTAACAGGCCTCACCACTTTAGCTAAGAAAGAAAGCAGAGGGAGGCAGTCCTGCAAGCCACAAGCCACCAGTCTGAGAAAACAAGAGATAAAGGGAGTGAGCACACCTACAATTTGGTCCTCACTATACAGAGCCAGTTACTCTCTTGGAAGGATCCCTCCTTACCAGACTGGAATTTCTTAAGAACAGATGCTGTCTTTTTCACCTTGGGATCCTCATAACTTAATTTTGTGCCTGGGACCCAGGAGGCAATCAATAAATGTCTGTTGGGTGAATGAATGAGATGCCAAGAAACCTGCTGAAGGTCATGGCTGACAGGTGATAGATACAAGACTTGAAATGACATTCATTCATGCATTCATTCATTCAAACAGGCAGGCACTAGACCAGGGAGACCCATGCTCTTTCTGTCTCTGCACCCAGTGTATGCTGATATAGTAAGGTGTTTGGCAAGGCCACAGTTAAGAAGCATAACAGGCTGAGCAGCAAAGAGCTATTTCGGAGTTTTAGTAGCTGACCGAACAACTAAACTAAAAAGTATTGATGCTGACCTGTTCAGAGACCCTGGTCTTACTTCTGTTCAGTCTTTCCAGATGAGTTGGGTGAAAAATTGAAAACTGTGGTACCAAAGAAAGTCCATTTTATCTAAACAGTCTCATGTGGCCCAGGCACAATGCAAGGAACATATAAAATGTGATTTAAACACTAGAAAAAAGCCAGTTGGGGACAGCCTGCCATTTGTAAGCTTGTACATTATTCAGACCAACCAGAGGACAAACACAACTTTTTTTCAGTCTAGCTATGGGAGTAAAAGTTCTTCCAAGGAGCCAGATTTTTCATTTTCTTTTCTAGAGGTAAAAATAAGTATTCTGTTATGTAGGTTCTGCTTGGTTTTAGTATTTTTAGCTTATTCTCCTTTACCTGTATTTTCCCTACTCTCTTCCACCCCCACTCCCCACATTTGCCACTCACTTTAATCTGACAGCCACTGGGAGATTATCAACATTCCCAAAATTTCTCAAAGGTGGGTTTGGGGCAGGCAAGACAGACATATGCTACCTGTACAAAGTGGCAGACAGAGCCAGCTGTCTTGGGTGTGCAGGTGGGAAGCTGCTGGACACATGCAGGGTGATACGGTTTGGATTTGTCTTCCCACCCAAATCTCATGTCAAACTGTAATCCCCAATGTTGGAGGAGGGGCCTGGTGGGAGGTGATTTGGTCACAGCGGCAGATTTCCCCCTTGCCGTTCTTGTGATAGTGAGTTCCCATGAGGTCTGGTTGTTTAAAAGTGGGTAGCACTTCCCACTTCACTCTCTTCCTCCTACTCCAGCCGCGTAAGACATGCCTGCTTCCCCCTCACATTCTGCCACGATTGTAAGATTCCTGAGACCTCCCCAGTCATGCTCCCTGTACAGCCTACAGAACTGTGAGCTAATTAGATCTCATTTCTTTATAAAGTACCAGGTCTCAGGAAGTTCTTTACTGCAGTTTGAGAATGAACTAATACAGAAAATTGGTACTAAAGAAGTGGGGCTTTGCTATAAAGATACCTGAAAATATGGAAGTGTCTTTGGAATTGGGTAATGGGCAGAGGTTGGAAGAGTTTGGAGGACTCAGGCAAAGACAGAAAGAGGATAGAAAGTTTGGAACTTCCTAGAGACTTGTTAAATTGTTGTGACCAAAATGCTGATAGTGATATGGATAATAAAGTCCAGTCCAGGCTGAGGTGGTTTCAGATGGAGATAAGGAGCTTTTTGAAAATTGGAATAAAGGTCACTCTTTATGCTATGATTTAGCAAAGAGACTGGCAGACTTGTGCCCCTGCTCTGGGGATCTGTGGAACTTTGAACTTGAGAGTGATCATTCACAGTATCTGGCAGAATAAATTTCTAAGCAGCAAAACATTCAAGGGGTAACCTGGCTGCTGCTAATAGCATATGGTCATATGCATGAGCAAAGAGATAATCTGAAACTGAAACATATTTAAAACGGAAACAGAACATAAAAATTTAGAAAGTTGGTAGCCTGACTATGCGGTAGGAAACAAACAAACAAACAAAAAAACACATTTTCTGCAGAGGAATTCAAACCAGCTACAGAATTTGCATACTAGGAGCTGAATGTTAAAGCCAATGGGGAAAATGCCTCAAAGGCATTTTAGAGACCTTCATGGCAGCCCCTATCATCAAGGTCTAGATCCCTAGGAGGGAAGAATAGTTTCTCATGGGCCAGGCCCAGGGTCCCACTGCCCTGAGTAAGCTGGGGACATGGCACTCAGCATCATGATCACTCCAGCTCCAGCCATGGCTTAAAGTAACCAAGGTACAGCTCAGGCCGCTGCTTCAGAGGGTGCAAGCTATAAGCCTTGGCAGCTTCCACATGGTGTTAAGCCTGTGGGGATGCAGAGGGCAAGAGTTGAGGCTTGGAAGCCTCCTGCCTCTTTCTCAAGAAATGTACTTTGTCATCAAATTGGTGTGATTTGCCTTGTGCCATTTGTTGTTTTAATCCATTGGGACTGCTGTAACAAATACCATACACTGGGTACTTTACAAACAACAAAAATTTATTTCTCCCAGTTCTGGAGGCTTGGAAGTCCATGATTAAGGCAGATTTGATGTCTAGTGAAGCCTGTTTCCTGGTTCAAAGATGGTACCTTCTTGCTGTGTCATCACATGGTGGAAGGGGCAAGACAGCTTTCTGGGGCTTCTTTTAGGACACTAATCCCATTCACAAGGACCCTATGACCCTATGACCTATCATTAGGCCCTATGACCTAATCACCTCCCAAATGCCTCAGCCCCTAACACCATGACATTGGTGATTACTTTTCAACATATGAATTTTGGGGAACACATTCAGATCACGACAACTGTCATATTAAAATGACCAATAACCAGTGGTAACTGAGAAAGAATAAGAGGCTTCCATCAGGATTTGGCAGGAATAAGTGTTTGAAAGCATCTCTTAGAAGTGGTAAATTCATTACTACACATTTTCTTTCATATCATGCTGATTTTGGCTTCCCCATGCAATCTCATAACTACAAAGAATCAGAAGAATCAGATAACAGTAACTCGAACGTCAAGAACTCTAACGTCCATGCCCCTCTCAAGCACAGCAGAAGTGCTACCTATGGTGTATCAGTCAGCAGCAGAGTCTCAGCTTTCTTGGATCCTCCAAAGGCCTTTTTCTGCATCAATTCCATCAACTCTAGTCTTGTTACTCAGTTCCTTGGAGAGTTGTGTAAATCAGCATAGCCCATATGCCTGTCTAATCACTGATGCAAGTCTACAGCTTGCAAGAAATGAGGCTCAGTGGTGAAAGTTAGTTTGTGTTCTGTAGGGCCAAAGTAGGTCATAGATTCAGCAAAGTTCAGTTAAAACAAAAAAAAACAAACAAATACAAACAAAAAGCAGCAGCCAAGCCGCTTGTCAAGACAGTCAAAATGGTCCTTCTCACCCACCAGCCAGATTGTTTTTCTGGGAGTGAGCACAAAAGTATGTGCATGTGAAACACAGGAAATATGCACATCGAATTCAAACAAAATTCTGGAGACTTCCCAAGACATTATTTTTTGATGGCCAATGGTGATAGAATGAGAATGGATAATGTCAAAAACAATTGGAATCAAATCAGATTCCAACTTTATCCACTGGAGGGAAGACGATATACCACCCTGATGTTGGCTTCAATGTTTCATCCGGTAGATTAAGAAGCTGTGATTCAGTGAAAGGTCATCTAACTATAGGCAGCCAAATACCTGAGTTTAGAGAAAGATGCCTTATCCTCTCTGGTAATACAAGTTTTTTTTCAATGAATAAGAATTTGGCCTGCTAGGATTTAGAGAAATATGTGGACTTCACAAAACAACATACAGACACACATGTCCCACCAACAACAACACCACAATCACCATCATTATCACCACCTGGGGCAACAGAATTCAGCGTTTTACAATGAAGCTACTAATTCAACGAATAAGAATTTGGCCCGCCAGGATTTAGAGAAATGTGTGGACTTCACAAAACAACATACACACATACACACACACACACAAACACACACACACCCCACCACCAACAACACAATCACCATCATTATCACCACCTGGGGCAACAGAATTCAGCATTTTATAATGAAGCTACTAATTCAACAAATATTTACTCAGTTCCTGCTACAAGTCTGGCCAGGTATTATGCTCAGTTCTGGGGGGCAAACAAGACAGACTTGGGTTTTGGCATTATGGAATTTAGAAAGAAGTAATTACAAATTGTAAAAAAAGAGTTAGGAAAGCCACAAATAGGCTTATGAAAAACAGAATGGTTGATGAGAGCAGGGGAGACTCCACTTTATACAAACCTGAAAGATGAGAAGGAGCAACTTATACAAACAGCATTAGAAGGAGTGTCCAAGGTGCATAGGTCTTAAGTACCCCAAAACATAGACACTCATGTAAGCAAGACCTCAGTAAACATAGAGAACATTTCCACCACCTCAGAATAATCTGTTACAGCTCTTGCCAGCCAGTTCTCTCCCTTGCCAATGACCTCCCCACTCAGGACAACTACTCTAATTTCTACACCATAGACTAGTTTTGATTGTTCTTGGACTGCATATAAGCAGAATATTATAGCTTATACTCTTTTCTGTCTGACTTCCTTTTCTCAACATAATGTTTTCAAGATTCATCCACGTTGCGATATTTGTTACTAGTTTGTTCCTTTTAATTGCTATGCATTCTCCTATTGATTAACTTTGGATTGTTTCCTGTTTGGGATCATTAGGAATAAAACTGCTATTAATATTTTGTACAAGTCCTTTTATGAATGTATGTTTTTATTTCTCTCGGGCAAATACCTAGAAATGAACCTGCTAGGTAGTAGGATAAGTATATGATTACTTTAAAAGAAACTGACAACCAATTCACAAAGTGGCTGTAACAATTTAGACATCACCAGCAATATTTGAGAATTACACTTAAATCCATACCTATCAACATTTTGACATTGTTGATCTTTTTGAATTTAGCTATTCTAATTGTTGTGAAGTGATTTTAATTTGTATTTCCCTAATGAGCAATAATGGAGCACCTTTTCGTGTGCTTACGGATCATATATACAGTTCCCTTTACGCAGTCTCTGTTCAAGTCTTTTTCCTACATTTGTATTGGGCTCTTTTTATTGCTGATCTGTACATACTCTTTATATATAGTGGATGAATGTACAAGTCCTTTTGAGACCTATGAATTGTAAATATTTTCTTTCAGTCTGTGACTTGCCATTTTATTTCTACTATGTCTTTTGAAAAGCAGACATTTTAAATTTTGCTTAAGTTCGGTTTATCTTTTATTTTCTATCGTTGGTGCTGTTGTGTTTCTCCTAAAGAAATCTTTGTCTATCCCAAAGTACCAAAGATATTATTCTATATTATCTTCTATATGATTTATAGATGAACTTTTTGTATATGATTCATTTTGAATTAAGTTTTACATATAGTATGAGGTAGGGGTCAAGTTTACTTTTTTCCCATACTTTTATTCAGAATCTCTAATATCATTGATTTTAATCTTTCCATTTGCCACTAGATTACTTTGACACCTTTTTCGAAAATAAACTGACTATATATGTGGGTCAATTTCTTGACTCTATTCTGTTTTATTGACCTATTTATCTGTCCATAACCACATTGGCTTTATCACTATAGCTTTATAAGAACTCTTGAAATTGGGTACTGTCAGTATTTCAAATGTATCCCCCTTTCTGAAAATTGTTTGGCTATCCTGGGTCCTTTGGATTTTCATATAAATTTTATAATCAGTTTTCCAAGTTCTACATAAAAAATCTAAATGTGGTTTTGTTGAATCTATACTTAAACTTAGGGATAATCAATATCTTAACAATATTGGATCATTCAGCCCATAAATATCGTATACTTTTCCACTTATTTAAGTCTTATTTCATTTTTTAGCAATGTTTTATAGTTTGAAAAATATAGGTTTCACAGTTTTTGTTTATTAATTCCTAAGTACCTATAAATAGTACTTTAAAAGTCTCTCTTTTCTAATTGCATCTTGACATTGTATAAATATTTAATTGATTTTCTATATTGACCTTGTATCCTATGATCTTGCAAAATTCATTTATTCTAATACATTTTGTACATCTTAGAACTTTATAAATAAATAATCATGTTATCCAAAACTAATTTTACTTCTCCCTTGCCTGTTACTTTATTTTATTGTCTAATTGTACTGACTAGGACCACCACTAAAATTTTGAATAAAACAGTAAAAATAGACATCTTTTTATGATGTCTGCAATCAAAAAGGAAAAGCATTCAATCTTTCACCACTAAGTATGAAGTTAGCAGTAAGCTTTTCATAGATGCCTTTATCAGACTGGGAAGTTTCTTTCTATTCTTAGTTTAATACAGATTTTTTGTCATGAATACGTGTTGCTTTTTCTAAATCTATTGAGATGATTATATGATTTTTCTTCTTTATTTTGTTAATGTGCTTACTTGCAATGGCTGATTTTCAACTTTTAAATCAACTGCATTTCTGGAATAAGTTCTAATTCTTCTTTATGTATTGTTGGACTTATCTTGATAATTTGAGAATTCTGTGTCTATATTTATGAGGAATATTGGCCTATAATTTTCTTGGCTGCAATATCTTTGTCAGATTTTGTTATCAGGATTATCCTATTACCTTATCTGTATAGCCTTACAGAGTCAGTCAGGAAGTGTTCCCTGTTCTTCTGGCTTTTTTAAAATTTTAGGTAAGGTTAACATTTGTTCTTCCTTAAATGTATGATTAAAGACACCAGTGAAACCATCTGGGCCTGGAGCTTTCTTTCTGAAAAGGTTTTAAATTAAAATTAGATTTCTCCTTCATCTAGTATCCATTTTAGTTAGCAGTGGTTTACAAGGAAATTAATAATTTTACTTAGTTTTTAAATTTGTTGGCATGAAACTGCTTACAAAATTATCCTTTTTTTAAAGTATTTAGGATTTTTTAGAAGTATTCAATAGCTTTTCTTTCCTTCCTGATACTGCTAATTTGTGTGGGTTCTCTATTTTCCCTGGATCAGTCTTGTTAGGAGTTTATCAATTTCATTAATACTAAATAATAATAATAATAATAATAACAAGGGCAAGTTCAGTACCACGTTCTCCCTCATGTCTAGAATCAGAAGTACTTTATCTAAAAATTTTGGAATTGTGAGAAAATATTCACAAACTATGCATCTGACAAAAGTCTAATATCTATAACCCATAAGGAACTTAAATGAATTTACAAGCAAAAACCAAAAAACCCCATGAAAAATTGGGCAAAGGACATGAACAGACACTTTTCAAAAGGAGACATTCATGTTGCCAAAAAGCATATGAAAAAATGTCAACATCACTAATGATTAGAGAAATGTAAAGCAAAGCCACCAAGAGATACCATTTCATAACAGTCAGAATGGCTACTATTAAAAAGTAAAAATATAACAGATGTTGGTGAGGTTGTAGAAACTGAATACTTATACACTGCTAATGGGAATATAAATTAGTTCAGCCATTGTGGAAAGCAGTTTGGCAATTTCTCAAAGAACTTAAAACAGAATTACTATTTGACCAAGCAATCCCATTATTGGATATATACCCACAGGAATATAAATTTTTCTACCATAAAGATATATGCATGCATATGTTCATTGCAGCACTATTCACAATAGCAAAGTCATTAAATTAACCTAAATGTTCATCAATGGTAGACTCGATAAAGAAAATGTGGTACGTACACAGCATGGAATACTATGCAGCCATGAAAAACAATGAGACCATGTCCTTTGCAGCAACATAGATGAAGCTGGAGACCTTTATCCTAAGCAAACTAATGCAGAAACAGAAAACCACATACCACATGTTCTCACTTATAAGTGAGAGCCAAACACTGAGTACATATGAACACAAAGACAAAACACATATGACAAAAATTAAGGCCTACTTGAGGGTGAAGGGTGGGAGGAGGGTGAGGATCAAAAAACCACCCATTGAGTATTACGCTTATTACCCTGGGTGACCAAATAATTTGTACACCGAACCTCCACAACACACAATTTACCCATATAGCAAACCTACACATATACCCCTAAATCTAAAAGTTAAAAAAGAAGATTGGCAATTTTAAACAACTGCCATCTACATTAATTCCCCAAATCTAACACCAATCATCATGGTCCACATGTATTCATTATTCTTAAGAAATTCAATAGCATGTGACTAAAACAAATCAGCGTATTTGGAAAGTTTCATATTATCCTCATAATAATATTATGAACTATTATTATATTCATTTCAAAAATAGAATATCAAAGCTTAGAGAAATTAAGCAATTCTCAAAGTCAAAAAGCTATTTTGGATTAAACTCATGTCTCTCTGTTCCAGTACCTATGAACTAAACCATGACATTTTCATGAACAAACAATTGAGATCCTATCACCACCACTGGGGCAGCCAACCTTTGAAAAGGTATGGTGCCTCATGAAACTGGGATAAAGATAGATGGAAAAAAAGAATCTATGATAAGAAAGGATGTCTGTCAGTTTTTCACATGGGTCAAGAAGTTTCACACTGTACTGAATAAAATACTATTGTTGATGGAAACAACAGAAAGTAATACTTTGACGAATGCAGCTCTAGAAGAATGTAGCTCTTTTTTGACTTATTAATAATCAATCATTCTCCTACTGGGTTTCTCCTCCAAAATATCAATTTTTTAAACACATACACAATTTTCAACATCCACTTCAAAAGTGTGATTAATGAGGATGGGAAGTATCGCTTGCAAGCTTATAATACGCTGTGTTGATCAAATCATGCCATTTCTTTTTATTAAATAATAGGTTCTCATAGGGTTATGATTTGTCCTCTTATTTCTAGAGATTTCTTTGAAATAAATGCCTTTCTTTGAAAGCATTAGCTTTCAAAGTTTGGATAGGGAAGATTGGATAGGGGTTTGAAAGAAATGCCTTTCTTTGAAAGGCATTTATTTCTTCTTAATCAAGAAATATTAGGGTTTAACTAAACATTTATTTCAGGACTTGTTCTTATTGAATGCCTCATTTTAGAAAATAAAGAAAAATAATTCTCATTTCTATTATCTATGTTCAACATTCTTAAAGATTAAAAAAAAAGACAACTATTTCAGGAACACCTATTTTAAAAAAAAAAAAAAAAAAAGCTACCTAGAGTCCCTGAACTCTAGTAAAACACTGGATATACATGTTAGACCTATACCTTGTGAACATCTATTATTCATTTCACCTGTGAATCAGTGCATATAACAAATTTTCCAGTGCTAAAAACAATCATAGAGCTGTGCTTTTAATTCTTCTTTACATTCAGGTTTACAGTGGGAAACACTTTCTCATGTATTCTCTAGCATTATCCTAACAACCATTTTGCAAAGGAGATAAGATAGATGACATGGAGAAGCAAATGTGGATTTTGCTAATCAAAGGTTTCTAGGAAGTTTGGAAACATGAATCCAGACCTGACAGATGGGTAGGCAGGATGTGGATGCATTTTCTCAACATCTACAGTGCCAGGCAGGGCAGGCTATACAGAAGAGCCAGGAGGGCACTGCGTGGGAGGAAGGAGCAGGAGCCACAGACCAGGGCAGGCACTGTGAGGGCTTGGGACTGACTGGTTTGAAGAGTACATGCTGGAGGAGAAAGAACGTGCTCTTCTCAAATAGGTAGGAGAGAAAATGCAAACTGGTTCAAGCAGGCTTTGGGAAAATCTCCAGGTTAGAATTCCCCAGCAAGTTATTAAAGGAATTGATGAGTGATTCTGAGTGATGCAGATCCCTAGGTTTTCGAGGCAGGTGCCACAGAGAAGAGGTGAGGGATTCTGGTGCCACTGTGTGGGAGAACTGAACAGGAAGGCTGTATAGCAGGCTGGGGGATGGGGGAGGTGTAGGATGCAGATCCATTTTCCATTCTCAAGAAGGATTTTGTGTGAGTCAGGGTTCTCTAGAGGGACAGGACTAATAGGATAGATGTATATATGAGAGGGAGTTTACTAAGGAGTATTGACTCATACAAACACAAGGTGATGTCCCACAATAGACCGTCTGAAGAAAGCCAGTCCGAGTCCCAAAACCTCAAAAATAGGGAAGCCAACAGTGCAGCCTTCAGTCTGTGGCTATAGGCCCGACAGCCCCTGGCAAACCATTGGTCTAAGTCCAAGATTCCAAAAGCTGAAGAACTTGGAGTCCAATGTTCAAGGGCAGGAAGCATCCAGCACAGGAGAAAGATGAAGTCTGGAAGACTCAGCAAGTCAAGTCCTTCCATGTTCTTCTGCTTGCTTTATTCTAGCCATGCTGGCAGCTAATTAGATGGTGCCTACCCAGATTGAGGGTGGGTCTGCCTTTCCCAGTCCACTGACTCAAATGTTAATCTCCTTTGGCAACACCCTCACAGACACGCCCAGGAACAATACTTTGCGTCCTTCAACCCAATCAAATTGACACTCAATATTAACCATTACAGATTCAAATAAAAAACTGGAAGGCAGCCAAACTCCTGTCCAACCTTCCTTTAGGCTGCATTGCCACTTCCAGGATAGAGTGAGATGAGACAACATTCAGAACCCCACTTCTGGTGAGCATGGGTTACCAGCGGAAGAGGACAAGTGAGGTCTCTGAGCCTCCCTTCCAGGGCAGAAGCATCACCTGAGCTTCCCAAATCCTGGAGGGACACAAAGAGAAGGGAAGGAGTCAAAGCCCTTTTCTGGGCCCGCTACCAGAGGGTAAAAGCGAGCAGAGGCCAGAAGAGCTGTCAGGGCAATGAAAGGAAAGAATGTCCACGAATAAAGGCAAGAATGTTCATGAGTAAAGGCAGAATATCATACTCATCCCTTGGCTTTGTGTAACCAAATCTCTGGCCCTGAAAAGCACGACGATGTAGTGGAAAGATAAAGATCAGTAATAAACGAAAATCATTCTTATCCTATTAAATTGCTTTCATAAATAAAGAGGAAGTCTTGGGTCACCACCCAGGACTTAGTTTCCTGAAGGACCAGGAAAGGGTAAGAGCAAAAGGATTTGGAATTGGCCAATGGCAGGTGCTGGCTAAGTGGCTGGCTCTCCAGTTTGCCTCCTTGTGTCTGCCACAGTGCCATGCAGGCAAGCTGGCAGCCCTATAAAGATCCTCACCTTCAGAGACCTACAGATGGTCCCAGAACTCTGATCAGCAATGCCTTCTCAAAGCAGAAGTGACGCCATCAACCAAGCACGTGTCACTCCTCAGCCAAAAGCAAACGCTCAGGGAGAATCCCTGGCCCTGACAATGACCCTTCTCTTCTTCTGGCATAGACTTCCCTAGCAAATGTCTGAGCGGAGACAGCCTGAGCATCATCCTATTCCCTGGTTGATATTCTGATCCCCTGGCTATGCTTAGATGGGCTACACAAAGTCTCAAACCAATGGGCCCTCTTGCCAGTCCGATTCAAAAGTCTTCCCAGGTTTTCTGCTTTCTATATGTGGAAGTTCAACGATTCAGCCTGTGCTGATCACCAAACCTGTAACATGTACAAAGTGCTAGGCTGGGCCCAAAGAGATGGCGAGATGAGCAGGCAGGCCTGCCTTCTAGGGGCTTGCAGTCTAGAAGGGAGGACAGGCTCACACTCCAACCTCCACTGGCTGGAGGTGGAAGGGGGAAGAGCGAGGCCTGGGGAGCAGGAGAGTCCATGTATGGGAGGGGAAGTTTCCTAGAAGGCAGGGATGCGAGCTGGGCCTTGAATGAGAGCCTTGAGCAGGGCTCTGTGTTGCGGGGCGGGAAGGGTAGTGAGGGGCTTAGCAGCAGGAATGGGCGACTTGCTTTTGGGAGGATCGAGAGAACGTGGAAACTCAGTTACTACATCTTCACTTTACTTTGACTCTAGTCTCCCAGGCAGAGAAGATGACACATCCCCCCAGGGGCTCTGTCAAAATTTCAGGGAGTCCACTATAAAAAAAAACATTAAAACAGAAAATAACAAGTATTGGCAAGGACATTGGATATGTACTGTTGGTGGAAATGTAAAATGATGCAGCTGCTGTGGAAAGCAGTACAGTGGTTCCTCAAAACATTAAAAACAGAACTACCATATGATCCAGCAACTCCACCTCTGGGTTTATACCCAGAAAGAATTGAAATCAGAGGCTCAAAGAGATATCTGTACCCCCGTGTTTGTAGCAGCATTATTCGCAATAGCTAAAACATGAGAGCAACCCAAGTGTGCACTGCTGGATGAATGGACAAACCAAATGTCATGTAGGCATAAAATGGAAGAATATTCAGTCTTAAAAAGGGAGGAAATTCTGAGATACGCTACAACATGGATGAACCCTGAGGATGCGCATGCTAAGTGAAAGAGAACGAGACGAATACGGTATGATTCCATTAATATGAGGGACCTACAGTAACTGAAATCACAGACAGAAAACAGAGTGGTGGTTGCCAGGGGCTTGGCGAAGGGGAATGGGGAGTCAGTGTTTAACGGGTACAGAGTTTAGTTTTGCAAGATGGAAGAGTTCTGTGAATAGATGGTGGTGATGGCTGCACAACACTGTGAATGTACTTAACGTCACTGCACACTTAAAAATGGCTAAGCTGGTAAATTTTATGTTAGGTATATTTTACAACACCCAAAAAACCTACACATTCAGGAATGTTCTCTCCTCTGTCCCTCGTGGACAAGGCTGCAGAGATTAGTCAGGGCCAAATGACAAGCTGAGTGTGGTTTTTTATTGCATTGAGAATCTGCCAATCTGGACTTGATGCCAGAGGCTAGTAATGCTTACACCCTCACCCAAGCACCAAGGCCTTCACAAGCTCCAGCTCTTCCCACCATAGGAGCTATCGGGAGCAACAGGCCAACCATAACAGCAGGGAACCCTGAGACAGGCAGCTGCAAGGTGCCTCGGCTCTGCCCCTCCTCTGCCTCTACCATCCACAGGCAACATCACCCCCTAGACAATGCCAGCTGGAGGAGGAAGGACTGAAAAGGTGTCTGTGCTAAAGACACTGACTCTAGTCCCCTGGGTGTCCCTGGGACCCCCGGCTCTATCCCCTGTGATGTTATTCACTTGGCTGTGGCAGGCAGGTCTCAAGTGCTGGTAGAGCTGGGTGACCCTTACTGCTCATCTCTACCAAGGTGGCCCAGCCCTGCCACCCACACCCACACTCACCCACCGTCCTGGGGATGGGTGTCAGGCTACACAGAGTACCACGTTCTTCATAATCTCCTTCTACATGCACATGGGCCCTATGACACATTTCTTGGAGCAGCGTCTCTCAAGAATAAAGGACACAAACTGCCTCTGGGAGGAGCAAACCTCATCCCACTACATGTTGCAAATGCATAGAATAATTTTGGAAGATGAAGTCATCTTTTGCCCACCATCGGGGGTCTAATTGATCCAAATGCCCAGGATGAAGCATCAACAGTCACTCTGCAGTGGGTTTAGAGACTGTTACTGCATGAAAAAGCTTTTACCCACTTAATTACTCAGCAGCACTTGTGGAATTGAGAATACAGGCTGAGTGCAAGAAAAGAACTGAACAAACTCTTACAAGGTCACTTTTTTGCTGAGGTTTACACATGTGGGGCAAAAGTCTTCTAATAGCACCTTTTCTAGGGGAGGCAGCCAGTTCCCCTGCAATGAGCTTGCACGGCCAAGCCTGTGCTATTCCAAATCCCATCTCTCATAAACATACTGGAAGAGACCCAGGAAACAGTGGTCCCCAGGTTGCCTCTAACTTTTTAGGACAACCATCCTAGTTGTACCCAGAGGCTTCCTTTGTGTCTCTAACAATTGCTTCCATAAATTATGTGATTCACTATTAATTCTGTTCTTCCAGTTTAGCCACCATCCAAAACAATACAATGGAGAAAACAGCAGGTACCGACCTTCTGTCCCCACTGTTTAAAATCAGGCTCTGACTCTGGTCATTTGCATCTGAGCCCATGCTGGCTGACACACTGGCTGACCTCACCCTGGGTGTTCCTGCCTCGGTGACCTCTGTAGGTATGGGTGCAACCACTAACCAGTGTTCCCGGAAATGACCCTCCAGCAGGCTTCCTCACCTCCAAGCTGGAGGCTGGCAGGCAAGAGCGCCTTGCTGTGCTCATTACATGTGGCCATCTCCAGAGGCCTAACTCAAGGGAGGGCTCTTTGAAGTACACACTGACTTTCAAGAATGACTTAATGAATCACATGGTCAGGAGTTCGAGACCAGCTTGGCCAACATGGTGAAATCCCATCTCTACTAAAAATACAAAAAATTAG
>NW_012107030.1:2165244-2172100 GCF_000951045.1 Mandrillus leucophaeus
AGTCTTCGATTTTTTATTTTTGCTTTGAACAACTGCAAGACACGGAGTTTCCAAAGCATGTGGATCTGTACTCAGAATCAAATTAATACCATAAGTGGAGACACGAGAATCACTCCAAAAGGAACATGTTGACTAAATACGTGTCCCCCCTCACAGCAAAACACATGCCATGGAGGGCATCACTAAGAATGCAATAATCGAACAAGTACCGTTCAGGAGGGAAATAAACTGGACTGAAGGATTTGTAGCTTCCTCTAGTGTTGCATGAGACAGAAATGCATTCCAGTAGGTACCTGTCAGGACCGTCTCTGGCTCTCCCATCATCTGGGGACAGGGACCAGTTTCTGACCTTTCCAGAATCATAGTTCAATAGGGAATGGTGTTACATTATCCCATTTAATTTTCCTCACAGCCTGAAAGGTAAGGACTGAAACTCCCATTCCACAAATAAATAAACAGAGGCACAAAGTGAAGCAATTGGCCCAAGATTGCATCATTACTAAGTCATGGAGCCAGCTCAAACTCAGGTCTGTCTGAGTCTGAAAATAATTCTCCTCTCATCAATACAGAAACATACTTAAATACGAAGTAACTCAGTTTCTTTATGTAGAATAATGATTACAAAAGCAAATATATCGTTTTTGGCCCCAGCTGAGGTCCTGAAAAGGCATTCTTTTGACACTTAACAATATCTGGTTACGAATATACAGAAAAAGAATTTAAAAATGAATGGTCATGGTATTTAGACCAGAAACTCAAAAGTTAAAATGCTCTATGTGGTCTGGTCCTTCTCCACCATAGCTTAACTCACCTCCCTCACCTGCACATGTGCCATGATGACAGGCAAGCGCACTGGAGGGTGTTCCACTCAGAAACGCCCTCACTTCTTGTGGCCTGTTCTCACCTCATTCTTCCTTCAGAAGTAATCGTCCCAGATTTGTCTATGTTAAAGACACCATTATCATGCATTACATAGTTTTCATACTAGCACATAACAGGATTGTAATCAAGTGGCCATTTCTGTAATTATTTGTGTAATGTCCATTGTTGTCCATCAGGGCTGCCAAGAATAGTTGTTCAGGATGTGCACTGCCCAAGGGTGCCCAGCAGAGGAGCGAGGCCTCTGCTCTGTACCTTGGGTTGCACCTGCTAGGAGGATGCGATGCCTTTTCCTAATTGGCATAAGGCATTGCATGGGCTCACAGCAGTCCTGCCCTGTAAGCACTGCTACTTCCTCCTGCACCAAACATAAACCTAGTAGGTATCCAGCAAATATGTGTGGAACACATTATTAAATGACTAAATGAAAATGAATACTTTTTAAACATTTTACAGAGTATTGAGAGTGTTACCAAAGATATCGTGACAAAGGCCAAATTGTGAAGCGTGGCAACATCACGTCACTTGTTCTAGCAGCTAAAACCTTAGCCACAGGAGGACACAAGCCCCGGGTTCACAGGACGAGCCCTGGGGAGAGCTGGGCAGCTGTGCATTTGGCTCCCTCGCTCTCTCCAGAGTCAGCAAATGCAGTCATTTTTCTTCTTTTTTGGAAGAAAATAGTTTTGATAGAAAATAATTAGAATCTTATTTATAAAGCATGGAAAATGATCTCCAGGACAAAATATTTGGAGATTTGACCAAAGACCATATTAGTAAAGGGCAAAAATGGAGACTTTTTTTTTTTTTTCCACAAGCTTATTAATCATCTTGGGATCTGTGGAGGGAGGCTCAGCTGGTGGCACTCAAAAATACCAAGTGTTTTCCCTAGCATCTGTTATTAGGTAGGTGCAAAAGTAAGTACGGTTTTTATAATTACTTTTGCACCAACCTAATAGTAAATAAATGTATATAAGGAAAGCAAGGGTCCTTCTTCCCTCACTCCTCCTATATAGAGTTCCTCATGAGGGAGATCCCATGAAAGAGAACAACTTGTGGCCTGAAATGGAATCCATTTATTGGTAGAAATAAGCAGAAAGAGGCTCTCAAATAACTTTTACCTTCTGAAAATATCTGCTTATTTAAAATAAAAAAAAATAAAAAAAATAAAAAAAAAAAGAAAGACTTGAGGTATGTCCAGGCTCTGGAGTAAAAGTGATCATTTATCTCTGCCCCACCCCAAGTCCCCAGTTCTCCAGGTCCACCTCAAGCTTCCAGGTAGAAAGGGCCCTAACTCACAGGTGTTCATGTTAATCTTTCAGATCCTTAGCTCTGCTGGGAAGGCAGAGAGGGAATCCAGCAGTTACAAGGGGCCCACTGTGTGCTGGGCACAGTGCAATGAACTCACACCTCTTATCCCTTTCAATGATCACCGGGCCTTCTTTGACAGGCATTTTAAAGCCCTCCTATAAAGCTGATTAGACCGAGGCTGAAAGAGACCACAGAATTTCCTAGCTCCAAGTGACCTGACCTGTGACCATATCCCGACCCCTTCAGCCTCTAACAGCAGTGGCTCTAGGGGACAGGTTGAGCATCTGTTCCCTGCACATCCAGTTCCCCACCAGCACAGGCAGCATGGGTTCCGGCAGCCAGCAGAAGCCCTCAGAGAGGAAGGTTCAGCTGCCACTAGTTGGAAATCAGACAGGTGTGCAGGGCCATAGTAAGGGCTGAAGGAATTAGTATGTATGAGCTTCTGACAGCATGTGGGAAATATGAGAGAAGGACAAGTGCAAAGGCCAAGGAGGGAAACAAGCACTATCTCCTGTGGAGTCTGCTGGCAAGAGCTGAGCTCTGAAATCAAGGGTTTGGGTTCTGATGTCAGATGATCTGGGTATAAATGCCAGCTCCGTGACATGCTGGCTGTTGACATGGAGTCAAATTATTGCACTCTCTCAGTTTCTTCAACTGGACAATAGGGTTAGTAATAGGAAAGACCTCAGAGATTTATTCTGAGGATAAAACAAAACAAAGCATTTAAGGCCCTTAACACAAAACCTGACACATTTCACATCCTTAATAAATGATAGCCATTTGCATTATCATGGAAAGGACAGGGTGGCTAGAATGTAATGTATAAGGAGGAGGGGAGAAGGACATGAGGTTGAAGAGACAGCAGGGGCCAGATCCTGCAAGGGCCTGAAGACCATGTGAAAGGGCCTGGGTTTTCTCTCAGGTGCACTGGAAGCCACTGCAGAGTTCAAGCTGAGGAGTGACCTGACACGATCATTCTAGAATGTCATTCTCCAAAAACATGAAATGCCTTCTCTATGTCTCTATCTCCAGTATGAAATCTGCTGCTGGCATAGAGGGAAGGTGCTATTTAGCACTAATTAGCAGACTCCAAAGGTTGATGAAAGGAAAGAAGCATTGGTCTGAATCATCCAAAGATGGCACAGACTTGGCTATAGAATGATCTGTTTCATTTTCCTTCGGCAGACTTAACTCCCTAATTATGATTGTTCTGGCTAACATTCAAATGAGTTTGCATTTTCCAAGGAGTTGCCAAGAGAGGCAACCCCAGCCCCACCGGGAGGCGTAAGGAAGCAAGCCTGGAAGGAAATGTTTGCTGTGGAGGCCCCCATGGGAATGACTTATCCAGGCTTATGAGTTCTATCCAAAAGGGAAAAGAAAACATCTGGTTCTAAGAAAATGCATACTAGATATGAATCTGAAAACACACATACACACACACACACACACACACACACACACAAAGAAAGGGCCTGGTGGTTCTGAACCCAAAACAGAAGGTTTCTGTGGCAGGGCCCTAGCTGAGGATGGACACGCAGCTCAGGACTGGGACAATTTCCAGAAAAAGGGAATGTGGAACAGTGCTCGCTCATGGTATTCAGATCTTTAATTGTTTTCAGCTTTATTGAGCTATAATTGACAAATAATAATGATATATATTCAAAGCATACGATGTGATATTTTGATATATGCATTTATTGTGAAAAGATTGCCACAAGCAAGCTA
Organism: Mandrillus leucophaeus; assembly: GCF_000951045.1. Taxonomy (NCBI): domain Eukaryota; kingdom Metazoa; phylum Chordata; class Mammalia; order Primates; family Cercopithecidae; genus Mandrillus; species Mandrillus leucophaeus. The sequence continues at coordinate 2,169,157 of NW_012107030.1, forward strand.
ATTTACATATCCATCACCTCACATAGTTACCTTTGGGGGAGGGGTGAGAATGCTTAAGATCTACGCTCTTTGCAAATTTCAAGTATACAATACATTACTAATTATACTCGCTCCCTGTACATTAGGTTTTCAGAATTTATTCATCTTATAAGTTTGTACACTTTGACCAATACCTCCCCATTTTCCCCAACCCCACAGCTCCTGGCAATCAACGTTCTAATCTCTGCTTTGATGAGTTCAACTTTTTTAGATTTCACATCTATGTATGTAAGATCACGCAGTAGTTACCTTTCTGTGTCTGGCTTATTTCGCTTAGCATAATGTCCTCTAGGTTCATCCATGTTGTTACAAATAGTAGAATTTCCTTTTCTTTTTTTGAAGTGGAATAATATTTAATTGTATATCTATATTTATCACATTGTCTTTATTCATTCACCCATTGACAGGGTGTTTCCATATCTTGGCTATTGTGAATAATGCCACAATGAATGTGGTGGTACGGTACAGATATCTCTTTGACTTATTGATTTCATTTCCTTTGGATATGGACTCAGAAGTGAGATTGCTGGATCATATAGTAGTTACATTTTTAATTTCTTTAGGAAGCTCTATGCTATTTTTCATAAGGGCTACACCAACTTACATTCCCACCAACAATGTACAAGGGTTCCCTTTTCTCCACAACTTCGCCAACATTTATTATCTCTTGCCTATTTGATAATAGCCATTGTAACAGATGTGTGATGACACCTCATTATAGTTCTGAATGGTATTTCCCTCATAATTAGTGCTGTTAATATATCTGTTGGATATTTGTAGCTTTCTTTAGGACAATGTCTATTCAGGTCTTTTGCCTGCTTTTTAGTTGGGTTATTTGTCTTTTTGCTATTCAGTTGTATGAGTTCTTCATATATTTTTGATGTTAACCTCTTATTTGATATATGGTTTGCAAATATTGTCTCCCATTTCAAGGTTGTCTTTTCATTTTGTTTATTGTTTCCTTTGCTGTGCAAAAACGTTAGTTTTTTTTGTAATCCCATTTGTTTATTTTTCCTTTTTTTTTTTAAACCTGTGCTTTAGGTGTCATATACTAAAAAACCATTGCCGAGAAGACCAAAGTTGAGGATCTTATTTCCCTATGTTTTCTCCTAGGTGTTTGATGGTTTCAGGTTTTATGTTTAAATCCTTAATTCATTTTGAATTGGTTTTTGTGTATGATATAAGGATCCAATTTCATTTGTCTTTACATGTGGATATCCAATTTTCCCAATACCATTTATTGAACAGAGTACCTTTTCCCTCTGGTGTGTTGTTGGAGTCTTTGTCAAAAATTAGTTGATCCTATATGCATCAGTTTATTTCTAGGCTTTCTATTCTATTCCATCGGTCTGTTTTTATGCTAGTATTATACTGTTTTGATTATTACAGTTTTGTAATATAATTTGAAATCAGGAAGTGTGATGCCTCTAGCTTTCTTCTTCTTGCTCAAGATTGATTTACCTATCTAGGGTCTTCTGTCTTTTCATGCAAAACTTAGGATTTTTTTTCTATTTCTGTGAAAAATGTCATTGGAATTTTGATAAAGATGGCATTGAACCTCTAGATTGCTTTGGGTAATATAAACATTTTGACAATATTGATTCTTCATAAGCATGAACTATCTTTCCATTTATTTGTGTCTTTAATTTCTTTCATCAATATTTTATAGATGTCCATTTCCCAAAAGATGTCCATTACAAAGGACACATGGTAATCTTTAATTTCTATTTTTGAAATGTCTTGAATGATGTCTAAACTCAAATTTGGAAGAGTATTATAAGTCAATAATTTGAAACAGTAATAAAAGAAAACCACACAAAATAGCTGTTATCCAATCCCTGTATAATTTAAGTCTACTCCATCTCCAAGGGTTAAGAACAAGAACTCTGTTATTAAAAGGTTTCACAATTGATGATCCTAGGGGCTTTGCATCCACATGAAGTCACATCATGAAACAGGAAGAGATAAAATAAAAAACGAGGACACTTAATATTGGAAAAAAGACTCAAACTATCAAGAAGACATGATAATCATAAATAGGAATGTGCCTATAAACAGAGTCCCAAAATATATGAAGCAAAACCTCACAGAACTAAAAGGAGAAACAGACAAATCTACAACCATAGTTGAAGACTATCAAACTCTACTCTCAGTAACTGATAGAATAAGACACACACACACAAATCTCTGAACATCATCATCTTGAGTAATTGACACATGGAATGCAACACCCAACAGATGCAGAATAAATTTTCAGGTGTGCATAGAACATCCCCCAAGATAAACTATACATTGAGCAATAAAACAAATCTCAATAAATTTCAAGAGACTAAAATTTCACATATCATGTTTTCTATTCACAATAAAACTAAATTAAAAATTTATAATCTTAAGTAGGGAAGCCTTAAATATTTGGAAAGTAAACAATCAACTCCTAAATAGCCCACAGATAAAGGAAATCACAAGGGAATGTAGAAAATACTTGAACATCATAATAATAACACCACCAGAGCCCTCATATTGTGGGGAAAATAGACTTCACTAAAATAATCCAGCCATTCACTAAGCAAATGACAATAATAAGCTTTAGAATGCAAGGTGAATAGTACTGAGAATTGCTCTATTACCTAAATTCACTGGTCTCCAATAACAACAAAAAAAATGAGACATGCAAAGAAACAGGAAAGTCCGATCATACACCGGGAGAAAAAGGAGGCAAAAGAAATTGCCTGTGAGGGCCACCAGATGTCAGATTTAACAAAGACTTCAAAGTAGTCATTATAATTCTATTTAGAGAACGAAAGGAAAGCATGCCTAAGGAAGGGATGGAAGGGATGATGACAATGTCTCATCAAATTAAGAATATCAGTAAAGAATGTTCTCACTCATAGGTGGGAACTGAACA
>NW_012107030.1:2173370-2175797 GCF_000951045.1 Mandrillus leucophaeus
GGGCCTCAGCAGTAGATTGGAAACAAAGAAGAAAGGATCAGCAAATTTAAGATAGTTTGATAGCAATTTTGGAATCTAATAAATAGAAGGAAAAAAAGAATGAAGAGAAATAAACAGTCTCACAGAAATATGGGACACATTTAAGCATACTAGTGTAGATGTAATGGAAGTACCTGAAGAAGTGATAAGAGATGAAGAGGAGCAGAAAAAAATATGCAAAGGAATAATGGCTGAAAACATCCTAAATTTGATGATAAACATTAATGTACACATCCAAGGAGCTCAATGAACTCCAAGTCGATAAATACAAAAAGATCCACATACAGATAAGTCATAATAAGAATAAGGAATGACAAAGAAGGAAAAAATATTTAAAGCAACAAGAGGAAAAATGATCTGTCACTTACAAGGGACCCTAATAGGATAAACAGCTCACTTCCCAACAGAAACAACTCCAGAAGAAAACAGAACAATATACTCAAAGAAAAAAAAAGTCAATCAAGACAAAATCATTGTTCAAATCTGTAGGCAAAATAAAGATGTTCCCAGAGAAAAAAAAACTAAAGTTGAGAGAATTCATTGCTAGCAGACCCACCTTACAAAAAATGCTAAAGTCTTTAGACCAAAAACAAGTGATCCCAGATAGCAATTTGAAATCCTACACAAAAAAACAAAGAACACCAATAAAGTTGATTATGTAATTATAAAAGACAGTATAAATGCATCTTTCTTCTTCTCCTTTCTTAACTGATTTAAAAAGCAGTAATAAAGAACGATACCTATGTGATTGCATTGTTGTTCCTACAACATATGGAAAGATAATATATTTGCTAATAGCAGCACAAAAGAAGTGGGTGGGAGCAAAGCCGGATTGGACTAAGGAAATGAAACCAGATGGTAACTCAAATCCACAGGAACAAATGAAAAGAATCAAATATGTTAAGAAAGTAAATATAACAAATTCTAGGAATATATATGTTTGCTCTCCTTTTTTCTCTCAGCTTCTTTAAAAGGCATAAAATTATATAAATAATAATTGTAACAATATATTATTGGGTCTATAATATATAAAGATACAATATGTACAGTAATAGCAGCATCAAGATAGAGAGGAGGCAAGAGAGCTATATAGGAAAAATACGACCTTGGATTAGGAAATTGTTTCTTAGATATTATGATGAAAGCACAGATAATAAAGGGGAAAATAGATAAATGTGACTCCATCAAAATTTAAAGCCTTTTGCTGTAAACAATACTACTATGAGAGTAAAAATACAACCCACAGAATGGGAGAAGATATTTGCAAATCATATGTTTGAGAATGGTCTTGTATCTACAATATGTAAAACTACACTTAAACTTCAATAATAAAAAGACACATAACCGGATTTAAAAATGGGCAAAGGATTTGCACAGAAAATTCTACAGATAAGATAAACAAATGGCCAATAAGCACATGAAAATGTCTTCAACCTCATTAGTCATTAGGGAAACATAAATCAAAATCATAATTAGATACTATTTCATACCCATTAGCATGGCTATAATAAAAAAAATGGAATATAACAAATGATGGCAAGGATGTGGAAATAGTAGATGTCGGTCTGTTGGTCAGAATATAAAATGGGCAGTTGCAATGGAGCAGGTTGGCAGTTCCTCAGATTTATACCCAGAGTTACTGTACGTCCATCAATTCCATTTTTAGTAATTATTACCTTCAATAGCAAAAACCACAATTACTTTTGCACCCACCTAATATGTACCCAAGAGAAAACATATATCCACACAAAAACTTGTATACTATTTTTATAGCAGCATTATTCATAATAGCCAAAAGCTGGAAACAACCCAAATGTCCATCAAATGACTTAGATACATGGATAAATAAAATGTGATCTGTATCCACATAATAAAAGATTATTGAGCAATAAAAAATAAAGTACTAATACATGCTACATCAATGAATCTTGAAAACAGTATGCCAAATGAAACAAATCAGTCACAAAGGACTATATATTGTATTATTTCATTTATATGAAATGTCCAGAGTAGGAAAATTATAGAGATAGAAAGTAAATTAATGTTTGCTTAGGTCTGGGGATACAGAAGGTGGGAACAGGTGGAGGGAGAGAGCTAATAGATTCAGGTTTTATTTTATGAGAGACAAAAATGTTGTAAAATTAGATTGTGGTGATTGTGCAAATGCTGTGACTATACAATAAACAATATACTAAAAACATATACCATAAACCATTTTAAATGGGTGAATTGAATCATATGTAAAATTTATTTCAAATGAATGTAATTAAATAAAGATCTTGCCTGATGTCAAGATCTAATATAATGCTATACTAATCAATATAGTGTGGTTCCATATGTTCATTGCAGCACTATTCACAATAGCAAAGACTTGGAACCAACCAAAAT
>NW_012107030.1:2176827-2208665 GCF_000951045.1 Mandrillus leucophaeus
AGTGAGCCGAGATCACGCCACTGCACTCCAGTCTGGCAACAGAGCGAGACTCCATCTCAAAAAAAAAAAAAGAAAGAAAAGAAAATGACAGGCATGCTATCGATAGAAGAAAATAGGCATGAACAATTATCTGACAGAAGGCTTGCAAACAGAATATGGAGAAACTCCACCAATTAATATAGTAAGATAAGTGAACAGCCTGTATACAAATGACAAGGTGCACAGCATCATTAGTCATCGGGGAAATGCAAATTACAACTACAGAGATATCACTATACACCCACCAAAATGACTAAAATTGAAAAGAGTGATGACACCAAATGTCGGTGAAGACATGGAGAACTAGAATTTTCACAGATGGCCCATGGGAATGCCAACGGACACAAGCATTTAGTAAAAAGGCTAGATGGTTTCTTCCAAGGTTAAACACAGACCTCACTTTTAACCAAGCAACACCATTCATACTTAGCCAAGATAAATGACAACATACGGCCACTAAAATAATTGTACATAAACGTTCAGAGCAGCTTTATTCACAACTGAACAAACTAGAACAACCCAAATGTTTAGCAAAGATGGATAAAGAACGTGTGTGATACTCATTATAGTGAAATACATTTCAACAATAAAAAAGAATACATTATTGATACTTAACATGGATGGATTTCAAGACATACTGAGCCAAAGCTGTCAGATACAAAAGAGCACATACTATATGATTCCATTTCTATGAAGTTCTGCAACAGGCAAAACTAATCTAAAGTTTAAAAAAGGCAAAAAACAAAACAAAACAACAACAACAACAACAAAACCCTGAACAGTGGCTGCCTCACGGGGATGAAGATTGACTGGAAATGGACAAAAAAGAGATTTCAGTGTTATGGGAATATTCTGCATTGTGATAGGAATATAGGTTACACAGTGTGTCCATCTGTAAAAACTGAATGGTTATGATTTATGCATTTTGATGTTAATTTTACCTTAAAATGCTAAAGTAACTTTAAGAATCATCATCATTGAATGGTGGTAAGAAACGGGACAGGATACAAGAAGGGCAGAATGCTGTACCTGGGGAGATGAGGATTCACTAGACATTGCTGTCTTTTATAGTCTGAAATGCTGTACAATAAAAAGCTGAAACAAAGAGGCATTGGGTTTTTGTTTGTTTGAGACAGGCTGGAATGCAGAGGTGCAATCATAGCTCACTCCAGCCTCAAACTTACAGGTTCATGCGATCTTCCCTCCTCCGAATAGCTAGGATTACAGGTGTGCGCCACAATCCCTGGCTTCTTTTTTAAAACATTTTTTTGTTTCTTTTATTACTTTTTGTTTTATCTTTTTTACAAATCCTTGTGTTAAGGGCTGACTTTCAATAGATCTCAGCAAAGGAGCTACTCTGCTGCACACGAGAAAATATTTTCTAGAGACGTGGTCTCACTATGTTGCCAAGGCTGGTCTTGAACTCCTGGTCTAAAGTGGTCCTCCTGCCTCAGCCTCCCAAAGCACTGAGATTACAGACATGAGCCATGATTTCTGGCTTTGCATTGGGTTTTAATTATAACCTTTAATCTGACTCTGATCTTTTTTTCATAGGAATCAAATAGTGAGCTATTTCTTTGAGAAAGAGTATTTTGAATTAATTACATAGTATCCATTGCTAAAAACATTCTACTTATTCAGACCAGGAATTTGGAGAGTGGATGAATTTAACACAGTGATCAATTTCTTCCATATATTTGCCTAATTACCTTAGAACAGGCTTCCTCAGCCTGGTCACTATTCACATTTGAGGCCAGATAATTCTTTGCCACAGTGGCTGTCCTGTGCCCCGCAGGATATTCAGCAGCATTGACCTCTGTACTCAAGATGCCAATAGCACCCCCCATTACACATGCATGCACACACACACACACGCACACTTGTGACAATCAAAAATGTCTCCAGACGTTGCTAAATGTCCCCTGGGGATGCAAAACTGCCCGGTGGAGAACCACTGCCCTAGATCATGCGTTCTCGTATGTCCCCTGAGGAGATGAAAATTGGTTCCTGGGGAGATCTTAAAATCTTAGATATTACAATTATTTAGGGAAAAAAATCATTAGGAAATTTTTAAAAATGAGGGGCTCTTGCCTAGTACGCTGATGTCCCTTCACATGACTGTGAACCTAAAAGCTTGTATTTTTAAGACATAAAACAGATATATATCTGTGGCATTAACATTTTATGGTGGGAATTATTAAAAAAAATCTAAAAAGGCTCCATGGGGAGGAGGGAGTGATAAACAAAACAAAACAAAACAAAACAAAACAAAACAAAACAAAAAAACCAAGTTGAGAAGCACTGCCCTCCAAAGAGCTCTGTCTGACTTGGTTTTAAACCACCATTCCCTCCAGGGGTTTGACATGCCCAAAGCAAGCCTCCCAGGATCTAGGAGGAGTCTTCCTTTATTTGGCAAAAACAGCTGTGGTTGCTTCCCAGAACCTCTGCAATTGTCTTGAAAGCTTGAGATGTAGGGTTATAAAAATTCAGGGAGAAAACCATGAGGGGATCTTGCCAAGTTCGCTGATATCCCTTGACATATTAGTGAACCCAGAACTTTCATTTTTAAGTTATAAGAGAAACCACACAAGTTGAGGTGACCTCAGACACATGGCCACCAATGTGTCCTGTTGGAACAAATGACCTAAGCAGTCCATGCCATTTTATACAATTCTTAAAAGAAAAGAGAGTGGCATTTTTCAAATTTCCCATCTACCAGCAAAACCCCTTGACAGCAATTTCATTCCATCAAATGATGCAAAACAAACAAATCTTGCAATTTCCCCTACTCTCTTGTTTCCTCTTTCTTCATGCAAAGGCCTGCCTAACCACTCTAAGAACAGCTGGTTTATAATATTGAATATTCATGCTCGATGGCATTAAACATGGCATAGATGCTATCATGTGATAATTTCTCAATTCATAGTTAAAACCTACTTAGACTCTCAGCAAAAGCAAACTCCCAGACACGCAGCTGGTAAAAGACCATATAGTCTGTATGCTCCACCCTTAAGGACTCTGCTATCAATAGTAATAACACTGACGCAAAGCAAGAACTCTCTTAAAAATGATTCCTCTACAATGAATGCATTAGAGCATCATGATGGTATTTGTGACTTTAAAATGATGGGGGAAGAAAGGAAGAACAGTGTGACCGGTAACCTCATGTGTCAACTTGGCTAGACTATGGTGGCCAGTTGTTTAGTCAAACAAACACCAGCCTAGATGTTGCTGTGAAGGTATTTTTAGCAGTGAGGAATGTTTGCAGCCAATTGACTTTAAGTAAGCAATTATGGAGGGTATGATTTATTACCCTTTATAATGTGAGGGGCCTCATCCAATCAGTTGAAGGCCTTAAGAGTAAAGATTGAGGTTTCCCAGATAAGAAAGAATTCTACCTCAAGACTGCAGTGTAGAAATCCTACCTGAGTTCCAGCCTGCTGGTCTGCATATTTGGGGGGTCAACAATGTAACATCAATTCTTACCTGAATTTCCAGCCTGCCACCCTGCCTTACAGATTTCAGACTTGCCAGCCACCACAATTTCATGAACCGATTCCCTAAAATAAATCAATCAATTGACAGATTGCTAAGATAGACAGATGACTGATAATTGATTGATAGGTATTACAGATAGGTAGACAGATAGACAGATATCCTACCAGTTCTGTTTCTCCAGAGAGCCCTCACTAATGCAAACAGGAACACACACTCCATCTAGGAGCACCTGAACACTACACCACTCTATGAAGATGGGAAGCAGGTGGCAAAGTAGATACTGACTTGCTGAACTGAAGGCAGATCAGTCTACACACCTGCAGGGGGTGGTGCTGATGAGAGGCAGCCCATTCACCAGGCAGGGCCCTGCAAAGGCCCTGGTGCCTTTGAAACTAGAGGCACCAGGTACTGCAGAAGGCAGGGGGGTGAACTATGGGGCTAGAAACAGCCAAATAGGTGGAAAGTGCCGATAAAGAGAAGCTAAACGCTCCAGGTTTCCACACCTCCTTCAAAGCCTGGAAACCATCCCCTTTCCAACTCTTGAGGAAGACAGAAGTTTTAACTATCTGAGGCTCTGGTTTTGGAAACACAGATGAGTAGAGGGCATGGTTGAACAAACAGATGGAAAATAGGGAGATGATGTGAAAGACTAAGAACTGACCTGTGAGTGCCTACACCCTTCTGCACAGCTTCCAGAATGCCAGGTTCACATACAACAGGCAGGAGAATGAAGAGGCTCTTCTAGGGAATCAAACAGCCTCAAAGTAAAGGCCAGATGCTAACACTGGAGGTCAACCAATGAAAACCCAGCTCACTCCACTCACCCTCAGTGAAGCCCAGTTAACAAGCCCTGCCCAATTAGCTTTATGATTCAACCTTAAATAACAACATACAGCAAAGGTACCAGATATTTAAGGAAAGCTAGATACAAAAACACACAAATAAAGGGAAGGCAGGGCACAGGTGAAACCTGCAAACAAAGCAGGGTAAGAGATGACGTATCCATGAAAAGACAAAAACAGGATGTTAATGATTTTTCTAATCAGAGTTCAAGAAAGAGCCCTTGGAAATTAAAAATATAAAAATCATAATAAAAATTCTGTAGAAGCTTTAGTAGGTGAAAATTTTAAAGTCTCCCTGACGGATGAATAAAAAAGACAAAGAGACAGTAGGAAAGAAGAGATAATAAAAAGATCAGTCCAGGAGACTCAGCATCTGCCTAATACAATTCCAGGGAGAAGAAACAGGGAATACAAAGGTGAGGTACATGCAGTTCCAGATTTAAAAGACCTACAGAGTGAGCAGAACGATAAATACAAAAAACAAATCCCGGTAAGGTACCTCATTGTGGACTTTAGATGGTGAGACACAGAGAACGAACCATCAAACTTTCCAGAGAAAGAAAAACAAAGGCAAGGAACGCAGTCAGACTTCTCAAGCACAGTGTGAACTGGAATCCTGCATGGAAATGATTTTCCTCCTAGAATTCTACATGCAGCTAAAGAATAGAATTAAGACATTTCATAATTAAACATCTCAAAACAGGTAACTTGTATGTACTCATTTATGGGAAACTATAAGATAAAGGGCTTTTCCTCCCTGGAGGCTTTCCGTGTCCCCTGATTGGAATTCTCAGCCCCCCAATCCCAGAGTGTGGTGCTCAACAACTTAATGTTTGACTTCATCCTGGAGGAAAACATGGGCCATGTCTGATCACCCTTGTACTCTCCGCAAGGGCTCAGCCTGGTACATACCTAACGGAAAGAACTCAAGAAGCACCTGTTGAATCTTCATCAGCCAGGAATACCTTTTAGACTTTCTCTGTCGTTTAAAAACTGTATTCCACAAGCAACAACTGCCCCTTTTTACACTGTGATAGAGTTTAAAATGTTTCAAATGGAAACATGTGCACAATTTGAGTGCACTGGTCTTGCTTTAGTAAAGCTTTTTAATACTATCTGTTTGGAGCAGGGGCGACTGCAAGGTTAGTAAATTTTCTCTGTAAAGGGCCACATAATACATATTTTCAGTTTTGTGGACCATGTTTCTCTTCCGCGACTCCTCAGCATGGCCATTGTAAAGTGAGAGAGGCCATAGACAACATGGAAACGAACAGGCATCTCTGTGTTCCCGTAAAACTCTACCTATGAAAGCCAGCAGCCACTGGACTTGGTCCGCATGCTGTCATTCGCTGACACCTGGACGAGAGTAATGCTTTATTTATTCCCACCATCTTCACAGGAAAGAAGTTTCTTAATACCTCGACGTAGCATTAATAATTTGGTTTTTCCATTTTTCTCTCTTAAATCTATCCTCTCTCTGGAAGTTGAATCAATACTCAATCAAAAATCGAGATTATGCTCTGAGAGAGAAATTCTCTTTTCAGAATATCCCTGCTTTAAGAACTATGGGAAGGTACACTGCCTTTCTCCACTTTAAAGCCTAAGCTTCTTTTAGGTTGGATGAAAATCACTTGCTCTTTGAAACTGTGGTCTCTGCTTTTCCAATCAAGGGTGGCTTAGGCTGCCTTACAGAGCAAGCCCCATAAGAATGCTGCCATGGGGAACTGCTGTTTGCTGAGAGTTTGACACATAAGCCCTTCAGACAAGCGTTGTTTGGCTGCTTATGGTAGATTAAGAACAAGATCCTTTGTTTCCAAAAGAAATCAATGTTTGTTCTTAAGTTCAAAGAAAACCAACTGTTCTAAGGACGATATGAGGACACGGACTCCATTCCAGCCGCCAATTATCTGCAAACACAGCAGAAGCAAAACCCACGTCTACCTAGCATGGAGAATTAGTCTTAGGCGATCCCTCAGTCCAGAACTCCCCTGCCCAGCCACTCAAGTCCAGCCTACGAAATTGATTTCTTAAGGAAAAAAAAAAAGAGTGTTTATATCAAAATGGGAGTCCACTTAGGTCACCCCCTCTGAGATGCAGTCACATCAACTACTAGGCTTCCTGTTAGCTACTAAGAAATCCAGAAAACAGCACTGGGGTTTTTTTAAGTGGATATGGCACTCCCTCCAAGCCAATCACTAACCTGTCATTTAAAAAAAAATGAGAAAATAAATGAAAATACCACCATCAAAGCCCAGAGGCTGAGTAGAATTCTGTGTCTGCCAAGGAGTAAAACTGTGTAACATTTTAAGTAGCATCATAAGCAAAGGATCTAATTGCCTCTGCCAAAAAGCTGGTCTAGCACCGATCAGACGTCAGCCACGCATTTGACAACGCAGCCGAAAGCCAGCCATGTCAGAAAATGCTTCCTGGTGGTTGGAAGGGAGGATGTGCATCTAAAATCGACATTTTTGTGGGGCCCAGGTTCTAATCTCCGATGTCCAGTAGCCTGACAGCTTGAGAGATTCACATGACAGCTATTTCGTTCCCAAGTTCAAATGCAACAGTAGACAGTAAATTGTGCTACAGTCCCCCACCAACCATTCTGAAAGCCAATATTAAGGTTTTTCTTAGAGTTTCACTTCTTGGGTGCTTTTACTTTCTGAAGCCCCTTAAGATTCAGCACCAAGTCTTTGGGAGGACAGAAAGTGACAGGAGGGAGAAGGGAAGAATGAAAGAAGGAAGAGAAGGAAAGGAGAAGAGAACAAAGGAAGAAAAAAGCTAAGAGAACTTCAATGACTCTACCAGATGACAGATGGAGAGCAGATGGGAGCTGATCCCAGGTGAATACTATTCCAGGTACCTCTAAACAATGCCAGCATGGGACTACCTGGAAACAAGGAGACAGTAACTCAATACAGCAGGAATTCCTCCAGCTGGTAACTACAAGTCCTCCAAAACAGGTGATCACTTAAAATGGGACTTCATAGAGAAAAAAACATATTTAGGGAGGAAGCAACTCCAAATGGGTGTTCTGCCTTAAGTCATAGGAATGGCTGGAGCCTACAAGAACCCTGAGCCTTTTTTTTTTTTGAGACGGAGCCTCACTCTGTTGCCAGGCTGGAGTGCACTGGCACGATCTTGGGTCAACCTCTGACCCCTTGGTTCAAGCTGTTCTCCTGCCTCAGCCTCCTGAGTAGCTGGGATTACAGGCATGCACACCAAGCCCAGCTAATTTGTGTGTGTGTGTTTTTAGTAGAGATGGGTTTCACCATGTTGGCCAGGATGGTCTTGATTTCCTGACCTCGTGATCTGCCCACCTTGGCTTCCCAAAGTGCTGGGAATACAGGCATGAGCCACTGCACCTGGCTGAGCCTTTCTTTTATAAGGACACCTGCCACTGGGCTTAGGGGTCACCCTAAATCCAGAATGATCTCATCTCAAGATCTGAACTTAATTGCATGTGCCAAGATCCTTTTCCTTTTCCTTTTTCTTTTTTGGCATGTAAATCAATGTTCATTCTTTCAAATAAAAATATACATAGCGAAAGGATTATGACAGTCAAACAAGTTACCATATCCATCTCATCACATGGTTTATTTTTTTGTGATGACAGCACCTGAAATCTACTCTCTTAGCAAATTTCCAGTCTACAGGGTCGTATTATTATCAAACAAGACCCTTTTTTCAAATAAGGTCACACTCACATGTTCCTGGGGCTGGGACTTAAACGTATCTTTTTGGAGGCAACTACTCAACTCACCACAGTTTCCAACAAACTAGAGAAGAAAATTATTTACTTAAATAAACATGGACTGTAAATGTTTTGTTGTATTTGATCATTGAAAGTCCCAAGACAGCAGGAATTCCTCTAGCTGGTACCTACAGATATTCCTGTCAGAGCTGGTGTCCTTAGACAAGTTACCAAGCCTGCTTGATCCTCAGAGCCCTTGTGTGTGAAACTGAGACAATCCCCCACCTGGTAGGTTGTTGTGCAAGTTGACAGTGATTCATTTAGAGTGTCTGCCCCCAGCTAATGTGTGGTTGACAGGCCCTAGTCTTCAACGGCTTTGAGCAACATGTCCAACAGCCACTCCCCAGGAAACAGCGTTCAGTTATTTCTTGATTCAGCCATTAGTAGGATGTGTCTCAGGTATTTAGGGAAAAAAAAGAGGCTAAAATAGCAGGCTTGCTAAAGGTAAATAATAATCAGACTTGTGGGAGAATTAAGGACTTGGCATCATGAGAAGAGCCTGTCATATTCAAGATGGTCACTTGTGACCATAGTTCTCCAATTATCCCAGGAATCATCAACTTAAATACACCATCTCTCACCACCTGGGCACTCCCCAGGACACGAGCGGCATCTTATTTATCCTTGCATCCCCCATGCCTGGCACAGTGCCTGGCACCTGAGTCATGCAATATGAACTGACGGATGGATGATGACATGAGCCAGAACGCTCAGGAAACTTCAGCTCTGATCATCAATAATCATGTAGATAACTACTGTTTATTGAAAGTCACAATACTAAGTGCTTTACATATACTGCATGGATTAAATAAGATAATTTATGTTACCATTTTGGCAGAGCTGCTGCTCCAGAAATGGGAGGGATCATCACCACTTATTTTAATCCTCATTCCAACCCATAAAGGAGGCATTCTTATTCCCGTGTTATAGCACGAACTGAGGCATAGGGAGGTGAAGTCCCCCAGCTAATACCTGGCAGAGCCAGGGTTTGTTAGACTTCAAAGACCTGTGTCCTTTTCAGCTACATTGCACTGCTTCTGACTCACAGTATTAAGTCTTTGTTTTAAGGCATTCACACATCTATAGTCAGACTATAAACTGGAGATATGGGGAGATGTATATGTATATGCATGTACATATGTATGTCTATATATGTATACATATGTGCTATATATTTGTGTACACACATGCGTAACACCTCAATTGAAGAAATAAACTAGAGGGAACAATGACCTAAACAATGGAGGGTCCCAGGGAGCATGGAGAATTCCCTTGTCCTGAATCATACTGTGCAGGGATAAAGCATCACATGTTACGCTCTGCCAAGCTCATGAAAGCAACACATACAATGTTTTATAAGCTCCAGAGCCTCATTCCAGGCTTATTACTTCCTGTTGAATAATCTTGTTTCTAAGCCAAACGCCGTACAGTGAAGAAAAATGAACTGCGCTTGACATTCACATACAAGTGCTTTGCTCTGCACCTACATTCCCAAAGACAGTGAGCAGGAAACATGACTGGGGGCACTAAGAGCATCCCAGCCATGAACTTACAGGAGGAATGGATGCTGGGGAAGCTTTTGCGGCCCTCGGACACCAGATCGGGGTCACCTGTGCAGTGCATTTCCGAGTTCATCACTCCATCTGGAAAGCAGCGGTAAAAGAAATCGGGGCGAGGTCTACAAAAGACACCATGGACATTTTCAATATAAAATGTTGCCATCACAAATGACCCCAAGCTGAACCCCCAACTCCCCACTGCCCCTAGCTCCTTCCTCAGCCCCCTTGGCCATCAACACTGGAGCTCCCCACAGAATCCCCTAGACACAGGCATTTGAGGAAAAGCTCAGGCTTTGGTGTCAGAAAAATCTGAGTTGGCGCTCCCACGTACCACTTACTCGCTTTATGACCTTGGGAAGGTCACTTGGTCTCCCCTAGCTTCAGTTTCCACATCTGTAGAAGGGGAAAATCAATACTGACCCAAAGCTGAGGTCCTGAGGATAAAGTGACATGACTTACAGGAGGCACCTAAGCAGTGTCCTCTGGCTTAAGCTCCTTGTTTGACAGGTGTGAAAAGGAAGGCTTCATGCCACCCGTAGACTAAAAGTTACTTCCTGTCTTGATCTACCGCTCTATTGTTGGATATTGGCATGGATTGCTCAAATGCCAATCCATAGGTCTCATCCTGAAGAGAATGATAAATAAGTAATCCTATTTATCTACCGCTCTACTGCTTGATCTATTTCAGAGGCTGCCTCTGGGATCCAAGACTCCAGGCGCCTCGTGTCCATATATCCTGAATTTGAGTGGCCACTTGCCCTTCCTGAAATGGCAGGCCTCACCCGGCCTTACTGAGAGACCTTAAATATTCAGCTCCATGATGCAGAAGACACAGTGCCCCAGGCTGGCCTCTCTGGTCTAGGACATGGGAAAGAGACCTCTACATAGGGGTGGCCCTGGGCCTGAAGTCGAGCCTCCTGCAGCAATCACAGCTGAAGGAAGTCCTGAGTGCTTACTGGGCTTCAGACACAGTGCTAAGGTCCACACACCCATTGTGCCATATAATCCTTAGGAGAACCCTGAGGCAGAGCCTGGGGCTGTCTGTATTTCACACGTGCAAAAATGAAAGCTCTTCATTGCTCAAGGTCACACACATCC
This sequence comes from Mandrillus leucophaeus, assembly GCF_000951045.1. Classification (NCBI taxonomy): domain Eukaryota; kingdom Metazoa; phylum Chordata; class Mammalia; order Primates; family Cercopithecidae; genus Mandrillus; species Mandrillus leucophaeus. The sequence goes on from NW_012107030.1 coordinate 2,187,615, forward strand.
AGTAAGTGGCAAAGACGAGCTCTGAACACCAGTGCCTGGATCTTTGTGCCAACATACTTCACCGCATGCTTTACTGCCTCACTTGAATGAGGGTCCTTACACAGGTAGGTGATGGCCTATCACCTCACATTCATACTCAACTAATATTCGCTGAGCACCTACCATGGGTGAAGCTTAGCTAATGTTAGAAACACAGCACCTGCTTTCTGAGCACTCCAAGTCACAGTCCTGATCGCTGGTCCTTCAGTTCTGCAACTCAGGTAGGGCCTAAGCAGTCTACCAGAACAGCTGGGGTTCTGTCTCTCCAGTACTCAGCCAGCGTTTCTCCAAGTATGGACGTCCACCTAATGCACCAGAACCTCAGAGGGCCGAGGCCTGACAGTGAGCACTGGTCAGGGCACTGTGGTAGCTCTAAGCACACAAAGTTAAGGAAATACAGCAGCAACAGGCCACGTACTGCCTGATTTTTATCTATTTCCTGCCCCCTCAGTCCCTGGCCTGCGTCCAGTAGATAAAATAAATACTAATGTTCTGAGAGGGGATCTAGTGTGTCCCAGGCCAACAGCCAGCTAGAGTTAGTTAGGTCTTGTATTCAGATGTTTTGACGGCTCATGTCTGCAGAGACCAGCTCTTCACCAGAGTAGTCAGAAGAGAAGGAAAGATAAATGGAAAACAGAAATCATTTCTCAGGGGCAGTAAGAGAAATGTGCCGTAAGCCCAGGCTCAGATGCCAATCCATATGTCTCATCCTGAAGAGAATGATAGGTAAGAAATCCTACTTATTTATTAGAGACCAAAACTGACAAGTGAGAGGGTGTCAGGGGAGGCCTTGGGCTAGCAGTGGAAGGAACTGGAAACGCCAGCAGTGAGCTTTGTCCCACAAGAAAGTATGGTCAGTGGGCATTTCCTTGCTAGTGATCTCCTGCTTTCTAAAATAGTGAGTTCGTAATTCAAAGGAAAGATCTGTGCTAAGGATGGAAAGCTCAGAAGGACGGTCTAAGGGAGAGCTAGATGAGCTCAAATCTGTCCCATCCAGTGTCTGCTGGCCCAGCTTCCTATACAGATGACCTTCATAGTCTAAGTCACCATTTCATTCTTCTTGGAACTTACCTTCCCACTATTAATTTAATAGTGTTTGTGCAGACTCCATTCAAAGCAAGAGCCAAGGACACCGCTACAAAACAAAACCAACAGATAGAAAAATAGCAAGCTGGCTCTCAAATCAAAATCATCATCATCATTATCATCATCATCACTGTTACATTATAATACTACTTAATGACCATAGAAATAGGCATGAATACTTTGAAAACAGAGATACGTTTGGGTTGCTAGAGCAAAATATAATTACGCCAGGACTTTGGAGAGTGACTCATAAAATTCTAGGCCCCTGTGTCATGAAATTTATCTCTCCGCCTTGACTGAAATTTTCACAATCACAGAGGAGCTCATCCATCATTTTCTGGCCTGATATGAACAGATTTAATACCACAGCATGTAGAATTTCTTTTACTGGTAGCAAGAAACATAACTTTTTTTATTTCCTCCCGGCAACCTTCTCAGACATAATTCTAATCAGAGCAGCTGCTGGAATCCTACTGCAGAAAAGGACGTCCCCACTCGGCAATTATCTCATTATTGACCCATCACTGGCCGACAGCTGTCCATTTATTATCAAACAAATCACTGTTTCTGCAAAAGTGCAGAGTCCAAAAGCCTCACTGGCTTTGGAGAAGGTCTGCCCAGGCGGTGCTTTTTGCCATCTAAAACAGCAAGAACTTCTGGGATACATTATTTGATCATACAGAGCACAGGGACTTTCTCTAAACAGTTTGGGAAGACTTTGCCAGACGCAGCACAGATTGTCCCGAAGGTGGCAGGTAACATGAGTCACAGAGCTTTCACTGCAAAGATCTTGCACCTCTCTCCTGTCGTTTATTGAGAGTGCATAAAAGGCAGAGTCATCACCATCAATGTGATAGAAGGTCAAATGCCTCACAGAAGCAATAAAAACCTATTGATGCTCCATTCCACTGCTTTGTTGAATAATAAAGCATGTGAGCTACCATTTCCCTTTGGCAAATATTAACTGTTCAATACTGGCTGAGATTTATATAAGAATTTAGCAGTGAATGGGGGCATTTTCGGGAAGGAGCTGCCTAGGGCAATTCACGGCCCATCGAGAGAGACAAATATGTTGTTCTATGAGCAGAAAGTACTGTGGAATGGCCAGTACCACTAAGAGCATGAGCCACAGAGATGGGAACACAACCCACCTGTTTTTAACAAGTCATCTGAAGCAGAGAGAATGGGAGGGACACATTCAAATGAACATCTTTGTCAAAGGGAAACAAATCACCTACGTGTGAGATGGGGGCAACTGGCCATATCCGAGTGTGGCAGAAAGGAGGGACAGGCCACAGACTTGGAGGGCAGAGCGTGAATCAGCAGCACAGCACTGCCATTAAAACACGGAGCATGAAATGGGGGTGCAGAAATTGGAACTGAATATGAGGGAACTTGGAAAGATCCACTGACTGCATTCTGAACACATAGACCCTTCCTTCCTCAAATGCCAGCTCCCCTTCTCTCTGGCAAGCTCAGAGCACTGTGGAGAGGCCTCTCTCCAAGAGGGGAGAAAAAATTCCCTAGAATATCTTTGCCATGTTCTCTCCACAAACCCTGATAATTAACAGGTTGTGAGATTGCCGGGAAATTACTGTGGTCTTTTCTCTGTTAGGGCTGGCCTGCCAGGCTCACTGCTGTGTTTTCCCAGTGGGGCTGGACTCATTCTCATCCTGGTCCTAGCATGGCCTCTCTGGGAACAAGCATCCTTGGCCAATTCCCTATCACCCCACGTAGATCTTGGTGAACTTCATACACAGCCACATGGATCACTTCCCCAGCCTCTGAGCCTCGTGGGCTTATCACAGCACAGAGCCGTTCTTTAAAAAGTCTGAAGTAGCTAAGCTGGAAAATGTACGGATGTGTTATAACCACCAACAATTGGCAATTTTCCTGTCTGATCCAAACACCTGAAGGAAGCAGAAAGGTAGGAAGCTGGTGATGATATTTAACACAGTCATTTCAGCATTATAGCAGGAACCTAAACTGCTTAATATTTTTATCAGAATAGCACAACCCTCTGGGAATCAATGCAGGAGCCCCTCACTGATACCAGAGAGAAAGCTGTGCTGGGATCAGACCCATAAAAGGCTGGACAAACAGGAAAATAAATGGCCCCCATCAGGAATGCTTGTTCATTAACAATAACCCAGTGGGTCTGGTCATAAAGGCTGTTCTGTTTTTACAGCATCCCACAGCACTGTGGGTTTGAGAGAAGAGTCAAAAAGACAAACCATACTGCGTCTGATAAAAAATTTCAAAGCAACGTGTCCCGTGAGTTGGCTTGTAAGCAGCCTGTACTCAGGACACTACTGGTTATAAGCATTCCAGGGGATTAGAGGGCTTTTGTTGTTCCTTTCATTGATGTAGGAAATCAGTACTATTGTGCTTTTGTAACAGGGTTCCTAGAGTATACACACCTGACTGTTTTGCAGCCTGAATTCCGAAAAGCCCAATGCTGCATGGGGCAAACCTCACTCCTCTCAACCAATGCCAGATGCACAAACATGGCCACTGTTTACCTGGAGATGAGGGCAGCACTTGGGATCCAGGTTTGGAAGCCTGGGTTAAAGTCTGCTGAAGACATCTGAGTAAAGAAGAGCACTGAGAACTAAACCTCCTGGTTGATAGAGTCCTGAATTCCAGACAACACTGGAAAATCTACACCCACTTTTCTATCCTTGGCTTTTAAAGATCACCCACCTCCACCCCCTACTTCCAAGGCTTCCTAAAAGTAGCAATTAAAAAAAAAAAAAAAACTTCTACACACAATGGGAGGCTGTTCATCATTTTTATAGGGCAGGCTGTCATTTATTTAGGCAAACAGAACATCCAATAATTCTACCTTCTCTGTTAACATATAGCAGACAGAGTATGATGTTCAGTTTTGAAATGTCAACCCAAGGGAGATTTCGCTCAGAATGAAAAGTCTGGAGAAGGCAACTGTGAGCTACTCACTGCTGTGACAGCAGCCCCACTCCAAAAGCCGGCCGTCAGTGAGAACCACAACCATGAAAGACAGTTCTTACCCACAGTCACTTATCTTGAGACTCCATGCCAGGGGAGCCACTAGAATAAAGCATGAACTAAAGGGATTTCCAAGTGAACTGAGAGGGCCCCCAACAGCACTTTTTGGAGACTATGGTGATATCCATCCAAACACTGCCTGGCCACTCAAGACATGTGTGAAGGGACACCTACCTGCGTCCTTGGAGAATGTGACCTTTTCCCACCTCAGTTGAGGAGACTGAAACCTGTGACCAAAAGGCCAAGCCATACAAGGGCAGCCTGCGGTACACACCTGACCTGAGGGAGGGCATCGACAGGCTGGTCAGGGACTCACGGTTTTTGTGGCCAGGCTGGAGAAATGAGCTGACTCTGTCTAGGAAGTACAGAGACTCTGTCCAGGAAGTCTGGACCAAGAAACACAGTGAAGCTTGGTGGGTGGGCATCAAAGTTGAACAAGCAGACAGATTAGGGGCAGAAGCCACCACCACTGCAAGCCCAAGTCTCACATACACCAGAGACATGGGGCAGCAGAAACAAAGTCGAGGCAGAGGAGTCAGGCTGGGAGTGTCAGGAGAAGAGGGAAGGCATACTGCAGTGGTCATGAGCCAAGAGGGAGGTCTCCCCTCCTGATGGCCCAGTTCCCCATTCCAGTCCCTGTGAGGTGCCTCTGAACTTTTCCCCCTTTTTCTTGGATGTCTGTGAGATTGCTTATCAGAACCCTGTAATTAAACCCCTAATTTATTTGAGCTAATTTGAGAGGGATTCTGTTCCTTTCACCTAGATAGGGCCTAACAGAAGCCTGGTTATATAGGAAGCATTCTGTGTGCTGCTTTAGAGCAGGAGCTGCTTGTTGTCCCACACGCCCTAGATGCAGCTCTCACACTCACTCCCTTACCATGAAAAAGGGAGGACCATATTTTGCTACATTTTCATTTCCTCAAAGCCCAATAATTAACAAACACACCCTTAAGTGAAGGCTCTCATTTTCCAGACTTACTGTGCCATTGAATGGTAAGTCCATATAACACACCAAAGACAAAATTTGGGCTGAGGATTTGGGTAACTTTTAGGTGACTGTCAAAAAAAGAAAAAATCAACCTGATTTGGTTTTTCTCATGGTCAAAAAGCTGAAAACTTGGCTACAGGTTAGTTTATTTTGTTTGCTAAACAAGCCAGGTAGTTTTGGCTATCTCTTGGTGCTGTCATTTACTCAGGATTTGATTAACATGAAGACCAGAAAAACACATTTAATCCTGAAATGTCAAACTCTTGTCTCCTGCAGACATGGCTTAGCTTGGGAAGAATTTATAACAATGATGTTCTAACCAATGACAAAGATCATAACACTCTTCACATAATAGTGAACACTTAACTACCAAAATGTCTTCAAATTTAAGATGAGTTATAGAGTTTGTTTGTAATATCTATTTTATTTTACACCCGCACTTGCCCATTATTGCCTTTATGCAACAGTGTTTGGTCGAGGAGTCTGTTGTTGATTTCTGAATTGCCCAAAATGTGGGTCTATTAGCCAAAAATGTGAGACTGGACAGTCAGAGGTAACAAAGTTTTAGATTTACTTTGCCTACTGCCAAGAGCTGCCCGGAGTGTGCGCCTGAGCAGCACAGCTCTCTGGTGTGTACAGGGTGTTACGAGCATTCAGCACAATGGACAGCGACAGCGGGCGGCCTCTGACCATCCTCCATTTAGGACTGCACACTGGCTCTTATTTGGACTTAAAGTTTATCTTTATTTTATGTTATTCCTCCCCAGCTTAATTTGACCAAAAGAAAAAATCAGTTGGATGCAACTGAGATTTCTTAAATGCGATCATCTAATTAAGGCCAGCCCCATTCCCTAAAGCAGGAACGGTGAATACTCTACCTAAGAAGGCTTCCTTAATTTCAGTCTTGTCTGTTCGCCGGATAATTTTCACCACACAAATAACAGCCAGGGGTGTGAGGAAAGAAATTGCCTGGAAGAAATAACAAACAATCCCTTATGAGGACATCAGTTTGCTATCAGAAGGGCTGATTGATAATTAGTTCCCGTTAGCTTCATTTAGACTCCCTGGTTGAATAATCTTACTGAACTCCTGACCTCAAACAAAAAAAAAGGATGATGTATGTCTGTGCTTAGAGACTCCACAGACTTTAAAAATGGAAGATCTGATTGTAGGTTATAATTGATTTGTAATTGCTGAGAGCCATGTTTAAAGCAGTGACTTTTTAAATGGAAAAAAAATAGTCTATAATTATAATGAATCATGTTTGCCAGTAATTCCCCTCATGCTCTCCTCTGTGGAAGGGTGAAGAACCCTTGGCTTCCCACTCCCATCTCTCTGGAAACACGAGTGCATTTGGGACTCACTTAGAGTCAATCAATTCATTCCTTTTTGGTGTTCTTTTGTTGAATATTTATCTCTTCTGCAAAGCAGAGTTTAGTCTGTTTGCATAAAGACTCTCCTCTTCCCTTCCTCTATCCCCTTTCCTCCACATAGATGCTCAACTCAGACTTAATGAGTTAAACTGGTGGGTTTCAGATGCAACCAACACTCATTACAAAACCTACTGTGAAGTGGAAACCATGGTAGTTGCCATCAAGTCCAGGAGACTCTTACATCCTCATGATAGCTCTGTGACTGCCTCCTCCAGGCTTGAGGACTAGGTGATGCGCCTGGGAACACAGAACTGGAGAGGGGTGAGGCCAGGATTTGGGGACAATGTTTCCCTTCCCATATTGAGTCTTTATTCCAGCTTTCCATAATTAGTAAATTGTTTTTCAACATTCCACCAACCATATAAAAGGTATTTATGTTACTTCCTCATGACTATAACATCTCAGGATAACAACATCAGAAGGGACTGAACATCTTACAAATCCAGAATTGGCCTACCAGTCAGTCGTGGGAGGGCTGGGATGTAACTGTTGACCAATAGTGTTCATAATTCTGGAAATCTCCCTCTCCACTCTAGCAAGCCATCACTTTTTGGAGAGGGGCTTCCTGATGGGACTAAGGCATGGCTGGAAGATGCTCTTCTTTTTTAAATTTATTTTTTATTTTTTGAGATGGAGTCTCACTCTGTCACCAGGCTGGAGTGCAGTGGCATGATCTCCGCTCACTGCAACCTCCACCTCCCAGGTTCCAGCAATTCTCCTGCCTCAGCCTCTTGAGTAGCTGGGACTACAGGTGTGCACCACCATGCCCAGCTCATTTTTGTATTTTTAGCAGAGACAGGATTTCACTATGTTGACCAGGAGCTCTTCTTTTGTAAAAACAGAATTCACCCAAATGAATGCAGGCTTTTAAAATTATTTGAGATGCTCCACACCCTTACTACAATCAGACAGCTAGAGTTCAAATCATCCTGGGGACTCCCCTTTGGGAACTGTCTTCAGATGCCACTTGTATGAGACATGAAAAAAGCCCTCTCCTCACCTGTCACTATTTATTTCTGACCAGAAGTGGTAGTAACCAGTTTGATGATTCAGCTGTGGCCCTGAATGATTTAGACTGTTTAAAAGTCAAATAAGCAAGTCTTGCCACCATGGAGGGTATTCAGGTGCTAAAGGCAGATGCATGAGAGGAGATTCAGAACCACTACAGAGAAAGCAGAGGATTCCCTTGGGGGCTATTCAGAAGGGCAACACTCATGAGTTAAGAGGTCCAGTAAGTCTGTGAAAGTTGCCGTAAGTTATTGGGCAGCTCTCACACCTAAATAACTATATGGCTTGTTAAAGTACTGATTTCCTCAAACATGCTTATATAGCAGGCCTAGAAATGTATATTTTTACCAGTATCTCAAATGGTACTGATGCTGATGATTGAGAATTATGCCTTAGACTTTTGACTCTCGCATTTAGTGCTTAAAGAACAAGAACTGAAGCACCACTTACTAAAGTCCAACGTTATGGTCAAGGCCAAAGAAGTCCTTGTTTCTCCAAATCCAAACATGAAGCCCACCAGCTTACCTTTCTGTTTTCTGTCCCTTCAAGCACTGCATACAGACCAGGCAATGTGCTCCCAAATAGGAGAAAGCAACTCACCAAATAGGGGATGGCCCAGTAATGACCACCAATTCAGCGTTTATATAGGAGAACAACACGGTTCTGAAGGAAATATTTCAAGACAATCCCAGCTGGTATAATCTAAGGTTAGGCAATAATGAAACCCTAGAAAAAAATTTGAGTTGGGATGACTTGCCCAATGAGGCTTCCAAAGGAAATTCCAGAGCAGAAAGTCACTGCCCACACAAGAGATGTGGGTGCCAGGTGGGAGGTGCTCAGGATCAAGGTCAAGTGTGCAGGCTGAAGAATTCATTAGAGCTGCTCAATGACTTCAAGCTAGTGGCCTGATGGTCCAGTGATCTCCTTTAGAACCGTTGCCTGCCTCAACTTGCCTCTTCCTAATTGGACCTTCACCTCTACTTCCCGAACAAGGCTGGACTTAATTTAACTCATGCTACAACTTCCCTAGGTAGATGTATTTTGGTGTCTAGGACCACTATCAACTGCTCTTGAGCCAAGGCTAAGCACCCAGGAGGGCCCAAGGCTCCCCACCTCAAGGGCTTCCCAGGCGAGGAAATGCAGCCTTCAAAGTGCCGTGTGGCTGCAGCCAGAGTGGCTTCAGCAGAGGTGACTGTGTGATTGCAAGATGTGGCTTGTTTCCTCCTCTCATCCTAACAGCAATGGGCCGTGGTGTCTCATTTCTTCTTCTGGAAATGTATCAGCCATATCCTTGGGTAGCAGGGTCCATGAATCAGGATGGATAGAGACATAGTTACATGTATCATTCACCCCCTTGTATACAAACATTTTTTAACTGAAAGTTGGAATTAAGAGGTGAACTTCAGAAGCCAACACATTAGGAAAACAACCTCCTCCTGGGGCAAAACACCTGTGAACTGAGTGAAGGAGGAATGAAGAGAGTAAGCACCCCACCACCTCACTTTCACTCAGCAAAGCAGATTGAATTGAAGTCAGTGCATATGCATTCCACTCTTCGGACAAAGGCCATTGGTAGCTGCGGTTCTGCTGCTCGGGCCAGGGGAGCAGATGACGATGGACAGAGGGACATAAGTTGGGGATGTTCCCTTGTACCTCCACACATGGGCAGAGATGGGGGGAAAACATGAGCAAGCAAAATCTCCCTTGGTATTGTTTTCTCTTCTGTTAATGTTTCCATGTCTAATTTTAAAAGAATCAAACCCAAGGAAATCCTAGGATGAGCCCAGGGTAGGAAGATGGGGAGTGGTCAGTGCTTATTAAATGAGACCTGAGAGAAAACAAAGAATTCCAGACAAACACTGCTGCAGAATTCAGAGAACATATTGAACCCTTCTTGGACTTGAGTTCTGCTCACTTGTTATGAGTATGGGGCTGCTGAATGTACATACCTAGGTTAGAATAACAAAGGCTAATGTGTACTGAGAACTTACTAAGGACTATGGTCTATTCTAGACACCCCATGCAAATTAACTCGTTCAATTCTCAAGCAATCCTAGGTGGAAAAGGCTCCTTACTTAACGAATAGGAAACTAAAGCACAGAGAGGTTCAGCAACCTGCTGGACGTCACACAACTAATCAAGTGGTAAAATGAGGATTTGCACCCAGGTCACCTAAATTAAGTTCTACACTTTTAACCACAATGTTACAGCAGTTCCTACCCTAGAAAGCAAACATTAAATAAAATACAGTGCATGCTTTTTTCCAAGTTAAAAAAGAAAGGCAAGGCGGCTTGTTTCCAGGTCCAGGTCATAGATAAGTCAAAGAAATTTCAGTGACAGCTGTCACAGCTTAAGCACCTACTATGTGTTAAGGACTTACCTCACACTTTCCAATCTTCTAACTACTCTGTTGTGGAAAATATTATTCCCATTGTACAAATAACCAAACTAAAAATCATAGAGATCAGTAAACACACAAATGCACACAGCTAGTGGGAACAAGATTCCCAGACTGGGTTGCCATGCTCCTGGGTTGGAGTCTTGAATCTCGGTGATTCCCTTAGCCCAAAAGCTTTATTTTACAGATGGGGAAAATGAGGCTGACAGAGATTATATATTGAACACCACCTTTAAAGTTACTAATTGTACTGCACAGTGCCCACACAAAGAGATAGCATATGCATCATTTAGCAGGATCTGGGATGTGGCTAGTTTTGTATGTAGCTTGTTCCACAGGCTGGGAAGCCAGAGCTCTGTACAAAAAAAAAAAAAAAATGTGTGTGGAATGGTCTCAGATTAAGGAGAGGTGGGTTTAAGCCCCAGCTCTGACACTTATCTGTTCTTTGTCCTTGAGCAAGTCACTTAACCTCATTAATTCTGTTTCCTTATCTATAAAATGGGTATGATGATAATAATATCTATGACAGGTATTATTCGCAGGATTTCAATTCACTAGCAATTATGGAATGCTGATTAGGTACCATGCACTAAGTAAAGTGCCATAGGTCTGTCATCCCCATTTGATGTTCTCTACAGCTTGATGAGACACGTTCTTAAAGACGCCTTTCACAGATGAAGAAAGTAAAGTGCCAGGAGGGGTGGTGATCTTCCACATTTGCATAGCTAGTGAGTGGCAAGCTGGGAGTTGACCCGTAGTAGGCCACTATGGAGCCCATACCAACTGCCCATCAACAGGGTCCAACAGAGAGCTACCATCCAGCAAATGCTGGCTGTTGACTAGTATTTCATTATTTTCTGGAAAAGACTGTTAAAAGGGTATCAGGATCTTGTCACCAGACATATAGGATTGAAGGATTTTCAGTTCAAGCCCACCTGCACCCTGAGATCTGAGTAGTGTGCACCTTTGAGTAAAGGAAGGAAGCTGGGGAGAGAAAAGGGAGCCTAATTCTCCCAGGCACCCTGACCATACCCTAAATGACCAACTAGGGTATGGAGCATCCACCCATGAATCAACACAGGAAGGGGCGCCAATCCCTGGCCAGTTCTACACCCAGAAAGTGGGTCATCCTCATGTGCCGATGCAAGGCACCGTGCACCATGCTGCCTGGGCACTTCCGGGAAACCACAAAATGTGGAGCAGTGTGTTTGAGGGGGGATGGCATGAGGATGCCAAGGACTTCTAACAACCAGAAGAGATCGAAGCCAGAGCAGCCCTGATGTGAGGGTGTTAGCCAGAGAGGAGCTTGTCACTAGGGTTCATTCACGTCAGACAAAACAAATCAGTGGGCCCAAAGTGCCTTCATTTCTGGCTTTTGACAGAAAGGTGTGTTGCAAAGTGATTATAAAGACAACTTTAAGACACTCAGACACTTGGAAAAGGTCCTGCTGTGGGTAAACAATTACATCCCGTCACAGATAAAAGAGCTGTCTAAGACTCTTAAAAAGAGCCTAAAAATTAAAGTGTCTATCATGATCCAGCCTTGTCTCTTTTTCTTCCTTCTTCCTCCCCAAAATGACTTCATTTCTGTCTTCCTTAGAAGCATCCTATCCCAGAATAGAAAACCCTGGTATCAAATCAACACAGTATCTATCAGTAATAGTCTATGAGAATAAATCTGGACCTATCACGGTCGAAGCAAAAAGAGAAGAGGGCAAAGAATAGGGCTTGGGTGGATTTCTTTTGGAAGCCAAGGAAAAAAGTTTGCAAAACCTATCATTCCTTAAACTCCTTACTGAGTCTTACCTATTCCTCAAGGCTTTTTAGTGAAGCACTGTCCACCTTGTGTTCATGTCTGTGCCCCTCCCTAGACTTGAAACCGTATCTTATTCATCTTTCCTCATGGCAAGTGTTTCATAACCATCCACTGAATTAGGTTGTAATTAACCAATCCAAAGCTATCCTCAGTCTAGCTCTATCCCTGCCCCATTCTTAGCCCTTACACATAGATACTCCAAACAGACTCTATTGACAGGACCCACGTGGGCTCACTCTCCATTTCTCTGCCTTTACACGCCTCTCCACCTAACCAATCACCAAAGAGGCATCAAGCAGAGTGCCTCCAAGTGAGAGTTTGCACTCACAGCCGGTGCTCAGATCCTGGTCCAGCCACTGATGGTTGTATAATCTTGGACAAGTTGTGTAATTTCCCTAGTTTTGTTTTCTCCACTGACATTATGAGATTAACAAAAGTGCTGACCTCAAAGGATTCTGAAGATTAACTGAGATGTTCTTTATAAAGTTATAAGCACAGCCCCTGAATTCAAGAAATGTTTACTGTTGTAGATGATGAAGAAGAAAGAAGAAGGAAGAAGGAAGAAGAAAGAAGGAAGAAGGAAGAAGGAAGAGGAAGAGGAAGAGGAAGAAAGAAGAAAAGAAAGAAGAAGAAAGAAGGAAGAAAGAAGAAGAAGAAGAAGAAGAAGAAGAAGAAGAAGAAGAAGAAGAAGAAGAAGAAGAAGAAGAAGAAGAAGAAGAAGACGACAACGAAGAAGAAGAAGAAGAAGAAGTTGTTCCCTAGAAGTTTACCTGGGCCTCTCCTCTGGCCCTTTTCAGATTCCATTTTGTATTAGAGTACCATCCTAATGTACCAGCGATCCTGGAGGGTCCCTGAAGGTACACCCCAAGTCTCACTGGACTTCTTATCCACTATAGCCCCTATGGTTTTCTTTACCCATAGCAGGCTCCCTGAAAATGTCCCCTGAATGTACAAAGAAACAACTACTACAGATAACAAAACATGTACCAAAAAGCAACAACTAATACCAATGAAGTTGTCCTACACAAAAAGTAGGTTTTTAAAAATGTTCTGATAAACCCCTCACACTCAGCAAGCAACCGGTACCTCTTTTGAATAAGGAAACAGCCTTCCGTAAAGGCCTTGGGCATATCCCTGAAATGCTAAGCAAGACTTCTGAGTGCATCTGAAAAGAATTCTCAGCCAGTCTCTCTGGTCAACAGGAACACTGGGTTGTCAAGGGAAACAAGCTCTTGGATTCAAACAGTTCTAACTACACCCAACTTTCAGGGTGACAGACATCACCTGAGCTAATGGCGCCACAGACAGCGAAAGTGCAAGTTAGGAGGCTTCCAGTGACATCATTGCCATTTACTCTGCACTTAATTCCCTAGCCATTATTCTGTTAATTTTCTTGTTACATTTGCCCAATTGGCTCGTCTAACTTGCACACACATGACTCTAGAAGCATTAATTATACAATAAAAGAAATCCAAGTCAATACTAGCTGCTTCTAAAAAACACCTTGGTAAGAAAGTTAGAAAGTTCACCTTTTGATTAAAACATTCCAACCAAAATTAAAGGAGACCCCAGGACTTTTCTATGTAGTAAATAAAAAAATTTGAGCTTTCAAAGAAAATCAAGCCATTTTATACATCAGTGAAAATGGATGTTCTATTACCAATTATTCTACCAACGTCTGAAGGTTTTAAAGGACCAAAATAATACAATGCTTTATATTAAATTCTTAAAACCCAGGAGAACAAATCTTTTTTATGGGGTGACAAAATATTTTTCATCTTTGCGTTATAGGTATTATAAATGTATCTACTGCTTTCCTTGTGTTATTATGGAATTGTACTAAATCGTGCAACCAAATGAACGAAATTCATCAACTGCTATTAATGAAATAAAAGGTTGAACTTATTTCATTAGGAGAATAGAGGGTATGAATCACTATGTGTGGCTGAATATCCTTCTGTTCTCTGAGAACGCCAGTGCTGAATAAGCCCTCTACTGACTAATTTCTACCACCACCAGCATGCAAATTGCTCCATCCTATTTGTGCCTGTAGCCAGAATATTTGTGGCATTTGTATCTAGACTTCAAAACAATCCATTGTTCATAAATCTAGGACACAGTCACAGATTTCTCACAACATCCCATATGAACATTCATCTCCAAATTGTGTTTTTACAACACATGAAATGTAAAATGTTATGAAAAATAGGAGTAACTGATAAATAGAAGCTTCTCCCTATTAAAGCCATTGAGTAAACTCATTACACATACACTGCTTCCTTTATTTCTAGGATTTATAGAAGATTTGAGTTACAGCAGAAATGAAAAAAGCCTGATTTTAATAGCCATGTGTTAGTAATTCCCTACTCACAACAACCCTAATTTGTCAATTTCCCTAAGATTTATAAAAATCCAGTTTACTTTCCAGTAGAAAAGTAATTATTAAGAAGCAATTAAAATAATACTTTAATGCTCGCTGGCATTATGAGCATTTCCAAGAGTTTGCAAAAACACAGATCTTTCCAATCATCACTAATTAACAAAATTTCCTCCACAAAATCAGAGGGATTTCTTTCAAAATACAAAAATGTTCCCTGTGTGTCTATGAAGTTTCTGGAGCAGTTCCCAGAGAGGCACGAGACACCATGGCAGGTCAACAGGAACAACCTTCAAACTGCTGGGAGGCTGCCCATCCAAAAGCGACATTATCGTTCCATAACAAAAAGGAGCTTAAATATTTCCTCTGCTCCAGAAAGGTTGGATGGTGATTCTCCAATTCTCCAGGGCTTCACTAGCATCAGCAAGGAGTCCCAGACACTCTGCCTCCAACCCTCAGGGCAACCTCTTGGCTGAGAGCTGAGCTCCAAGAGCTGGCTGCTAGAACCTGGTGCTGTGCTCACTAGCTATGTGACATCGGGCAAGTTCCCTCATCTCTCTTGGGATGCAGTTTTGCATCTGTGAAATGTGGACAACAATGACATCTTCCTCACTGGGACGCTGGGTGGAATTAAATTAGACCATCATTTCTTAAGCTCTCAGCAACAAGCCTGGCATGTAGGCAGTGAAATGTAAAAGGTTGTGGCAATTGCCATGTGGCATTGGGGGTGGGGGGGTAAAATTTATCTCAATATATTCACCAGCTCTATGGGTGCTTGCCCATTTATTCTAGAAGGAGAGAGACACAAGACACTCTCAAGAGGTTGAAGCACAGGGTGGTCTTATTAGTGGCCAACAACTGACCAGCTAAAACCAGAAAAGAGGTTAACAGAGCTATCTGGGTACCTTCATTTGGGCAGAATCAAGGCTTATCTTAAAAAGAGAGTGGACAGAAAATTCTCATCACTGGCTTCTAGTCTTCCTTTACTGTAACTCAGCA
This sequence comes from Mandrillus leucophaeus, assembly GCF_000951045.1. Taxonomy (NCBI): domain Eukaryota; kingdom Metazoa; phylum Chordata; class Mammalia; order Primates; family Cercopithecidae; genus Mandrillus; species Mandrillus leucophaeus. The sequence goes on from NW_012107030.1 coordinate 2,202,786, forward strand.
TAGCCCAGACAAGCAAGTCCTTTCTCATTCTACAATATTGGGCAATGACTTGTAGAAAGTAGAAAAATTCCTCTTCAAAGCTCGTCTTAGTTTTAAAGTAAAATAGGCACTAGGAATAATAGCTTCTTACCCTAAAGCCTCCTATCAACTGTTAGTTCTTACACTTTAGCCCAGTTAGTTGCTCTGGCTTGTTCAGGCATGTCTAGACAGGCCGAGGCAAGTCTTAGCTTATAGCTTATGCCCCTTCCTTATTTGAAAACGTTATTGCTTCTTTAAATCCTTCATAAGCAACTTTCTCTTTTCCTTTGTTCTGCCTTGCCTTTACCTATTTAAGAAAGTTTTAAGCTGTTAGCCAATCAGGTATTAGTTTTGACTGTGAGGTCCGGCTCCAGCCAATGGAGACAGGACACAGTAGCAGGGACAAGCTGCATAAGGGATAAAAATTGCCTCCCTCCTTTGTTCAGGCATGTTCTCACCATTGTTCCATCTGTGATGAGCACCCTTTCTGCAGAAAGTAAACATTGTCTTGCTGAGAGAATTAAATCTATGTTCTTGTGCTATTTCTTTGTGGCACCAGGGAACAAGCATTTCTAACAGAGTCCTTCTCACATGACCAAGCAGCTCCTATCATGACAAGGAACTGGATTTTAATTTGATGGGCTGCTCACCTTCTCTTTCTCTCAGGCCACCCACTGTCTTCAGGGTTAGAAAAACAAAGATGAAAACTCATTTGGTTCATCTTTGAGAGAGCAGTCAAATAAGGCATGAAATCACGGTACTTACAAACATGAGGCGGGTAGGTATGTTATCTGATTGCACCAAAGGATTTTTATAGAGCCAGATCTCTTCCGGTTGGATGACTCTCTGGAACGGATCCAAAAACTCTGTAAAACTGAAACGTAAAAAGAAAAGTACATAAAGGTTAAGCGTTCTGTTGCTGCGGGAAGTTCCCAAGGAGGCCCCCCACTATGCACCCTCAGGGGGGAGAATCCAGACTGCTGCAGAGGGGGAAAGAGACAGGCCCTGCTGTCAGTTCTCACTGGTTCAAAGGCTTGGGAAGGACTGAAAGAATCACTGAGACTTTACAGACTCTTCCATCACCACCTGCCAGCAAGGACAAATTCCATGCATAAGGGAGCAGCTTTGTGTGTACAAAGACTCCAAGGACTTGGGGTTCCAAAGTAAACTGGAAACTGAAGTCAGAATGGGGCAAGGCCAGGGCAGCAACATGGTCTCTTGAAAATAAAATAGGCTTGAGGTGAAACATAAGCGAGGGAGTAACTGGCACAGCTGCCCGTGTGCTGTCTTCATTGGTTGGGCAATGAAAAGCAGTCACTGCCAAGAGAAAAACTAAGAAAGGGGCAGAAATGCAGGGGTTTGCTTTTTCAGATCTCAGCCATCAGGCCACCTCCCAGCCCTCCAGCCAATCTTTACTGAGGAACTAAGTTCGGCACCACTTCAGATGCAGTTGGAGAGGGCAAAAGAAGCCAGGTCATTTGGGGCTTTGAGTGCCAGGCTAGAGGACTTTGATTTTGAGCCAAGGAGAGGTTTGGTAAAGGAGCATGGAATGGGAATTCCAATTCAAAATGGTGGCCCTGGCCATGGTGAGGATGGGACTCGGAAGAGAGAATAGAAGGCAAGGTGGGAGGTGCTGAGGTTGTGGCAGCTGTTCCTGCAAGAGAGACTAGCAGACTGGAGAGGAAATGGATGGCATGGAGAACCTGTGGGCAGGAGTGGCTGAAGCTGATTCCTAGGCTGCTGGTTTGGGCTTCTGGAAAAAGGATTCCCATGATCCAAGATGAGGAGTGCAGGGGAGCAGGAGAGGAGGAGAAGCTCAGCTTTCTCCTCCTCTAGGAAACCCTCTAGGGTGGCCAGCAGTCTTGGTTTGTCCATAACTTTTCCAGTTTCAGCACTGAAAGTCCTATATCCCAGGAAACCCCTCAGTCTTCAGCAAACCAGAACAGTTGGTCACCTAAAGCCATCCCAGTCTCCAGACAGAATCAGGAGTCCCACAGCCCCGGTTTCTATCCCAGATTTGGGACGTTGTACGAGTATGTTCTGTTTGCAGCTTCAGCTCCCCTGTGAGGGTAGCAGGGCAGGAGCCACTCCAGGGCTGTCACCTCAGAGCCCAGTAGCACGGCTGGGCCACTGAAGGCACTCAGAGACCACAGAAGTTAACATCTATTTGGGACTTTGAACAGGTGACACTGAAACTATTCTCACTTTGATCAGCCTGACTCTCAATTCTATTGCGTATCTAAGAAACCTAAAATCCACCCATCTTCTGTGTCTCTCTCCCTGTCTCTCCCTCCCTCCTTCTCTTCCCCCTTCTCTCCCTGCCTCCTCTAACGGTGACGTTTTAAGTCCTAAAAGTCTGTATATTTATGTAATTTCGAAGAGCAGTGGTACCCATGACCGTTCTGCTCAGCACTGGGCCCCCAGCGCCTCTGCCTGGCACCCAGACATCTCTTGGTAGCTATTTGCTAGATGACTGAATGGACTCCTGCAGTGCCATCATCACAGAACTCAGTCAACCCTTCACCAACCCTGAACCTGGACCACTTCTATTACAGAATCCCTACTGCATCCCTTCACTAGGGTGCAAGTCACTTCTGCTATCAGTCTTCCAAACCTCCTCTAGAGCTGCCTGGAGGAGCACCCTCTCTGGGCATCAGAAACCTGCTCTCTGCCCCAGCTCGCCAGCTGAGCTGCTCCATGCTGTGGAGCAAGCTGCTTCCTCTCCCAGGGCCTCTGCAATGGGGGAGGCTGAACTAAATCCGAGACTTCAATTTGAGAAGGGTCAGAACCTTCTAGAAAACACCCTACCACAGACCTAAGACTCTACGTGAACAGTCTGGTAATGTGGATTTTAAAACACTATGATGGGCCAAGAGTCCCCAGCATTGAACTAAATGACACCTAAGGGTCCCAGAGCCTAGCATCCAAGGACAGGACATCCTGTAATTTAACTCTTCTCATTAACAACTCTTCCACCCACTGCAGGACAGGCTCTAGAGTCAGGTCCAGCAGCGTTCAAACCCCAACTCTGGCACATGGTGAGTCATTTAACATTTTCTGAGCCTCAGTTTCATCATCTCTGAAAGAGACACACCTTACAGAGTTGGAATGAAAGTTAAACGATGGAATATATATGTAGGGCCTGACAGAAGAGAAACAAAAACTAAATTGTATTACTATTATCATTTTACTCTAGCCTAAAGCTGCATGTTTTTATTAGACAGTTTTCGGGCTTTGTTTGATTTTGTGACAACCTACTCCCTGCTCCCAAGTGTTTTTAAGACATAATGAAATGAAGTGAAATGAAATAAATTTTGCTTGAAGGATGTCTTTAAGAATGTGTAGTATATCTCTGATAACCAAAGCTTCAGAATACTCCAGTTTCTGTAGCTACATAACAAATTACTTCAAAACATTTTATTTTGCTCATGAATTTGTGGATCAGGAAATTGAGAGGGGCTCATCCTCTAGGTAGTTCCCACTTAGCATCTCTCATGTGGGCACAGTCAACGGCTGTCCACTGACCAAGCTGTTAGCTGGAACCCCTGCTGTTGTTTTTCGTATAACAGGACACAGTCTCTCCCCTCTTACCTCAACTTCCTATTCTGGGGGTGGGGGGAATCAGTGACACTGGAGATGACTAGTTGCTGTATTATGGATTTGAGTTTCATTTGGCTATAAAACAATCTTGTTGGGAGAAGTAGGGGGAGAGAACCTCTTCCCACACACACGTTGAGACAGATCCCAACTGGTCAATGATCTTGTTTGTAAGAAAGAGATTCTGTTGGTTGACTGCCTAAAGAGAAAGGTGATTGGCCTTCAGATCATACCAACTTAGCTAGCATTGCTAACCAACTGTTGCAAGCTCTGAAAATAAAAGATCTCAAACCCCACCCCTCCACTAGAAAAACCCTTCCTCTCCAGCACTGTGGCCTCAGGGTGGTCAGAATTATTCATAGCTACTGGCTTCCCCCACAGCAGGTATCCCAGGAGAACAAGGCAGAAGCTCAAGGGCTTTTTCCAACCTAGTCTCAGAAGTTGTGTAGTGTCATCTCCAGTCAGAAGTGAATCCTAAGGTCAGTCTGGATTCCAGGGAGGGGAAATGACTCCACCCATTGACTGGGGTGTGGCAAGTTCTTACTATAGAAAAGCAGATGAATGAGGGATATGGCTGCAGCCACCTCTGAAATATACTCTGCCACCCACAGGGTGCTACTGACACTGTGATGGCCACACACTTCCACTCTGTGAGACCCCAGAACCTTGACTCCTATTTCTTCTCACACAGCCAGCCACAGGGCAATGGGACCAGGTACACCACAGAGCACCTTCCTTCCTCGTCTTGTTTGTCTTTCAGGTTTTGTTATCCTCCTGGCAATTTTTCTAAAGCCTGGTGCACCCAGCATTTTGCACAATCCCTCACTCCACCCTGAGTAGCTGCAGCCAGAACCCATCTATTAAGCAAATTATATCCTCTGGGAGCAGCAGTACTAAGAAAGATCGATGTCCCTTCTCCAGCCATGCTTCAGCCACTGGCGTCTGTCTCAAAGAACGCAGACAGTGGAGCTAATATGCAGAGGACCAAGGTCTTAATAAAGCTTAAGGATCTTAACAGGGACAGAGGAGGGCACAGAGTGGAATGGAAAGTCCTGGAGAGGTTAAAGGTGTTCCCAAGAGAGGACATGCCCAGGCCTGGAAACATCCTTCCACAAGCTCTTTGGAAGTGGTTTGGAATCCAAGAAATGGGATCCCTGCTTCTAGGGAAGGTGTGAAGGCGTGGTCTCCAGCAGTGTGTTACATTGGCGGTTCCCAAACTTTAATGTGTCCAGGGATCACTGGGAGGCTTGTGACCGCAGATACAGAGACAGCAGGTTCAGAAAAGACCTTAGAGCTAGCATTTCCAGCAAGCTCCTGGGGGTGCCATGCTGCCGATTTGTAGATCAAACCTTGAGTCACAAGGGTCCAGGGCAGCAGCATCTTGTGGGATCTTGTTAAAAATGCAGAATCTCCAGCCCCACCCCAGACCCAGTAGATCAGAGTCTGCATTTAACATGATCCCCAGGGAATCTTCTCCATGACTGTGGTAGAAGGTGGGTCACATCCATGTATTACATTGGTGCAAAAGTAATTGCAGTTGCTGCCTTTTTTTTTTTTTAAAGCATAGCAAAAACCCCAATTGCCTATGCACCAACCCAGTACAATCTAAATCTAAACCCACCTCACAAAGTCATTAAAATCATCTCAAGCACCACTTGTGTCATGGGGGGAGAAAAAAAATGTAGAAAACAAAATGAAAACTCAAAGGCACCAGAGCCTGAAGCCATTCAGTGTAGAGGACTATAGCCTGGCCAGCCTTGGTAGCTCGCAAGTGTCAGTATATTCCTGGCCAGCATAATTATGGACGTCCTTGAGTTTTTTAAGAAAAGGTTAAAGAAATTGCAGCAACTCTTTGACCACTAGAAGGTGGGTAAAACCATTTAGTTTACTTTTATTTCCAATAAATACAGAAATAAAGCCCAGAAGGCTCTGACAGATCCAAGGATGCAGAGGTCTTTTGGGGATGAGGGTCAGGCCTGTTGTTCTCACTGTGAAGGCCTTTCCCCTTCTCTGCAAAGCCTTCATTAAGAATAGAAGAGCTTTTGGGAGGCCAAGGCGGGTGGATCACATGAGGCAAGGAGTTCGAGACAAGCCTGGCCAACATGGCGAAACCCTTTCTCTACTAAAAACAAAAAATTAGCCGGGTGTAGTGGTGCGTGCCTGTAATCCCAGCTACTTGGAAGGCTGAGGCAAGAGAATTGCTTGAACCCAGGAGGTGGAGGTTGCAATGAGCCAAGATCATGCCACTGCACTCCAGCCTGGGTG
>NW_012107030.1:2208940-2253549 GCF_000951045.1 Mandrillus leucophaeus
GGTGACAGAGCAAGACTCCGTCTCAAAAAAAAAAAAAAAAAAGAATAGAAGAGCTAGTGTGTCTGTGTACATAACTCGGGGCCCTCTGTACTCAAATCATGTGGATAATCACACTAGTTATCCATTGCATCTCACAATATGTTTAAGAGTAGAGTAAGGCTCCTAAAACTTCATCAGGTTTGATGACCAAAAATAAACAGCCCTACGAACTCTAACAGATTACAAGGTAGCATTTATGAATCATTTCAAAGGAAAAATGCTATTTAATGAGACCGTATAGGTGTGAATGCAATATTTTCTTCATTGTTATCAATAAACTCTAGTTCAGCAGCCGTGCCAGTCTAACCTCAAAATCACAGACTTCCCCCATTACAAGCATTGATGAATTGTTAACTATTGTCAACATCATTTCACTTAATAGGGATTCAAACTAAAAATAAAATGTCTAGACTGTGCAAGTCAAATGTTACTACATTGAAAAGCAAAGTTACTACCAAAGTAAACATATTATTTTCTTTAATGATAATTTTAACTGCCCAAAGTCAGGTAAATTGTTGTTGGATTTTAATCCAAGACATACTTCTATTTCTTTGCTGTTTAAATTGGACAGTTATCTTTTTTTTTTTTTTTTCTTTTTTGAGATGGAGTCTCGCTCTGTCGCCCAGGCTGGAGTGTGGTGCTGCCATCTCGGCTCTCTGCAAGCTCCGCCTCCCAGGTTCATGCCATTCTCCTGCGTCAGCCTCCTAAGTGGCTGGGACTACAGGCACCCGCCACCACACCTGGCTAATTTTTTGTATTTGTAGTAGAGACAGGGTTTCACCATGTTAGCTAGGATGGTCTCGATCTCCTGACCTCATTATCCGCCTGCCTCGGCCTCCCAAAGTGCTGGGATTACAGGCGTGAGCCACTGCACCCATCTGGACAGTTATCTTAATCTATTCGTATCTTAATTTCTCCTGGGCAAAGTGGGAGCAGTTTTACATATTTTCTCCTTAATTTTCTCATGATATAGTTTGAAGACCTTAAAACACATTCACTCAGCACCATAAGACAGGACAAGAAAAAAAAATTCATGACGAAAATTCAAAGATGTAATTCTAACTTTATGCCAAGCAATTTTCTCTTGTGCATTGTTCATGTGTGGTTCAGATGTTTAAAGGGGATAGAGCTTATAATTACATAAACATACACACAAAATGCACACACACACCCCACACACACATAAACACACATGTGCGTGCACACACATACACACTGCCTGAAATTAAGTGAGTGGAAGGCAAATAAAAGGATGCAATTATTTAAGATGCAGGGAGAATCCACTAAAATTAACCAAAATGGAAAAGAGGTAAAGGAGGATCTGACATTGACTAAGAATGAAAAGCAAGAAGAAAACTGAAGTCAGAGTGATCTGAAAGCAAAATATAACAGAAAACCACACACCTTTCCCCTTTAAGCAAACCGTGGCTGCCAGTGGCTTTCACTGCGAAATCACAAAAGCACCACCTACTACCTTTTTTTGATCACCTGAATCTTCACCTACAAGCAGTAGATGCAATTCCAGAGGCACACGTGGCATCACTGGGGGCTCTCCAGGCTTTTAACTGACTTGGCATCAAATTAGAATATGGTCCTGCCCCTAGGAGGATCCCCAGACTAGGGCTAGATAGGGAGCATCTAGACTCATGACAGATAAAAACTACACTCACATATGCTCACCTGCACACACACACACATACACATACACACACTCACACATTCTCTCTCTCTCCCTCTTCCTCTTTCTCTCCCTCTCTCTCTCTGTCTCTCTCTCTGTCTCATTCCCATGCTCTTGTTAGTTAACTCTGTTTCCATAGCTCAATATGACTTAAGGACCCAGGATACGTATCTTGTTACACAGAAAGGCCACAGGAGGGGACAGAGAGTGGACTATCATCTTTGCCAAAGTTTTCTTCATTCAACAAATATTTACTGAGTGTCCATGATGTGCCAAGTACTGTTCTACAACACTGGTGAATACACATACGGTCCCAACTCTTATGGAGATTACAGATTGTATAATCTGGGTCACAACAGATCGTGGAATTGGGTGTTGAGGTTTTTCCTTGTACACATCAGAACACATGAGCTTGCCACTGCACTCTGCTTTAAGAAGATGTCTAGATTGGAGTGCCCCAGTAGTTGGTCTCATGACATAGCCTCCCACCCAGAGCCACCTGTGAGGACCCTGGTCCTCTAGGGATGTTCCAGGGTATGTATCTATCACAGTCCACATGTCAAATGTGGCAACAGGTGCAGCCCAAAGTTGGGAATCCAAAGGAATGGCTTATATTGACATCATATCAGCAGAAACAGCAAGTCCATGACAAGGGACAGTGATGCCACTGTCCCCCGGGCCTCTTCTAATTCAAAGTCAAGTGCCCAAAGCCCCAGAGGATCCCTATAAGCTTCTAAAAGATTTCATGGATTTGCCAATGCCCTTAGCCCATGTGCCTGAATGACAGGCCTTTTTCAAGATAGGTTAAAACTCCAGGGGGCTTTAAAGTCAAGTACTAGGATGACAGACCTCACCATCCTTTTCCCCAACTATAAATAACACAAGATTATACTGAAATATAAACCCAATCAGATCATTAGACTTAGTCCAAATCCTGCTTTGGTGTTTGCTGTCAGGGTGGCTTGAAAAAAGTCACTTGACCTCTCTGAAGCTACATATCTTCCTCCTGTCCCCCAAGACGCTGCCATACCTTCCAAGGCCATTGTGAACATTCTGTTCAGTAATAAGTTAGGGTCCAGCACAGCACCTAGAGCACCAAAAGCCTCCATAAACGGTGACTGTTTCTCTTACACATGTGAATATGCTGGGTGTGAGAAGGCTGCCCCACCTTCTTTAAGCCCCACCTGAGGGTAGTGAGGTTGTGTGTTGGGGAAAGGGAGCAGATAGAAGAATGGCAACAAAAGTCTGCATCATTTGGTCATTCTATGAGCAAACAATGGCCCAGAAAGTCACTTTCAACAATTGAGATCTGAGGAAAAAAAAATAATAACACTTGAAGACACATGATAAACAAAAAAAAGTTTTCCAGGTGAGAGCCAAAAGGAAAGCATGTTTCCTTATTGCACTATTGACTTTTCCTCCCTAGTCAGCCTCTCTCGGCCAACAGGAAAAAGCTCTTATAAACAGCCATCAGATGTGGTCAGCAAAACAATCAGGCCACTCCACTCTAGGCAGGAAAGGAGGCATATCAGGTTACTCATTAGTCCTGGGAACAAGGGGTGGGTGTGGTTATAGGGAGAACATGTTGCTGGATTATCTCTGTGAGCCTGTGGGCCAGCAAACTGCCCTCAGACAGGTCTTTACTGTGAATTGGAGTAGTTGGCTATCCCCCAAAACAAAGTTAACAATTAGAATAATAATCATAGTTAGTTATGATATTGCAGACATCTTATGCCAAGCCTTTCACTTGCTGCTTTCCAACAGGACTTCATCCTCATAAGAACCCTATAAGACAGGAATTACCATTATTCCTGTTTTAGAAATGAGGGCACTGAAGCTACAAGATGTCAGATGTCTTGCCTACGTCTATGTGGCACAGGGTGCACTATTCCTCCGTACATGCACTGGACTTTTAAGGAAATCAAGCAACACAGTCATACACAATACACACACACAACACACACATATATGCTTTTCCCACCAGCTCGGTGTTATCTGCAATTATTTTAATAAGACACAGACTTTTCCCCAATTAGAGATATAGAGATGTGACCTTACTCGGGAACTGCAAGATGTCGATCTCTAGTCTCAGTGTGGACGACTGAGATCAGATTTTTGCAGAGCAAAGTTTGATGTTTGTTGGAAAGAAGGGAAAGAAAGAATGCACAGGGAAGGAGGTGGAAAAAGAAATGAAGACCCCAAGAAGTTGCTCCCACCAACTCTCTTGTACCTATAATCCAAAGATTAAATTACAGCAGCTGATTTAATCAAATAATCCACCATTCGCCTGGATGAGGAAGAATGGCATACAGAGACCAGCCCTGGACCAGACCAGGAACAGCTCCCGGAATTACCACCCCCTCTTGGAGATGGTTCTTCTTGCTCTGTGATAAGTCTCCCAACAGATGCAAAGACTGAGGCTTAGCAAGCATAAATGCAAACCCAAGGCAGAGCCGGGATTCATGTCCTCGTGCCCTCACTCTAAATCTCATGCCCTTTTCAACTGTGAGGGCACAGATTCTACAGGCAGCTCTCCTGGGTTGGATTTTGATTCTTTCCTTACCAGCCACGTGACCTTGGGCAAGGTGCTTCACCTCTTAGGCCTCAGTTGCCTCATCTCTGAAGTGATGCTGATAATAGCGCCTACCTCAGAGGGTTGGTATAAGGATTAAATGAATTAGTTCATATGAAGTGCTTAGGAGGATAGGAGGATGAGTACACAAAGTGAATGAATAATGAAGGTGTTAAATTTGAGCAGTGTAAAGTCTAAAATTGAGGCCCAATGTTATGTCTTGTTTTGACACCTGAAACAAAAATGGATTCAAATGCCCTAACCACAAGTTCCCCTCCCTACTCTGCTTTCACAAATAAGGTCCTGTAGCCAAATAACCTTTCTTATTGACATGACCAGGCACAGTTTCTGCTTATCTCTGAATAGTGAGTCTCAGCTTCCTGCTAGCTTGTGGAATTATTCAATAGTCAATTACATCCTCCTGCCATTACCAGGGACCACCCCACCCTCCTGATACACTACAAAGCCTGCCTCCCATAGTCCCTGGCTGTTCACTCTGTTCCTTGTGTCCCTGCATGGTGTACAGTGTACTCCTCCCCTGGGCTGTGAGTATGTGAGGAATAAGCTGCCGTTGATCTCATCTGCCCAGTGTTGAGTGTCATGTATGACCGTCCTCATAATCCTAGGGCAGGAATCCCTCCCTCGACAAAAAGGTGTATAGGAGACAATGAAAACATGTACTCTACTGCTGTACCCTCCTAAACACACTGGGGTGGGATGGGTGTGGATTGGTGAGTGGAGAGTGTGGAAATGTGTGGCCCAAGCCTGGAGATGTCATCCATCTATCCAACTCCTAGGGCATGGAAGGCAGCGGGACTGGCAGAGAGAGGACCAGAACAGGCCGTGCGGGTGAAGCAAAGCTCCCAATGCAAAGCCTCTGCCTGCTCATGCCAACTCTTCTTCAGCTTAGAAAAATGACTCTAACTTGCATTCTTTACCTGTGGCCCCTGACACTGGAACCACTGACCCTTTCTTCTGTGCCCCCAACACAAGGAGACAGGAAGGCCATGGCAACCCACTGAGCATTCTTCCCAAACATGCATACTCTGGATCTCATCAAACCCTTAGACCCAACAGGGGAAGAGGAACAAGTCAAACACCCTCAATGAACAATTAGGTGAACCCAGGAATAAAGCTAGAATAAAGCTAAATGTTCCAGATTACAAGAGCCTAAAGAGACAAAACAACCAAAAATGAAACATACATGCTCTGACTAAATCTTGGGTCAAAACAAACCAAAAGCTATTAAAAAGAAACATTGGGGATGATTGGAGAAATTGTGGGATTAAAGAATGAATTAGATTTTAGGTGACAGGAAGTATACTAATTTTCTTCAGTGCAGTAATGACATGGGTATGTAGAAGAATGCCTTCTTTGTAGGAGAAGCAACTGAAACATTTAGGGGGGTTTAGGAGCCTCATGTATCAGTAGTTACTTTCAGGTAGTTCAGAAAAATGCATATATAAACAATAAATAGAGATATCCAACCAATATGATTACATGTTAACGATTGCTAAATCTAGGTAGAGTATATAGGGGATCATTCTACTCTTTCAACCTTTCTAAATATTTGGAATTTTTCAGGATAAAAATGTTGGCATAGAAAGGTCCAGAAGCAGGACCTCAAAAGTGGGGACATAGCAAGGAAGACGGTGTTGCTCTGAAAGTACAACAGCTGGCAGCCAGAGCTGCGGAGTTGAAAACCCTGCATGCTGCCCTTGCCTCTTACTCATGGTGTGACTTGGGCAAGGTATATGTCCTCTCTGAGCCCTCTTCTGTAAATGGAGATAACTGCCACTATCTCAACGGCTGTGGGGAGGAGTAAGCAGTGAGGTAATACAGAATGGACGTGAAGAGCCAGGCTGTTCTGTGCTGTATATACCTTCGCTTCCTGCAGGAGCTGTCTTCAGCAGCAACAGGATATTCAAAACCACTTCTGCCTCATAATAAAAACAGCAAAACACATTCAAACATGCCTGCTATGGCGCATGGTGTAAACGTAAGCATATCTGGCAGCAACACAGTGTGCAGAAACCACATGCATCACCCCAGAAGTCCAAATATTTAGTGCAACTACTTTCGAACATTTCTACAGAGGGTGCCTTTCCTTTGGGAGTAAACAACAGAAGACTGAAAATGTTTTCATTGTCTGAACACAAACAGAAAATCCTGGCCTACATAAACCTGGGTGCAGCGGCTGACAGAGCAGGATCCAGTCGAGGCCTCATAACCTGGGTCAAGCAGTTAAGTTGCCCTGCTCATCTGAAAAATGGGCAGAGCACACTGCTACAAGGTGGTGAAGATTTGAGATAATTGTCAAGATCTCACAGGAGGCACTCAGCAACTGGCATTAATAGTAATACGAATTACCAAAACATTCTAAATGAAAAACAAATGGTTTCCAAAAGCTTGTATACCAAATATGTGTGGACCTTATTTGGATCCTGATTCAAAGAAATTATGATTAATTTCATCAGGTATTACAATAGTAATGGGAGATCACTTGGGTATTTTTGTTTGCTTGTATGTTTTTTGTTGTGGTTCTTATAGATTAAAATTCCATATCAAAGTGTTTACAGACAGGATGCCATATCCAGGATCTGCTTTAATAGACTTCACCAAAAAAGGGAGAGAGGGAAGCAGATAAAACAAAAGTGCTGATAATTAGTGGAGGGTATTTAAAAATTTTCACATCAAAAAGTTCCATAAAACAACTGTGCCCATTGGCCATTGAGATGCTACAAAATTAGGTTTTTTATCAACTAAAGCAACAGCCTATTATTGGGAAATGTTTAGCTTCATCTAGATTTCAGTGAAGACAATGGGAAGAGTACTGAGAAAAATTACAAAGTAAAAGGAAGGACAGGATAAGAAATATCAGAAACAGAAGGAAAGAGAAGCTGGAAAGAGGTTGGGTCAATCACAAAATGAGCCACTTTCAAAAGCCTCAGGTTAAAGATGCTAGGAGCCCTCTCCCTGGCTCAGATGTGGCCCTGCATGCCTCCAAAAGCAGCTGCTTAATAACTTTGAGCGATGAGGTACTGGTAAAAGTGAGCATCACAGTGGCAGGTGACTTGAGGCAGAACCAGACCAGTGAGCTTATGACTCAGGGAAACCTGCAGAATTCACCTCCTACTGGCTTCCTGGGCATCCCAGAACCCAGATCCGCCTTAGCACAAGCCAGGTCCCCTCACCCAGCAGAGCCAGCAGCCCAGAGACCTCCAGAACTCATCTCCTCTCTTGGCCAAATAAATTTCCCAATGGGAAATGATGTTTGGTGCACGGACCACTTGGCTGTACCTGAGCCACAGGCAAATGAAGACACATGGAAAGACATAGAAAGACATACCTAGCAAAGGAGGGACAAAGGGAAAGTGTATATTTCCTTGCTATGAGATCTCAGTCTCCAACTAATCTTTAACTCTAAAATACCTAGTAAAGTGTTCATTCCCAGATTAAATAGGAGTGTTTAGGAATTTAGCCAGAGCCTAAAGCACTCTGGGACAGCCTATGCATACCCTGCACCAGGACACAACAAGACTCTAGGATATGACCCTGAGCAGAGATAGGGGCTCAAGGACAGGAAAGAATGCTACTCATCACTCAGGAGAAAACAGTGAAAAATAGAAGTTAGTCTGAAGGTGCTTTTGAGCTGCCATTTTCATTAAAACACAATATACAGAGAGCACGTTTTCCTAAATACGGCCTGAGAGGTGTCTTTAAGATTTTCCATCCTTGTAATGTCATCTGAATTCCTCTGGCTCCAGCGAGCAGCAGCACAGGTGGCATCAGGCCTTTCTGCTGTTCCCTCGAGATCTCGCCCGAGTCCTTGGCAGAAATCAGCACAATCCTGACCTGACACCCCTGACCATTTCTCTGACCTACTGTTCCGCCATGGAGGAACAAGGCTGTGTTCTAGAATGGTCTGGCAGGTGAGAGGAATCAGATGTGTAAGATGAAACAGCCACAAATACAGTCCATGATTAGAGGAGAGGCTGAGGGCAGGCATCCAGGACAGGGCTGCAAACACATGAGCATTCAATGAGGCTCTGGAATGCAGCTTCCCGCAGCATGTTCACCCGCTCGGTGGTTGAGCTCTGGAGAACGCGGGAGCTTCCTTCCACCCTGAGGAATGGTAGGGGCTGTGGTTTTTAAGCAGAGAAGGAGCCCTCATTTTTGCCCCAAAAGTTTTTGCTCATGGTGGATAGCGGTAGATGTTTTCATGGCCACCTGTACTGCAAACTCGGAACTTCTCAATTCAAATGCAAATGGAGGCATCTCACCCACGTGGCCTATAGAACTGGTCTTGACTTTGGACAGCTGGAGACATCTCCAAGATGGTGTCTCTGTCCCCACCAGCGGCCACTGCCTGAGTCAAGGACCAGGAATGGCTGCCCGTTTGGTACAACTGGGCTTTATGATTGAGGGTGAGCTGCTCACTTTGAGTCTCCCGCAGAAGAGAGAGGATAACCAGGTCATCATCATCATCATTACTACTGCAAAGATTCAGTGCCCCCAGGCAGAATGGAGGGGTCACAGCAGAACACCAGCTCCACGAGGGCAGCAGGCATTCTTGTGTGCTTGTGATCTGAGCTGTATCCCCAACACTTAGAATAGTGCCTGGCATGCAGTAGGTGCTCAATAAATATTTGTTAAATCAATGACTGAACAAATAAATCCATGTCAGCTGTTCCAATAAAGACCCAAGCCTCTGCCACATGGAATCTTTAATCGGAAGCTGGCAGCTGGCAGCCTGAACTAATTGCAGCCTGCTGCATATTTGGTTTGAGCTGCTCCATGTTAAAAAAAAAATTTTTTTTTTAAATGTAACTCATGGCCAATATTTTAAAAACAGGAGCTCTTACATTAACATCTGAATTTCTGGCTTCTGATGAAGCATTTGATCTGGCAACCTTGAGTCTGCATCTCCCCGTGGCAGCACTCAGTCCAAAAAACTAAGAAGCAGCTGCCCACTTTGGACAAGGCAAATGCTCACCCCAAGGTCTTCCCCATCCAGACTGCCACACTCATGTGTTTGTGGCCCACTCCTACTCCAGCTGTGCAGCGTGACCCTGTGCTCACACCACCTCTCACGGCTGCTCAGACTGGCTGCTAGCTGGTCTGGGGAGTGGTGGGTATTTAACAGTCACCAGGGCCCCTCAGTCCCACTCTCTGAAGTCTGCTCCCCTGTGAACAAATGCATGTCTATTCTCAGGGAGCCTGGCCTTTGCTGGGTACTCATTCGCCAAGTGTTTCATTAAGACGAAGTGGTCCACAGCATTTGTGTGGTCAGAGTGTCCCTGTCCACCACCACTATCACCACCAATTCTCCAATGAAAGATCAACTTGCAGACCTTGCATCCTTCATCATCTATCCCAGCTGATGGAGCTATACCAGCCCTGCTGCACTCACTGAGAACTGGGTTTGATACATCACAGACTGCCTGAACTGCTCCTTATTCATGCAGTACATGAGACGTCATCTTCAGAGGCACCTAGAGGGAGAAAAGGAAGTAGGGAGGCAGGGAAGGATCAGGTGATCAATTTACTGAGTGCTTCCTACCAGCCAGGAAGCTGCTAGACACTTCTTACATCTTGTCTCAGTCCTTACAAGTGAAAAGTAGGCACTGTTATCTCCATTTTCCAGAGAGGGAAGCTGAGTCTCAAAGAGGTTTCTTGCCCTGCCCAAAGTCACTCCGCTAACAAGCATCAAAACTGGAACTTAGACTTCTAACGACAATCCTGGGCTATTTCCATTACAACCATTTTTGAAAATGTGGGGCAAGAGCACACTGAGGTGGGGGTGGGACGACGGGCGGGCTGAAGACAACAGCTTGACTCAGTATGTGGTGGGAGGACCCAGAGCCTGCCCAAGCA
This sequence comes from Mandrillus leucophaeus, assembly GCF_000951045.1. NCBI lineage: Eukaryota > Metazoa > Chordata > Mammalia > Primates > Cercopithecidae > Mandrillus > Mandrillus leucophaeus. Next base: position 2,219,107 of record NW_012107030.1, read on the forward strand.
GTGTGGGATACCAGCCGGAGCTAGTTAGCAGCATGTGGGACTGGAGATCAAAAGAACTAACTAGCAGTGACTCGACCACTGATTACTTCACAGCTGTAGGAGCCTCTTGCCCCTCAATGTTGCTACTTCTTTGTTGGTAAAATGGAAATTCATCCACCTACTCTTCTTTCATGTATTTGCAGTATGGCAAGATAGTTAAATGAAATGAAAAGCATGAATTCTGAAATATGCTTCCTAGGATTTGACCTTAGCCAATGACTTTACTTCTGTGTGCCTCACTTTCCTCACCTGTAAAAGGCTTATTATACATGCAAGGACTGGCACATAGTAAGCAGGTTTAATAAATGTTAGCTTTCAGTCATCATTCATTCATTCATTCACTCACTCATTCATTCAGCACATATTGACATTCCACCCACATGGCAGAACTGTTTTAGGGCTTCAAATAAGATAATAAATGTGAAAATGCTTTATAAACCACTCAAGGGGGGCTGGCATTGACTCTGGGCTCCTGGCACTGCCCTTCTGTTCTTTGATCACTCTCCCTGCTCATTCTTTTCCCCAAGCTCCTCTTCCCTCCACCCACACCCTTCCTGAATAATGTCATCCTACAAGGCCATCTAGGGATATGGTCCTTCTCCAGTGGGGACTACATCTGCTCCCAGGGAGCCCCTGACTTCTGGAGCCTTTTCTCATCATGGTCTCCATCCCTTAGTTCCCCTGCCCTCTCCTGTCTTGGATTTCCAGGTGCCTCCGGGTTGAGAGTTTTGGGTTTCCTGCTGGCATGGGAAATGGTCAAGGACCAGGTAAGAAGCAGCCACCAACTCTGGAAGCCAGGACATTCACGTTCTATTCTTGGCTTAGCTGCTAAAACAATCTGAGTAAATCATTTACAGTTCTCTCTCTTTCTCTGTTCCTCATTTTTCTCATTAAGGAACTGGACTGGATGGCTGTAGAGATTTTTTCTGTCCAAATGCTATGAATCTCCCTCCCAAACAATGGAGAAACCAAAAGTTTCAGCACCCCTTCTATATTTCAGGTGCTGAATTATACACTTAACATTCATTATTTCATTCACACTTACCATGACCCTATAAGGTTACCTTGTCTATTAAAAAACTGATTTAAAGGTCAAGTAATACTGATAAAAGGAAGCTAATAGTAAGCTGAGAAATAAATGAAACGTTGCTTCTCTGACTTAAATGATGTCCCAAAGTCCTTTAACTTGTGATTTTGTAAGTGGCATCAACATGTCTTAAAATGAATCAGTTATCTGTGCAATTGACAACGTTACCAATCAGAACGATCCCACTGTAAAATACCAAAGGTTCACCTAAATCACTACACACCACATCAGCGGAAGAGCTGCCCTCCCGCCTGGATGTGTAATAGCTTTGTTTAAAAGCGTAACAATAAAACTCCCTATTCTCACTGAAATACAAAAATCCAGAGCAGAAGAGTTACTCTCACCATTCTCAATCTGCTGGCAGATCTGCTAGACTTATAAGGGAGACTTCTCTGGAACCTGCAGTTGTGATTGTAAGGTCTTAATTGGCTTTTGAGATTTTGCACAGCACAGCAAGTGTGGATAACAAGTTTGGGAAAGAGCGTAATCAAGTTAGTTTAGTTTATCCCCTATCATCTGCCCCATCTTCCTCCTTGTTATCTCATTCTGCAATTACTTGCATGGAAAATGTTTCTGTAATGGAGACAGTGAAGGAAAAGTCAGCAAACCCCTTCTGAATCCCACAGTAAGCAAGGACTCATGTCTGTCCATACACCTAGGACCCCTGCAGGAGGCAGCCCACGTGGGCTGACCTTAAGGTGGGCAAGGTAGGTAAGAGGTAAAAGCCCAGGGAGTCTCTGCTCCAAGGCTAACAAGCTCGTCACACCATGCATTCGCTTGGAAGCTAACTGTTACCAGACCCCAAGAGAGGACTTGTGCCTGTCTGGTCAAGGAGTGGACACCACTGACCAACGCCACATACATCCCAAAGGAAGCCAGTAAGCAATGGCAAAAACGTCTGTCGATGTTCTTTACTGACTCTGACACCTGAAACCACATTCTCCTCCCTATAGCAGTAGTAATTTAAAACAATAATATAATGTATGACAGCCGGCATTTATGTGTCACACGTAGTTCTGAGCACTTTCAATGTATTCCATGTCTTTTCAACCTCACAACCACTATGAATGATGTACTAGTATTAAGCCCATTTTACAGCTGGTCAAACTGAGGCTTTCAGGCACCACACAGTATTAGTGCAGCCAAATTTCAGAGCCACACCTGAGTGACTCCAGAGCCCATGTTCATACTAGCTAATTGGTATTGCCTCATCTAGGGGACGGTGGACATGGAGGCGGAGGCAGGGCGAGTCCATGTCTCCCATCAAAAGCAGATCTTTCAAAGGAGCATTTGAGGAGGAAAAAAAAAAAAAAAAACTTGAAAGAAATAAGAGGAAAGCCTCTCACAGATGGAGGCTGATGGGGCTGTCCCGATTTAAGACTGTTGGCAACACTAGTAAGATTGATGGTGGGCATGATAAATCCACAGAAGCAGGCCCTGGCCTCAACCCGGACACCAGGTGCCACACTGCACGACTGTGGGATTGGCATCTGTGTTTCTAAATCTTGGTTTCTCCATGTATAAGATGAGAGGGCTGCTTGGCTGGTTTTCAAGCAGCATCCTTCACTCAGTTTTAGGGTTTGGGAGCTTCTAACCTGAGACCAGAGCAGAGCAAGAATATTGTGCAGCAGTGGGTGTCCCCCCCGGCTGCTTACTAGGCTCGATCATTGAGCTTTTAAAAACGTCACTGCCCCTGCCTCACCCTAGGCTAACTAATACAAATCTCAGGGCAGCCAGCGTGGGGCAGGCCTACTGTTGCAGTCACCTTAGAAGGAGAGACGGGCAAGCAGCAACTCAGGAGGTGAACAGTTCACATCACTGTATTCTTTTTGCTTTTCTTGTTCTTTTCTTTTATTTCAATTTTCTTTTTGATTTTTGTTTCTACCTCATTTATTTCCCTGCTGAATGAATCAATAATGGTTCTTTTGTAAAAATCTGGCAAGAAATTCACAGTATCCAGCATCAAAAACCATGTGCATGTTTTGAGTTCCACTTAGGAACCCTTCTACTTAACAGGGATTCCCCTTCTGAAGGAGGTGCTACTTGGTGAGAGCTACGGCAGCAGGCAGTGTTCTTTCTGTAGGGCTTGCCCTCACTTTAGGCTGGCCTGGGCTGGAAGTAGGTCTATAGGCCTTGGAGGCCACTCCTAGTGGGCCATATCAAGACTGGGGTTTGGGTATGGAAAAGAGAGACAAAGGGGTCCCCTCCAGTCCTAATGCAGAGGCTCAGCTCCTGAGCAGGTGCAAAGAGTTTAGCAAATGTTTGATGAGCTCAAAGCCTGTGCCAGGCACTTGGTCCCAGAGTGAATAAGGCACAGTCCCTGCCTTCAGGGAGCTCTAGGGGGAAGGCACAGGTTTAGAAACAGATGGTATAAGTTTCCTATTGCTGCTGTAACAAACGACTACAAACACAGTGACTTTAAATAACACAAGTTCTGGAAGTCAAAAGTCTGATGCAGATCTCCCTGGGCTAAAGTCAAAGTGCTAGCAAGGCTGCATTCCTTTCCAGAAGCTCTAGAAGAGAATCTACTTCGTTGCCTTTTCCAGCATCTAGAGGCTGCCCTCATTCCTTGCTTTGTGGCCCCTTCATCTTCAAAGCTAGCAATGGCAGGTTGAGTCCTGCACACATTGCATCTCTCTGACCCCCTCTTCTGCCTCTTCTTTTCATCTTTTAAGGACTCATATGATTACACTGGGCCTACCAGGTAATCCAGAATAATCTCTCCATCTCAAGATCATCTGAATAGAACCTTAATTATATCTGTAACCTTAATTCCGTTGGCCATGTAAGGTTATATGTTCACAGGCTCCAGGAATGAGGATGTGGACATCCCTGGGGAAACATTATTCTTCCATTTTTATGGTTTGAATGTGTCCCCCAAAGTTCATGTGTTGGTCCCCAATGCAACAGTATTAAGAGGTGATCCCCATTGCAACAAACTTGATCCCTAATGCAACATATTAAGACGTGGGAACTTTAAGAGGTAATTAGGCCATGAGGGCTTTGCCCCATTGAATGAATTAATGCCATTATTGCAGGAATGGGTTCCTTATAAAAGCACAAATTCACCCCCTTTTACCCTCTTTCACATTCTCTTGCCCTCTCACCTTCTGCCATGGGATGGTGCAGCCTGAAGACCCTCACCAGATGCTGGCACCTTGATCTTCGACTTCCTAATCTCCAGAAACATGTACCAATAAATTTCTGTTTATTATGAATTATCCAATTTCAGGTATTCTGTTATAGCAGCATAAAACAGACTAAGACAGCCATACACTGACCATTTGTGGTGATTGACCATTTGCAATGATATACTATTAGGTAAAAGGGAAGAATATAGCAGATCCTGTGCTCTCCCTTTTGTTAATGTTGTTATTGTTTATATAATATGCACATGTGCAAAGAAAAAAAAAACAGACAAAAAGAAAATCCCCAAAATGTTAACAATGGTAACATCCGCTCACTTACTAGCACATCACATTTGAAATTTCCTGTAGCACTTATACAGATACTTGCTCATTGCTGGTCATCCCCACCAGCCTGGAAGCTCCATGACTGCAGAGCCCTCATCTGTCTCTCTCTACCCCTGTGTTAGTCCATTTTGTGTTGCTATAGAGAAATACCTGAGGCTGCATAATTTATAAAGAAAAAAGGTTTATTTTGCTCAAAATTCTGATGGCTGGAAAGTTTAAGATTGGGCATCTGCATCTGCTGAGGGTCTCAGGCTGCTTAACTCATGGCAGAAGGCCCAGGGGAGTTCCGCGTGCGGAGATCACATGGCCAGAAAGAAAGTAAGAGAGAGCAGGGAGGTGTCAGGCTCTTTTTAACAACTAGCTGTCATGGGAATTAATAGAGTGAGAACTCACCCCACCCCCCAGGAGGGCACTGATCTACTCTTAAGGGATCCAATCCCTTGACCCAAACACCTTCCATTAGGCCCCGCCTCCAACAGTGGCGATCAAATTTCAACATGAAGTTTGGACGAGTCAAATATTCAAATCACAGAATCTTCTATTCCAGGGCTCCATCACTGGAGGGATTCGAGGCCCATGGTGGTGACCACAGTGGAATGCCCAAAGACTTAGTGTATGCCTGGGACATTCTAAGTGCTTTACACTCATTAACTTCATTAACTCACTCAGTCCTCACAAGACCCCTAAGAGAATGTATTAATCAGCATTCTCTAGAGGGACAGAACTAATAGGATAGATGCATATATGAAGAAGAGTTTATTCAGGAGAATTGACTTACACCATCACAAGGTAAAGTCCCATGATAGGCCGTCTGCAAGTTGAGGAGCAAGGAAGCCAGTGGTGGATCAGCCAGAGTTCCAAAACCTCAAAAGTAGGGAAGCCGACAGTGCAACCTTCAGTCTGTGGCCAAGTGTCTGAGAGCCCCTGGCAAACCACTGGTGTAGGTCTAAGAACCCAAAATCTGAAGAACTTGCAGTCTGATGTTCAAGGGCAGGCAGCATTCAGCATGGGAGAAAGATGAAGACTGGAAGACTCATCAAGTCAAGTCCTTCCACGTTCTTCTGTCTGCTTTATTCTAGTCACACTAACAGCTGATTAGATGGTGTCCACCCAGACTGAGGGTGAGTCTGCCCCTCCAGCCCACTGACTCAAATGCTAATCTTCTTTGGCAACACCTTCACAGACACACCCAGGAACAATACTTTGCATCCTTCAATCCAATCAAGTTGACACTCAGTATTAACTATCACAAGGGGCAATGTTACTACATTCCACAATTTGCCCTTTAGCAAACTACTCTAGCCCAACTGTCCCAAAGGCACCCTCAGAGCCCTCAAAAGAGTAATTTGGCCTACTCACCTGCTTCTCCTAATAGAGGCCAGTACCGAAGCCATGTTCTGTTTCCAAATAATAATTCCCAATGTATTCTAATTCTGACCTGCATAAAGACTCTTCTCAGAGATATTACAGATGAGAATGAAATCTGCAGAAACCCACCCCATACCACTTGGCAGCGATACGACACAGAGTGGTGTGAAGGAGCAGAGCTAAGTCTCCAGGCTGGATGGAGCATGGAAAACAAGAGAGTGATTTGGGTGAGAAGAGAGGGAGTGGGGGTCTACACCAGCCCAGCACAATGGAAGGTGCAAGGACTCTGGAGCCATGTGAATCAGGGTTAGAATCATGGCTCTGCCACTTGGAGGTGGAATCCTGGGCATATCACTTGCCCACCCTGAGTCTTAGTTGGAACCACGGTCTCTGCCTCCAAGGGTTGAACAGTGAGGACTTCAGGACATGCACAAGCCAGCTAGATACAAGCCCTGGAATCTACTTTCCAATCAATCAATGTTGCTATTGTCCTCATTACTCTCTCAATCTATTCCAGTCACACTGGCCTCCCTGAGGTTCCTTGAACTTGCCAAGCATGCTTCAATGTCAGGAATTTTGATTTGCTGTTCCCTCTACCTGGAATGCTCTTCCCCAGACACCTGCATGGCTTGCTCCTCATTTCCTTCAGGTCTCTGATTAAATAGCATCTTATCAGCCAGATTTACTACGACATTTCTATATAACATAGCAACACCTACCCAAACTAGCCATTCCTGTCCTTTACACCCTTAATTTTTTTTATCATTCATCAACATCCAACACGCAATATCTCCCCTTGCATACTTATTCATAGTCTTCCTCACCAGATTAGACATATGAGCTCCAAGAGGGCAAGAACTTTACCTGTTTTGTTCACTGCTGTATAACTAGAGTCTAGAATTCTGCCTGGTGTCTAACAGGTGTTCAAAGAAATGTTTTGAGTAAATCAATGATCCCTCTCTATAATTTCAAAGAGAAGAAAACTCACATACACTTACTGGAAAGCCATGCATAGGCAGGATGACCAAGGGTGGGGAAGCCAGCAGACTGGCAGGGCAGCCTGAGGCCAGGAAAGTTTGACAATTTGATTCTTTTTCCTCTGCTCTGATATCTCACTACTAGGCAGGGAAAGCTCTGTCAGTTACCTACACTGTGTGGAAATTGTAAGTCAACTGTTTTTTGTGGAAATGTTCAGCTTATCTGGACAACAGATTTCTAACCACCTTAAACCCAAGCTGCACAGCTGAGAACCTCAAAGCAGATGGGAATTACGACCATCTTTGTCAGTTGGGCTCCCGTGTCAAGTGCTTTACAGAACTGGAGATTAATTCTACATTTTACAGCTGAGGTTCAGAGAGGTTAAGTGGTTGAACTGTAGTCATGCAGCCAGTAAGTGGCAACAGGAACCCAAGTCCATGGCTGTCTTTCAATCTGTGAGTTTCTCCAGTCACTCCATGCAGGTTCAGGGTCCACCAGAGAATAATGTCTGTGTGTTAACCATGCAGACAAGGTTGGCTGTTTGCTGTCTCTGGGGTGGCAGGAACTTTTCAGAGTGGGACATACACTGAGGCAGTCAAGGGTCAGCTGCTGACCCACAAACATCAACAGAGGAGCCAGGAGAAGACTCCATGAGACAGACACCAAGTCTGCAGCTACTAACAACAACAACAAAAAAAGTCTACACACATCAGACACTGAAGTGTTACTGTATTAGTCTATTGTCACACTGCTGATAAAGACATACCCAAGGCTGGGCAATTTACAAAAGAAAGAGGTTTAATGGACCTACAGTTCCAAGTGGCTGGAGAGACCTCACAATCATGGCATGAGGCAAGGAGGACAAGTTACATCTTACATGGATGGCAGCAGGCAAAGAGAGGGCTTGTGCAGGGAAACTCTCCCTTATAGCATGATGAGATCTCATGAGACTTATTCACTATCATGAAAAGAGCACAAGAAAGACCACTCCCATGATTTAATTACCTCCCACCGGGTCCCTCCCACAACATGTGGGAATTCAAGATAAGATTTGGGTGAGGACACAACCAAACCATATCATTCCACCTCTGGCCCCTCCCAAATCTCATGTCCTCACATTTCAAAACCAATCATGCCTTCCCAACAGTACCCAAAAGTCTTGACTCATTTCAGCATTAACTCAAAAGTCCACAGTCCAACGTCTCATATAAGACAAGGCAAGTCCCTTCCACCCATGAGCCTGTAAAATTAAAAGTAAGTTAGTTACTTCCTACATACAATGGGGGTACAGGCTTTGGGTAAATACAGCCATTCCAAATGGGGAAAATTGGCCAAAACAAAGGAGCTAAGGCCCCAGACAAGTCTGAAATCCAGCAGGGCAGTCAAATCTTAAAGCTCCAAAATGATCTCTTTTGACTGCATGTCTCACATCCAGGTCACACTGATGCAAGAGGTAGATTCCCATGGTCTTCAGCAGCTCCACCTCTGTGGCTTTGCAGGGTACAGCCTCCCTCTGGGCTGCTTTCATGGGCTGGCATTGAGTGTCTGCAGCTTTTCCAGGTGCACGGTGCAAGCTGTCAGTGGATCTACCATTCTGGGGTCTGGAGGAATGTGGCTGTCTTCTCACAGCTCCACTAGGTGGTGCCCCAGTAGGGGCTCTGTGTGGGGTCTCTGGCCCCACATTTCCCTTCTGTACTGCCTGAGCAGAGGTTCTTCATGAGGGCCCCACCCCTGTGGCAAACTTCTGCCTGGACATCCAGGTATTTCCATACCTCCTCTGAAATCTAGGCAGAGCTTCCCAAGCCCCAATTCTTAACTTCTATGCACTGGCAGGCTCAACATCACTTGAAAGCTGCCAAAGCTTGGGGCTTGCACCCTCTGAAGTCATGGCCCAAGCTCTATGTTCACCCCTTTCGGCCATGGCTGGAGCAGCTGGAATGCAGGGCACCAAGTCCCTAGGCTGCATACAGCACAAGGACCCTGGGCTTGACCCACGAAATCACTTTTTCCTCCTAGGCCTCCAGGCCTCTGATGGGAGGGCCAACCATGAAGACCTCTAACATGCCCTGGGGGTATTTTCCCTATTGTCTTGGGGATTAACATTTGGCTTCTTGTTACTTACACAAATTTCTACAGCCAGCTTGACTTTCTCCTCAGGAAATGGGATTTTTCTTTTCAATTTCATTGTCAGGCTGCAAATTTTCCAACCTTTCATGCTCTGCTTCCCTTATAAAACTGAATGTCTTTAACAGCACCCAAATCACCTCTTGAATTTTTGCTGCTTAGGAATTTCTTCCGCCATATGCCCTAAATCATCTCCTTTGAGTTCAAAGTTCCACAAATCTCTAGGGCAGGGGCAAAATGCCTCCAGTCTGTTTGCTAAAACATAAGAAGAGTCATCTTTGCTCCAGTTCCCAACAAGTTTCTCATCTCCATCTGAGACCACCTCAGGCTGAATTTTATAGTCAATATCATTATCAGTATTTTGGTCAAAGCCATTCAACAAGCCTCTAGGGAGTTCCAAACTTCCCCACATTTTCCTGTCTTCTTCTGAGCCCTCAAACTGTTCCAATCTCTGCCTATTACCCAGTTCCAAAGTCGCTTCCACATTTTCAGGTGTCTTTTCAGCAGCACCCCACTCTGCTGGTACCAATTTACTGTATTGGTCCGTTTTCACACTGCTGACAAAGACATACACAAGACCAGAAAATTTACAAAAGAAAGAAGCTTAATGGGCTTACAGTTCCACGTGGCTGGGAAGGCCTGACAATCATGGTGGAAGGCAAGGAGAAGCAAGTCATGTCTTAACATGGATAGCAGCAGGCAAAGAGAGAGCTTGTGCAGGGAAACTCTCCCTTATAGAACCATCAGATCTTGTGAGACTTATTCACCATCATGAGAAGAGCACAAGAAAGACCTGCCCCCATGATTTTATTACCTCCCACCAGGTCTCTCCCACAACACACGGGAATTCAAAATGAGATTTGGGTGGGGACACAGCCAAACCGTATCAGTTGCTAAACAGCAGCACAGTAGAATCTCAGCATCAGATGCCCTCAGAGTGGGATCAAGCTTCAGTTATCAGCTCCTTACTGGCCAGGAAACTTTGATCATGGTTTTTGTTTCCTTATCTCCCCCACTGAGGTCACAGAGCACCAGACACCTTTCAGGGAGGCTGTAAGGACCCAGTTGTATAAAGCATCTGATGCCCAGGGAGCTTCCAGGAAGAGGCAGCTGTTGACATTGTTGTTGCCATTATCATATTTCAACTCTTCCACTTCCAATTTAAAAATCCTCTCCACAATTCAACATTTGCAGTGAATGGATGATTCCTACCAAGCAAGCAGTCCATAGATGGTTGGAGCTACAATGGTTTTAAACCCTTTCCATTCTAGGAACTGAGTTATCCCTTCTGCCTGATGTCCCCTGTGCTGCTCTGAAGCCCCTCAAAATAGTCCACACCCTCCATCCTTGACAGCCTGCACATAGTACAGTCCTCACCACGTCCTTTCGTGTTCTGGTTAGGCACCTGCAGTTCCACCATGTGCTTTCCATAGCACAAGGGCTAGAAAGCTGCCACTCCTGGATGGCCTACAGAGGTACAAGATCCAACAGTGTGGGGCCTAGACTCCATCCCACGCTCCAGGAGCACTTTGGCCACCAACCAAAGTGTCCACTGGGATCTGTCTATGCCAGTCACTGTGTCACAGCTCAGGGTGGGCCATCTCACAGGCAGACACAGACCCTGCCCGCCAGGAGTCCTTAATCCAAAGGGAAGATGTACAATCAGACAGACAGTGGTCACATGGTTTGGTGAGCACCCTGATGGGGAAGACGGGGTACTGTCAGAGTGCTTGGAAGAAGAGCATAACTTACTCTGCCTTGAGACTTAGGGAAAGCTCCTCAGAATAAGTAGAGCCCAACTTGGGCCTGAAAATCAAATGGGTTGGGTGAGGAAGCAGAGGACAGTAGGGAGAGTGTTGTTGTAGCAAGAAAGGAAAGATGAGGGGGCAGGAGCAGTGTTGGGGGCAGATTAGCACCCTTTAGGTCTATGTGCCCTACTGCTGTTAATAGTATAGAAGGAAGAAGTAATCTTAAAAATCAACATTTAGGAAACCCAGGACCTTACTAACCCCACAAACTGCCTTGGCTCTCTCCCATAGATGGCGGCTGCTGCCAGCTCTGCTGAAGTGAGCTGCCGGCTGCATGTGTAATCCTGTTAGGATTTACCTTGTTAGTTTCAGACGCATCCTCTCTGTCAAGATTTTTATGAATCCTGATTCTATTATTCGATATATTAGCTTTGCATCTCAGTCTTCTGTCATTCGCAAATCTGATAAGACTGCCCTCTATGTCTTTATCCAAGTTGCTGATCAAAACCTCGGACAGAGGAGGTCAGATTCAGGGTCCTGAGGCATGGCCCTGGACAGCCTCCCCACCCTTGCCCCAGATGCACATCCACAGCCAATAATCCTTGGATACACTCCTTGTTCAGCCTCTAACTACTGGATTCATCAGGAGACGTTCTGCTATTGTACTCAAGGGGGCAACACACTCAGTAACAAGAATGGTAAAACCTCATGCACTAGGAACTCAACTACCAAAACTGTCCCTCTCTAAGAACAAGTCAGTAATCAAAAAGGTCTAGGCATGCAGAATCCTCCAGCACCTAAACCCTGCAGCTGTTCAGACACTCAGGCTAAACCTATATATGAAATAAGAGTGATCTTACTTTACATACAATTTTAACAAGGTGACTGTCTCCTTTCAAGGCCTTATCAGATTATCAGCTGCAAATCAGAAATGGAAACTAACTTGCTTTAGACAGCACACCATCCACAGCCTTTCAAGAATAGAGAAAACATTTTAAACTATAAGAAACAAACCAAAATAATTACAACCTCCAGTTATTTCATGGAAAAGGACCTCATGCCTCATCAGAACAAGAAGGAATTACGTGACTACCTGAGGGCCATCTGTCACCATTTCATCTCCAGCCATTGGTTAAATTATCTTTGACAACATTTGTTTTAGAATGAAGGCAACAATTTTTATTTAAAAATGCATGATAATATGAGTGTTATTCATGGTGTGAGTAAATATTCATTCATTCAGCAAACACCTCCTGCACACCATGCTGAGCCAGATCCTGGGAAATGGTGGGAAGGCAGTGCAGGACAGCAATGACCCCAACAGGCAAGGTTCCTGCACCCACAGAACATACAGCCTGCTGAGCAGAGGCAGATGATAAACAGGGACACCAATAAATAACGGACAGCATCATTTTAGATCGCAATAAATGCCATAAGAAAAACAAAACAGAGGAATGTGATAATGGAACACGGGACAGCTGTTCAGTGATAGTTTATCCAGCAAGGAACATTTGAGCAGGTCCCATGAGGATACCAGCCAGATCAGGCACTACTGGGAGGAATGTAAATCGGAAAATCATTTCTGGAGGGCAATTTGGCAAAACTGGTGGCAGTGGGGGGGGATGAGAAGTTTGTTTTGCTTTGTTTTGTTTTTTGTTGTTTTTGAGACGGAGTCTCACTCTGTCGCCCAGGCTAGAGTGCAGTGGCACAATCTCGGCTCACTGCAAGCTCCGCTTCCCGGGTTCACGCCATTCTCCTGCCTCAGCCTCCCGAGTAGCTGAGACTACAGGTGCCTGCCACCATGCCTAGCTAATTTTTTGTATTTTTAGTAGAGACGGGTTTCACCATGTTATCCAGGATGGGCTCGATCTCCTGACCTCATGATCCACCCACCTCGGCCTCCCAAAGTGCTGGGATTGCAGGCGTGAGTTACCATGCCTGGCCAGTTTCTTGACTCAGGATTTCCTTATTCAGAAATTAAGCCTAAGAACATACAAAGGTGTGCACAGCAATGAATGCTCCAGGTTGTTCATTACGGTGTTAACTACATCAACTAAAAACTGGGTGTCCAACACCAGCAGGCTGGCTGTATTAAATTATTTGCTTTCATTTAATGCACTGTGTTGCAGTTTTTTAAAAAACAAGTCAAGAAAGAATATTTTGCATAGAAAAATGCTGCGGGCATAAAACCAAGGGAAAAAGGCAGACTACAAAACGTTATTTCAGATGAGACATATCTCTTGTGTAGAGAAAGTACTATGTATTATCATGGGAGCAGGCATAAGACTGAAAGACCACACACAAGAATGTTAACTGTGGTTTTCTCTGGGTAGTAGGATCATAAATAATCTTATTTTCTATCCATTTTATCTGTGTATCATATAAGTTTCCTACATTGAGCCTATGCTTGTTTCATAATTTTACCAAATAGCTGAGTTAAAATAAGAGAAAGAATTCCAGCAAAGATAAGTTGTTTAGAAGCTGTGGTTTTGGAAGAGGTGAGTTTCAGCTATGAGGGCAAAGCAGGCACCCTGGACAGCTCCCTTCCCGGAAGATGTGCTAAGTATCTGGGCCTGGAAGCTGCACCTGAGGAAATGGGCCAGACTCCATTAAGGACCCCTCACGAGAAGGTGGGACAGTCAGCTCTAGGCATGGGTCATGATGAGAAATGAAAATGTGGAAAACCTTGGCATGTGTCCTGACATTTAATCAAATGTGCACAAACTCACACTATCCCACTGTCACCTTTGCCATCTCCCTCCTTGATCCAACCCTGCACAGCCTCTAAGTGGCAAAGTGCAATGCGGGCGGGCCAGGGGTTACCCATTACAGGCAGCTGATGGAGTGGCAGACCCAAAGGGCATCTCAACGAAACCCTTCACCCTTTCCTTGCTGCATGTCTTCCTGTAGAAGAAAATTGTCCTCCTTCAGTGATTCATGCCCTCCTCAACTTGTCCTCTAAGATTCTCTGCATGTCAGCAGGGCAAGCTATGGCTCCTATCTCCTATACTCAGGCCCAGGAGATTCCCATGGGGAGAGCCCGTTCCTCCAGTAGGCAGAAGCGTGATCTAAAATTCCCTCACTGCAGTCAATTCATTCACTTGGTATTTCCTGAGCATCTACTATGTGCCAGGCATATATCGGGGGTGACAGAGACAAGGTGAACACAATAGCCAAGGCCCCTCCTCCCAAGGGACTTACTGTAGAGAGGGGCAGATGCTTTCCTAGCCCAAGGCCATGCCGGGAAATGACACCCAGACTGCTTTCTCTCTGACACTGATTCTTACACAGAACCTGACTCTGTTCAGTGTGGCATCGGACCCAGCTCAGTCCAGACCAAGAACTGCTTTCTGATTTCCCATCAGAGGCAAGAGTTTGTGATTTCCAGCTCAGCCAGCAGAAGAATGGGGGGTGATTTTCAAAGCACCTTGCTCAGAAACAAACAAACAAAACTGACGATGGGAACACTTCTTTCTGGAGCACAACCTTCACAAAGTTATTTTCTTCTGCTTTTTTTTTTAACTTGAAATAATTACATTTGATCCAAAAATTATTCGACATACCTTTAGATTCTCTGAGAAAGAAAAAGAAAAGCCTCAGGCAGTAATTCCAAATGCCGACACAGCAGAATTTTTTTTTTTTTTTTTTTTTTTTTTTTTTTTGGAAACACCATTTTGGATTAATTCAAAGCAGGCAGCTCACATTCTTGAGGGGAAAATGAAGACCATGATTCACTCTTTCGGCATAAAGTACACAGATAATTAATCAAGTTTCGTCCGAGTCTCTTGATGCTTTTTACATTGGTTATTCTAGGGCAGACACTATTTTCCTACAAGTCTGCAGACATCCAGGGAGAGGTTTGATTTGTTAAAGAAAGAAGCCAAGATTACGGTGAACTAAGATAGTTCTTATAAACAAGTGGCTCTCATAGGCAGGACAAGGTCAGGGTGACAAGAAGACCATTGGGAGAGGGCATAGAAAAACATGGTGCTCTCAAGACAGAGGCAAGAAGGGTAAGGGAAGCTTTAGCCAAGCACCTATGAAGGCAATGTAAGGGCTTACACTTGTGGTGTTCTCCCTGCATGCCAGGTACCACCCCGCTAGCATCTGTGCCCTGAGAACCCCATCCAGTAGGCACTATTTCTAGGGAGGAGAGGTTAGAGTAACCCAAGTAGAGGTAGAAGCAGCATTTAGTCCCACACATTCTAGCTCCTGATCCTGGGATCATCACCACTAGAGTGGACTGCATCTGAGTGTGGGTTTGTTATGACCCGCAGTGGGCAGGCCAGTATGTGGAAAGCTGGGGACAAAGTATCACCCCACCCAACTGCAGCAACAGAGCAATGGGAACAAGGAAGTTGAAAGTCAGCCTGGACTCTAATTCCATCTGTGCCACCTTTTGACAAATGACTATGGGCAAATGACTTCCTTCCCCGAGTATCAGTTTCCCCAATT
Organism: Mandrillus leucophaeus; assembly: GCF_000951045.1. Lineage (NCBI taxonomy): Eukaryota > Metazoa > Chordata > Mammalia > Primates > Cercopithecidae > Mandrillus > Mandrillus leucophaeus. The sequence goes on from NW_012107030.1 coordinate 2,234,379, forward strand.
ATAAAGTGAGAAAAATGACAGCATCTACATCATGGTGGTGGTGTAAGGTTTAGATGAGATAATTGCACACAAAGCACAAAAACATTACCTGGCACAGAGTAAGCCCTCAACAACAACAACAAAAAGAAGCAGCAGCTGTTATAATTTATGGAAAAGAGTCCAAAGAGCTGGCCCTGGGGCTGGAGAGCTGGAGGCAAGGCCTGCACAGGGGGGCACAGTTGGCCCCAGGCAAAACGCGTCCTTAATGTCCTCCACTCCCTTTTTGCTCTTAGCTCTGAGAGCCACCATTCTTCCCACCCAAGTCCCAGCTCCACTACAGCCCAGATCTCCAAGGGTCCTGCTGTCCATGTGGACAGTTGTGACACAGGCACATGCCACTATTTATCTCCATGTTCCCTGGGCCTGATACAGTGCCTGGCACAATAGGACCCAATCAATGCATGTCTGAGGCTGCAGGAATGGAGGAATGGAAGTGATTTCAGACATTATCTTAAGTGAGGGTGGTGGACACTGTGCCCCCTGCCCACATCATGCCAGGATAAGAACCTGCAACAAAGAAGGTCAGTGTTACCATCTGCAGATATTTTTCCCAAAGTGCAGCTATTCCCAGCGTGACATGTGGTGCCCTCTGGGTTTTCAAGCTGGTCTTCGTAGAAAAAACACCTCCAGGAACACGCCCCCCTGAACTTCAGGTTCCATCCCTTTTCCTGATACTTAGAACAAAATCCACAGGAAACCTCAGGCCAGGGAGACCATTGCGGGAGAATATACCACTCAAAGGCCAGGCTCGCTCATCATCTCATGTTGTTCTCTGGACCTGTGAACACGTCTGTCTCATGCATCCCACAGAAGTATGATAAATACACAGAAGGGAACTGCCAGGACTTCCTTTAGAGCAAGAGTTTGTTGTAATAAAGAGCAGCTCTCCCAAGTAGCTGCCCCACAAAGCCTATCTAGAAACACAGCTGCATTCATATAACCTCCAATGAATGGGAAAAGAACAAGGCCAAATGTGCAGAACCCATGCATTATTAGGAAGGGAGGAAGTCCCATGCTAACGCAGGCCTGTGGGGCCAAAAGTCAAGACACCGAGGTGCCACTGAACAACAAGGAGGCTCTAAGTAAGGCCCTTGGTTAAGAGGGAAAAACAGAAAAATCTTCTTAAAAAGAAAAAGAAGGGAATGGATATAATAATCCCTAAGGATTCCCCCAGGGAGCTGCTGGGTATAACATCACTCATGCTGGGGGCCATCTGGTGAATATCAAAGCTCCGCTTGCTCGGGAATTGTCAATCCCCTTTGTATCCATGATTTCACTGAGGTCACTAGGGTCATCTAATTATAAGAAAGCCTCACTACCAGCCCCTTTCTTCCCCCGCCCCATCCAAATCTGGTGTAAATTGTTTCAAGACATAAAATACTCAATTTAAAATTTTCACTCAAAACACTGTCATGTTATTTACTAACAATGTGACACTGGGTGAAATCTTTAACCTCTCTAAGCTTTGAATTTCTCATCCAAAAAAATGAAAGGATGATAAAATTCCTACCTCATAGAGTTGTTTGAATAGTCAAGGAGTAAACTGCCTTAACTATGCCACTGCCTGGCATATAGAAAATATTCAATAAATATTAGTCATTACTGCCATTGTTCTCATCATTATCATATCATCATCTCTAGAGCCAAACAACCCCAGTTTGCTTTTAACGAACAATAAGATTTTTTTGTGTCAGGATAAATAAAAGCAAAGCATCAATGTTTCACAAGCGTTTTCATAAATAAAGCATTAATATTTAAAAGTCTAATTTAATATTATATGACTGAAGATCTTTTTACTGACCCACAAGAATGAATGAAAACATAATATATTCAGGAACGATGTATTTCTATAATCAAAAAATAAATAAAAATAAATGTGGGACTTCTATATAACTGTCATCAGTATTATGTACATTAATTCAGGGCTGATATTTCAAACAACACACCACAGAAAAGTAAATTCTGAGCTGAATTTTGTAAAACAGGTAAATTTTAGATAGACAAAATGAGGCCATTTGAAGGATAACTCAGAGAACCATAAAAATAGTCATGGTAAAAGTAAAAATTGATGGATTTTTTAAAACTATAATTTTGTACGTAAAAAATGTAAACCTGTGTCAAAGAAAAAATGTTAAATCTCTTCAAAGAGACATCTAGGTCAAGATGGCTGATTGAACTCATATATTTTGTCTCTCTACCCTCTTGAAACACCACTGAAAGTAATAAAAACATAAACATAAATCCATATACAGGTTGAAGAGCCTCAAAGAGTACCAATCAGTACAGAGGAAGGGGGAAAAAATTATGAAAAAGATAAACCAGATAGAAAAAAATAATACATAGTACAACGAAGAAGAAACCTCCATATAAAGGAGGTTGGCCTCTATATTAGTTCGTTCTCACATTGCTGAAAAAAAACTACCTAAGACTGGGTAATTTATAAAGAAAAGAGGTTACCTAGTCCATGGTTCCGCTGTACAGGGAGCATGGCTGGGGAGGCCCCTGGAAACTTACAATCATGGCAGAAGGGCAAAGAGGAAGCAAGCACATCTTCACCCGGCAGCAGGGGAGAGAGAGAGTGAAGGGGGAAGTGTTACTCACTTTCAAACAACCAGATCTCATGAGAACTGTATCACGAGAATAACGAGGGGGAAGTCTGACCCCATCATTCAATCACCTCCTACCATGCCCCTCCTTCAATATGTGGGGATTACAATTCAACATGAGATTTGAGTGGGGATGCAGAGCCAAACCATATCAGCCTCAGAAGGGGAACCCAAGTTCTATATATAAATTTCCTTCAAATTATTTGGCTAACTCAGAAATTGCAATGTGCAGAAAAAGACTCCAAGAACCCCCAGTGGAAAGTAACAGTCAGAGTTCAAAGAGCCAAGCAGAGATTTCAGCACCTAGCCAGTGCTAGGAGATACAGTCTGGGACTGAAATGTATCCAAGTTAGGCTTTCTACTGAAACCTCAGAAGGGCAAAACCATAGAAGTAAAAAAATCACATCCCAGATTAAGGGATACAATCTAGGGAAAAAAAACAAGATAGATTTGCCCGCCAATAGCCTAGAATCAAAGTTCTGAAGACTGAAACGACCCAAAAGTATATTAACTGCATGCCAAAACAAAATTCAATACTCTTAGGGGAAAATAACAATCCAGAATCTCTACAATGTATGTTTCACAATGTCCAATATGTAATAGTTACTAGACATGCAAAGGAAGAGAGATAATGTGACCCACCATCAACAGAGAAGGTCAAAGGTAAAGATCATCTTGATGTGGGAATTGGTGCAAAGGGATCTTCCATTATAAATATGTTAAAAGATGACAGGGAAAGATGAACACAATGGATAACAGATGGAAACTTCAACAGAGAAACTAAATCTCTAAAAAATAACCAAATGAAAATTCTAGATCTGAACTCATGAATATCTGAAATAAAACATTTATTGCATGAACATACCAACAGAATAGACACAGTAGAATCAGCATAATAAAGAATTAGTGAATTTGAAGGCAAATCAATAGAAATTATCTTAAACTGAGCCACAGAGAGGGAAAATACTTTAAAAATAGAATAGAGCATCCAAGATCTGTAGAACATTATTAAACAGTCTAATATATATGTATATGTACATGAAGAACCAAAAGTACAGGAGCAACAGAATTGGGTAGAAGAAATATTGGATAAAATAATGTCTTAGGACTATTTAATTGATGAAAGACATCAAACCATATCTCCAATAATCTCAATGAAAAGAAATGGGAAAAATACAAATGAGTCCAACCTAGACACATCACAATCAAATTGCTGAAAGTAAAACATAAACAGAAAGTTTTAAAAACAATCAAGAGCAAAAATGCATTACATTCATAAAAGCAGCAATAACAGTAGAAGCTGACTTATCATCAGAAACAATGGAATCCACAAGACAATGCAAAGTGTTGAATGACGACTGTCAACTGAGAATTCTACATCCAACCAAAAAATCTTTCAAAAATAAAGGCAAAATAAAGATATTAATAATTTCAAGAAAACAAAAGCCAGCAGAATTTATTTCCAGCAATCTGCATTATAAGAAATGCTAAAGGAAGTTATTCAGGCTGAAGGGATATAATCCCAAAGGGAAAAACCAAATCTAACAGAACTGATAAAGAACATTGAGAATGATAACTATGTCGGCAAATTTTTTAAAATTTTAATTGCTGTCAAAGTATGTTGATTGTTTAAAGTAAAAATAATTTAAATGTTTTGTGAGATTTATATATAGAAGTAAAATCTATAACAATATATACCAAAGGCATGAGAGTAGAAATGAAAGTACGCTGACATACGATTTTTACATTGTACATGAAATGGTATAATAAATGACACAGGGAAGATGGTGGTAATAAGTAAAAAGTGCATATTATAATTGTGAAATAAACTACTAAATTTTTTAAAGAGATATAGCTAACAATTCAATATAGGAGATAAAATGGAAAACAAACAAGTTTCTAGTTAATCTAAAAGAAGAAAGAAAAAAGAGAGACAAGGAACACATGCAACAAATAGTAAAAGGTGGTAGATTTAAATTCAACCATATTAATAATTGCATTAACTGTAAATGGCTTAACCACTCCAATTAAATGGCAGAGATTGGCCAGACAGATAAAGGTAAAAGATATAACTAAGTGCTATTTACGAAAGCCGTATGTTAAAAATAAAGATACAGATAAGTTGAAAGTAAAAGGATGGAAAAAGATACTCTATGCAGACTTTAACCTCAATAAATATAATGTAGTAATATATTAACGTTAAAGTAGACCTTAAGATAATAATATTAATACAAAGACAAATAGAAATTTTATAATAATAAAAGCTCAAGCATCAGAAGGAGATAAAATTTAAGAATACTAACTAGAAATATAGACATAGAAATTATGACATCCAAATTACTAAAGTAAAAAAGGAGGGTAGCAAAGAACGCTTGAGCTATTCAGCTAAAAGAAAGAAACAAAGGGGATAAAACATAAAAATAAAGCACCATAAAAAGAAAACACATAATAAGTTGGTTTTAATAACACAAAATATTAATTATTTCCAAAAAACAATGTGAAGGCTCTAATTATTCTTGTTTGACAGAGATAGCATACCTTCAAATTAAAAAGACCAAATTAAAAGAATAAGACTATAGAAAATTTTAATAGCGTGGCTACCTTCTTTTACTATATTTAGAACTTTACACTCACCAAACTATTCATTATGTTCAATCTATATAAATTTACAGCCAAAAAAATGACTATGTATGAGGCCACACAGAAAATCATAATCAGTTATAAAATATAGAAATCATACAAGCCACAGTCTCTGGTCTCAATACAATAAAACTATTTTAGCACTATCATTATCTGCCTTAAACATCAGGAAACTAAAGCACAGTGACATAAAGCAACCTACCCAAATGATAGCCAGTAAGTAGCAGATTTGTATTTAGGTATCCTGGCACTAGAGCCTGAAACCGTAACCACTGTACTCCACTCCTTCCCAGCGGGTGGAGTGGGGTGAGTGGAGTGGGGGCAAATTTTCCCTACAGATATCTAAAAATACTATAAAATTACAATAATTAAAATGTTACTTGAGACAATACCAGGAAAATAGATATTCAGAATAGAATTTAGTTGCAATCCCATAAGATGCAAGAAAATAATGGACTATTCCATAACTGACAAACCCTTTGAGTGGGACAAGTAACAAATAAAGAACCAAACCACTAACAAATTAAAATTAAAGAACAAAAGTATAAAACACTAGATAATACAGAAGAACATTTCTGTTTCAGATGGGAAAGGACTTTCTAAATAGGACTGAAACTGAAACTGAAACAAAGAAAGACTCATAGATTTAACTACATAAAATTAAAACATATACAATAATAGAAATTATAAAGAAACTTAAAAATCAACCATAGACCTGGAAAAATATTTGCAATATATGAAAGAGAAGATCCGTATTTATAAGGCATAAAGCACACCTACACATCAGGAAGATTAATTCAGAGATCCAACAGAAACATGGATAAAGGAAAAGACAGATATTTCACTGAAGAAATACAAATTGCCAATATGCTTGTGAAGATGCTCAATACTAAACATAGAGAAATGCAAAGTGAAGTAAATGTTACATTCCAGGCCATGGCAGAAATACGAAACATCCAACACTGGCAAGGATGCATAAAAACAGACACCTTCACACACGGCGGTGAAATGTAAGTATGTGAAGCTCTTCGGGTGGACAATTTGGCAGTATTCATCTGAATTTAAAATGCATGTGGGCCGGGCGCGGTGGCTCATGCCTGTAATCCCAGCACTTTGCGAGGCCAAGGCGGGTGGATCACCAGGTCAGGAGATCGAGACCATCCTGGCTAACATGGTGAAACCCCGTCTCTAGTAAAAATACAAAAAAAATTAGCTGGGCCTGGTGGCGGGCACCTGTAGTCCCAGCTACTCAGGAGGCTGAGGCAGGAGAATGGCGTGAACGTGGGAGGCGAAGCTTGCAGTGAGCCAAGATCGCACCACTGCACTCCGGCCTAGGTGACGGAGCCAGACTTCGTCTCTTAAAAAAAAATGCATGTGGTCTTGACCCAGAAAATTCATTTGTAAGAGTTTATCATGCAGCAATACTTGAACAGGTGCACTACAATGTATGCAACAACTGCAACACTGTTTTTCAAAGCAAAAAATGAAAATACCCTAAGATTCCATGAATAGGTTAATACAATGGAACACCACACAGTAAAAAACAATCAAGTATGTGTTTATATATATAATATCTTAATGAGTTTAAAAATTAAGCCATAAATAAAATGTGTTTCCAGTGGTTTTGTTAATTATATACAAATGTGTATAAAAAGTGAAGAGAATAGAATAGGCAGAGAAAGTTGAAGTGGTTCCAGGAGCCTTACACTTTTTGTATTGCTTTAATTTTCACAAGTATTTTATAATCCTGAAAGAAATTTAAGTGAGGAGAAATACATTCATTTCCATCACATTCATTTTGGTGTAATCCTTCCTAGTATTTGTGCAAATCAGACATACTTCAAAGAGTTGCAATTCCAAGGCATATTTTTTGTATAGTGTTTTTCCTTAACTATTACATCATAAAATTTCACCACGTTTCTTCATGATTTTCAAATGATTCTTCCAATAACTAGATAATATTCTGTGTGTTCACAATCTACCAAATCATCTTCAAATGTTGACCATTTGAGTTTTAATTTAATTTTTATTTGACAAATACATTTACTTTGTTTTGTATGGAACACAGCAAAAAGAATCTTTATATATGAGGATTTTGGTATCTCTTCCATTAGTGCCTCCATGTATTTTTTTTTACCAAGAATTCTAAATCAAAGGGCAGGAATAATTTTTTTTTTTTTTTTTTTTTTTTTTGAGACGGAGTCTCGCGCTGTGTCACCCAGGCTGGAGTGCAGTGGCGCGATCTCGGCTCACTGCAAGCTCCGCCTCCCAGGTTCACGCCATTCTCGGGCAGGAATAATTTTATGGCTATTTATGCACTGTAATATTGCTCTTCAAAACAGTTGTACCCATTTACTATTCCACCTGAGCATCTGATCACATCTGAAAACACAAACCTATACATTCTGCATAGTAATCTTTACTTTCTGATTTTTCTTAAATACTTTAGTTGATATAAAATGTAGAAAGGTTGATTTTTTGACACATTGTCACTTTAAATATTTCTAAAGCAATCACAAAAAAATCATTCAGGGCCCTATCCTGGAATATTTCACTGGCCTCTTTCCATAACAGAGAACATCTGTATTGATTTTTGATTGTGTATGAAATAATAAACGCTTACCATAAAATAATTTAGACATAAACAACATTTAAAAAGCAAATAGTACATAGTCCTATCAGCACAAAATAACCACCGTTAAAACTGTATTGTGTATCTTTATAGAGATGTAGGCACAATTGATTTTATTACATTACCACATTAAACTAGCATCATGCACACTTTTGTAAGCTGCTTTTATTATGTAACAATGGTTCATAGATGCCTTCTCAAGTTAACAAATAACTACCTATTATATAACTAATTTTAATAGCTGCACATTCTTCCATTGTAGCACATAAAAAGCTTCTACTAATGTATATTCATTGTTATTTTGCTGTTTTCAGATGCATATCTTGCATTGCTATAGAAATCACAGATTCACATTCTATAATAAAGACGCGTACACACTACGTTCATTGCAGCACTATCCACAATAGCAAAGACATGGAATCGACCTAAATGCCCACCAATGATAGACCAGATAAAGAAAATGTGGTACATATACACCATGAGCTACTATGCAGCCACAAAAAAGAATGAGATCATGTCCTTCGCAGGCACGTGGATGGCGCTGGAGGTCATTATCCTTAGCAAGCTAATGCAGGAACAGAACACCAAGTACCACATGTTCTCACTTATAAGTGGAAAGATAAGAACACAGGAACACATATAGGGGAACAAGAGACACTGAGGCGTACTGGAGGGTGGTGGGTGGGAGGAGGAAGAGGATCAGGAAAGGTAACTAATAGGTACTAGTCTTGATACCTGGGTGACAAAATGATCCGCACAACAAACCCCCGTAATGTGAGTTTACCTCTGTAACAAACCTGCCTATGTACCCCTGAACTTAAAATAGAAGCTAACATTAAAAAATCACAGATTTAAAGTGTGGCAGTTTTTGAACTTCTGTTAGTTTTCTGCTCATATCTGTTGCCCATTTTTCTGTTGATGAGCTCCTCTTTCCTTGTCAATTGGTAAGAGCTCTCTGAATGAGGGGGCATTAACTCTTAACTCTGTAAATCAGGACCTGAGAAGTGTCATAATTAAAGCATACGATTGCGACAAGTGCCAAATACAGAGGTGGCACATAGTAGGCATTAAAGTGTTCTTTCTTAGTAGCTAGCAGGTGTCTCCTCCACCTCCCTGCTTTCCTATAAGCAAGGTGGCAATAGATGTCAATAATAAGATACTTACACAGGCCAGGCACAGTGGCTCACGCCTGTAATCCCAACACTTTGGGAGGCCGAGGTGGGCAGATCACAAGGTCGGGAGATCGAGACCATCCTGGCTAACACGGTGAAACTCCGTCCACACTAAAAAAAAATAAAAATAAATTAAAAAGCCGGGCGTGGTGACGGGCGCCTGTAGTCTCAGCTACTCAGGAGGCTGAGGCAGGAGAATGGCGTGAACCCGGGAGGCAGAGCTTGCAGTGAGCTGAGATCCGAGATCCAAGATCGTGCCATTGCACTCCAGCCTGGGCAAGAGAGCCAGACTCCGTCTCAAAAAAAAAACAAAACAAAACAAAAACAAAAACAAAAAAAACCTACACACACTTACATGTCAGCAATTTCTTTTTCTTGGATTATGATTCAGACGTCTTCTAGGAAATTTCTAAATCCTAGTTGAAGGCTCAGCTCTCTCCTGCAGTTTTGAGAGCTACGCTATTTTATTATTATTATTATTACACTGTGATGTCAGGCATCTTTCAGTTGACCTGTATCTTCACCTCAGTTCTAGGAAGGAGGGAGGTGGAGGAAGGAAAAGAGACTCGCCTTAGCACCTACTATGTGCCATCTTTGTGCAAGGCACCTGGCACATCTCACATCACCGCATCTTTACAACTCCCTAGGAGGTGAGATAGTGTCCCCGTTTTACAGATGAGGAGGCTTGGACACATCTTTATAACCAGCAGAGTCAGGGTGTCACGTCTTCACCATGATTTCAGTGTTTTGACCTATAAAACTGGGAATTTCATTCAGTTCAACCTGAAAATAACATACACAAAGAAATGTGTACTATTCATAATTACACAGCTGCCCAGAAAACTCCCCAGTCTGCCAAGCCCCCTTCCACCACCCTGACTTCTAACATCATTTGAACTCTATAGAAATGCAGCCATAAAGCGTGTGCTCTTTTGTGTGACATTTTTTGTTGAACATGTTTTTGAAATTTATCTCTGTTGTCGTGGGTGGCGGCAGTTTGTTCATTCTCATGTGCTCCAATTTATTTCTTCGTTTTACCCATGGATATATGGGATATTTATCATTTTTGGCTATTAAGTGCAATGCTGCTATTGGTTTTTGGTGAACATTTTGTAATTTCTTGTAGGGATCTACATAGGGGTGGAATGGCTGGGTTTCTCATCAGAAGTGGGCCATGCTGCCCATCTGCCTGCAGAATGGGACCCATTTGTCAGGCCTTGTCACTTGCCAGGCCCACTGCATGCTTTCTACAAGGTAGCTGCTCAGCAGATGGAGATTACAGCATCATACAGGCTAAATATTGCTTTCAGAGGTATAGCTGGACAGAGAGGCCAAATCCTTCCTTAAGAACTTCTGATGAAAAACCCAGCCGTTCCACCTCTATGTATATCCCTACAAGAAATTACAAAATGTTCACCAAAAACCAATAGCAGCACTACATTTAATAGCCAAAAATGATAAATATCCTATATATTCATGGGTAAAATGAAGAAATAAATTGGAGCACACGAGAATGAACAAACTGCCGCCACCCACGACAACAGAGATAAATCTCAAAAACATGTTTAACAAAAAAAGTCACACAAAACAACACACACTTTATGGTTCCATTTCTATAGAGTTCAAATGATGTTAGAAGTCAGGGTGGTGGAAGGGGGCTTGGTAGATTGGGGAGTTTTCTGGGCAGCTGTACAATTATGAATAGTGCACATTTCTTTGTGTATGTTATTTTAGGTTGAACTGAAAGAAATGCCCGGTTTTATAGGTCAAAATACTCAAATATCAGCAATTTCATACGGTTCAAACTAATACTTCAATAAAATATGTTTTTAAAAACCCTCTGGTAAAGAAGAAAGAAACATCTAGCATTGATTGGCAGACTGCTACCTTTCTAGAAACCAGCCTAAATGCTCCTGCCACTTCTTCTCGCCCTGTTTTTCTGCCGATTTGTCTTGCTTTGTCTTTAGTGGAGACAGAATAACTAATTCCTCCTTTCTGTGGGATAATGTTTCACAGTTACATACTGAAAGACTGTGATGAAGCTGCCCCTGGGTTCTGCAGCCCCAGTTCCTCTCAGCCTTCTTTCACTCATCCCAGGAATCCCAAACCTTGCTCTTAACACCTGTGCGGCTTCTGGTTGAATGATGAGGGCCCACTGGCAGGCAACAGTCTTGTCAGAAGGAGCTTCCTCGCTGTAAAAACAGTGTTTCTATTTCATCCACATAGAACAGCAAGATAATATTTTTAAAGAAGCACTATTACCAAGATAATGTTTCTATTTACAAATGCTATCATCGAAAAATAGAGGTAGTGAGCTTTTATGAGCCTTGCGTGTGTCACAAAAGGCATAATCTTTATAACTAATTGAGATAACTTTATCCACAAGTTATGCAACCATGCATTTCTTTTGCAGTGCCGGGAGCATTTATCTCCCTGTGGGCAAACATCATCAATTCTCAGAATTCTGGGTACAGCCAACTCATTTTACAGTGGCAAGTAATATTTCAAACAGAAGGATGCCCCATTTATCAGACGACAAGGCAGACACCTTCTCAGGGAGGGGAGCAGAAACACCGGCGCCATTGCACAGCATGCACAGATGGACTGAGGGGGTACCTGAAGAAAAGCACCCCCTGGACGTGGCTTCTAACTGAGCCCTGTGTGCAAAGTTAACAATGGGGACATAGCATTTTCCTTATGTTACGTCATCTAAGAACACAACATAGCATTTCCCAGTATGTTATCTAATGCAGCTATGCTGATAGCACTTTAATTCGACCTCCTAGAATCCCTGTTGTAAAGGGCCAGCAATTTAAGCCACCACTGAGAAACTGCAAGGCTGAGGCCGGCCCACCCCACCAGACAGCAAGCTCTGGGGTTCTGACTCACTGGACAAACTTACGGCAAGGTACATCCCTCCCTTTTGAGGCCTAAAAGGAATCATTAGGAATACACTTCCAGGAGTTGATTCTTGTCTAGAAATCCTGTGGCAAATCATTTGTAAAAAGAACATCATTAGACACCTACGGTGTTTCTCTTTAGCGTATATTATGGATTCATTTCGACAAAAGGATAATAATAATAACATCACCATTTGCTGAGCACCTACAATGAGCTGGATACTGTCCCATTTAATACTCCCAATACTTCAATAAAATACGTTTAATATGATTCAAACTGATACTTCAATAAAATATGTTTTTAACATATTCTTACATTCATGAATACGATGGACATTCCCATTGAACAGAAGGAGAAACAATGACAGAAGGGGATAAATACTTTCTCCCAAAGGTCACACAGCACATAAGTTGCAAACCAGGATTTGGTTAGGCACAATGGTTCACACCTGTAATCCCAGCACTCTGGGAGGCCGAAGTGAGAGGATCTCGTAAGCCCAGGAGTTCAAGACCAGCCTAGGCCACACAGACCCCGCCTCTTCAAAAAATAAAACAGCTGGCTGCAATGACACACCTGTAGTCCCAGCTCCTCGAGAGGCTGGGAGGTTGAGGCTGCAGTAAGTGGTGATCACGCCACTGCACTCCAGCCTGGGTGATAGAGCAAGACTCTATCTATATATTCAAAAAAAGAATCCTCTGGGCCTGTAAGAGCAGGGCCCAAGGAGATGGCTGGAGTTAAGGGGAATAGCTATGGTTGCACCACTGCACTCCACCCTGGGCGAGAGAGAGAGACTCTGTATTAAAAATAAAACAAAACAAAACAAAATAGGATTTAAGCCCTGGTAACCTGATGCCAAATGCCACTGTCGTAACCACTGTGCTGTGCTGTCATTTTTAGACACTACATGTATGTAATAGGGATTAACAAGGGTGGCGAGAAGCTACTAATTTTTGTTATATGTACCACAGGCACTTAAAGTACCTTATCTGATAAAATCCAGTGAAGTAAGTATTAGCTCCATTTCCTACATGAAGAAACTGAGGTTCAGAGATTGAAGGCAACTTGTTAGTTAGTGGCACAGCTAAAACCCAAACACAGACCTGCCTGGCTCCAAAGCCCGAGGTCTTTAGTTATAGCTCTTTACCTCAAATAACTCATTTGAAACTTGTTTCTAGGCCGAGTGCAGCGGCTCACGCCTGTAATCCCAGCACTTTGGGAGGCTGAGGCGGGTGGATCACGAGGTCAGGAGATCGAGACCATTCTGGCTAACACTATGAAACCCTGTCTCTACTAAAAATACAAAAAATTAGCCGGGCGTGGTGGCAGGTGCCTGTAGGCCCAGCTACAGGAGGCTGAGGCAGGAGAATGGCAAGAACCCGGGAGGCGGGGCTTGCAGTGAGCCGAGATCGCACCACTGCACTCCAGCCTGGGCGACATCTCAAAAAAAAAAAAGAAACGTGTTTCTAGAGAGCAAGCAGAATGATTCTGACCGTATTCGTTAGCTAGAAAGGACTGATGGTACAGTAGCCAATCAACCCCAAAACTTCAGTGAACACAGAAAGTCCCCCTCCCTCTTACAAAGGCCACTCTAGTGACAGGATTCTCCAGGGCCACCGCCTGCTGCCTCTACCCTATGGTGCTGCCATCCATTCACTAGACTGCACATAAGTATTTCCCAAAGGCAGTGGATGGAAGGAGCCCCTGCTCAAAATGCAGATTCTGAGGGCCTTGATCTCTATTTCAATTCAGTTAGCCTGACCTGGGCCCCGCGTAATCCTGATGTAGGTGCTCAGCAGACCATCCGCCCCTTAAGCAGCTTTGCTTTGGACTGATGCAGAATGCTCAGGTCTGTAAAAATTATCCTGGGAAACTGAGTCAGGAGGCACCGACCATGCTCGTGCCAAGGCCAAGCTAGGAGAAGGAGAAAGCAAAGAAGTTAAAGATGCAGACAGCTAACCACAACGCAGAGCAGAGAGTACTTGTCCTGGAGAGCCATGAAGCAGGGCTGCGGCCACGAAGCCCATCACGGTCAGCAAAGCCTGCGTGTCCAGCCAAATGGTTCCTTTCCACCCCGGGGCAAACATCTGAGCATGGTACGGTCTTGTTTCAAACCTCCAGGCTCCCCCAGTTTTGCCTCTGTGGGAATGACCACTGCCCTGCAGGGCCCTGAGGCTACTTGCATTCTCCATCCAGGTTTGCTTCCTGCCACTCCTACACCCACCTACCCCAAAACCCACACTGAGGCCAGACTTGGTGACCTCATCCCCACCCAAAATATGCCTCCACACCTCCGGGCCTTTAGCCTGTAGGAATGTCCTTAGGCCTAGGATCTGCACACCTGGTATTCAGTGCTCAGCCCTGGGCAGCCTTCCCTGGCACACGCATCCTCCTTCTCAGTAAAACCAAGCACCTTGCTCCAACTGTCCCCAGCATGGAGTCTTACACTGGGCTCTTAGGGGCAGATGAATCTGTTAGTTTGTGTCGATATTTCAGAAATCTACCTGACACCCAGTGCCCTCAAGCAAGTCACCTGGACCAGGTAAAGCACCAAGTTTCCCTGTGTCTTGCTGGAATTACACCAATCAAAGCGTACCAATGAAAGGGAAAGGAAACGACTATCACAAATGCTTGCACCTAGAAGGTGCCGAATATCCGTCAAGTGGATGAACAATGAAAGAGAAATGCTTGGAGGGAAAACTTTCAAAACCAGTAATTGCATTGGAGAAAATAACAAATGGTGGCCCTCTGTGTGCTTTCCCTGCTGGACTGTGAGCTACTGGGGGCCACCTGGCCTTCTCTCTCCTCTCATCCCCAGTGCCTGGCAAAGGCCTCTTGCATCCTAAGAGCTCAAAGAAGGATGCTGGATTATCTAAGGGGAGGTAAACACCATTACCTGTGCACCCTGGCATCCTGAGCAGCTCCTGGGGGGATCCCGCAGACAGAGAGCCACCAGAAATGACAGAGAGGGATGGGGAGAAGGGCAGATGGAAGGAAGGAAAGAGGAAGATAAGACCCCAAGGAACTCAAGCCTACAAGTGAAACAGACAGACCACCTTTCCCACAGCCCAGCACATGAGATTGTCATCATCTTTCTAGGGTCCTTTCTCCAATGTTGTAAATACAGAGTGCTTGAACTAATTGATGTCCTGGGAGAAGACGGCCAAAAACAGCAGAAGAAAGCAGTGTATCCCTAGTTTCTTACTACTACGATTGATGTTCTCACTGGCAATTTACTCACCACATCGTACCCTTAAAATCCATGCCATGATCAAATCCCATCTCTTAGGAAGTGTGAACCACCACTGCCATCCCTCCACCTTTGAGGTGTCATTCTAGCATGTGATTTTAGAACTCGAGTGACAGCTTCCCACACATCACTCCAGGCAATGTGCACTTGCTAGGAGATAAGGAGTCAAGGAAGGAATTGCTCACAGGATGTGGCCAGTTTCATAGCAGTCTGGAAGCTGGATGTCTTCTGTCTCAGAGGATGACCACTCAGGGACATGGGGTCAACCGCCTGTTTGAATCAGGGTTACACCTCCTGCTAGCTGAGTGACTTCAGGCAACTTACTCAACCTTTCTAAACTTTGGTTTCTTTATTTGTAAAGTGGGAATAATGAACAGAATCCAGTGAGATGAGGCTTAAAAGAGAAATCACATGGAATGCCTTTTGCATGCAGTAAGCCCTAGACTGACCAAAACTGGCTGCTATTTTTTATGAAGCAAAGTGATTGAGAGTCCAGACCTTGCAGATGGAGCATCTAGATTTAGGTCTCAGAGCTGCCCTTGTTAGCCCTGTTACTTGGGAAGTTCCTTAATTTTACTGTGCTTCAGTTTCTTCATCTATGACAAAGAAATATCAATATACCCCCTTCATCAGGCTAAATGGCATATGAGATAGTTTTCACTGGTGCCTGACACACAGTGAGATCTCAGTAAATGATTGCTATTGTACTGGTGATAGTGGTCAAAGTGAGTAGCATGCTCCTAGAAGTGCACTATTGGTCTGCTGGGTGTTAACCAGCCATCTCATTTCTACACTATGTGCTTGCTGAGTAAGGTCTGTTGCTAGCCTTGGCATTTGCAGAAATACTCAAAAGAATCTCTCCTGGAGTCTTGGGTAGCAGCAGGACAGAAAAAGCCCAAAAGTGCTTCTCCTTCCTGCTCTGCCCACAATCCATGAGTAAGAGCAATAGGACCTCAAGGCCCACACACTTCATGGTACTAAATGCAGCCTCAAAACTTCACATTTCACTTTTATTTTTCCTAAACACTGGGTTCCTGTAGGCAATTTAGCTTCTGTTATGTTAAACTTTATATGCCAGCCTTGATTTGCATTACTCTACTAATTTCCTTCCCAGCGATTTGAAGTCCTTAGGCAGGACTGAGCCTCTATGGGGTGGTTGCGGGGGCGGGGAGGGCCTGGAGAGCATCCTCTCCGAATTCTGAAAACACAAAACCTCAGCACTGTGCCTAGTCTAGAAACAGAAAATGGGATCTTTAAGAGTCAGTAAGGAAAAGTTTGCATCCCTACTACCCATGGGCCCAAAATGCATTTTATTAGCTCTAACTTCGAATCTTTGAGGAGCATATGGGCTACGGGCAGCAAGATCCCTGCTCTCATGCAGAGCAAATGTAGTCAGAGAACAGGCACATCTACAGGTGATGTTTCTCCAGCGGCAGAAGTTTGCAAAGAAGCAAGATACCCCCTCTCCCCCCAAAAAATTCTTTCATCCTGAGCAATAGGGTAGAAATACCAAGCAAAACTAGATGATGCGTTATACTGGCTGAATTGGACACTGGCTGCAACAGAGAAATCAGATTCAGCCTGCCCATGGGACGTTCTAAACCCCGGTGCCGCTGAGACCACCATCTTCGTGAGCAGAGGTGGGTACAACCCACTGAATATTGCCATCATTCCAGTGCTGGCAAAAGGAAGAATTAAACTTCCCCCAAAAGTCAGTCTCTGTCAAGGTGCCAGACGCTTATCTGAGAAAACAAAGGGTCATCTGTTTCTGCATGCTCCCAGCCATCCTCCCAGAAGTCAGTACATGCCTGATATTAACAGCATCTGAGCATCCAAGAGCTGCCCCCCTAGGGAGGCTTGCATCAATACCAAAGCTGGTTTTTGCAGGTAAAAGAACCACAAGTTGGACACACTGTTAGCAATTCGATAAGAAACCTGGGAATCATCCAAAAATGTCATCAATGTCCATGTGTGACAGCAGATCCCCTATTAAGTAACACAAGAGGGAACTTCAGAGAACAGAACATAAACTGCCTGTCCGGTTTTTACATAACACCCTTAGAAAAAGCAAGACGCACATAAGCAATAATTACCAAGTTTTCAAATTTACTGCATAGACCATTGTGTATTTGTAAACATCTCATAAATATTTGGGGGGATATTGGAAGGGACACCTGAAAATGACAAATATTTTTACACATTGTTGGATCCTTTTTTATCTGAGCACCCCCAGCAGCAGTCAAACCAGATAATGAGATAGTGTAAGAGTCTATCTCACTTTATCTCAGCATTCTTCCTACATTCACCCAACAAATGTTAAATTCTACTGTGCACCAAAAACTTATCATTTCTATCACATAATAATTTAATGAGATTTCAGCCTATCTGCTAATTAGAAACTGTCCCCATCTGATCACACAGCAATCACTAGTTTTAACGTACATTCCAAAGGTAGAAAATAGAGTAAGAGAAGGGAAAACTGTTTTGTTTTTCCAAATGCATCAAAACCCAACTGAAGTTCTCGTTCCTTCTTCTCAGTGAATAACACCAGTGTTCGGGCAGAAGGCGGGAGAGGGGGGCTTGCTTGCATCTGGGGGAGCTCGTGGCCTTTTCTGATGGTGTGAATAAATACTCTGGATGAATTTAATCCCTGGTAAAGAAAAACATGCAAGAAAGGGCATTTCTTTCCATGTGTATACCCTGGGCTGCCCAGAACAGAAGTCATCTTTGACACAGCACACCTGCCATGGACGACTTCAGATTGAGGCAGAAATTCAGACAGGGCCTCCTGTTTGGCTCGGGAGGGCTTTTCCAGAAACGAAAACAAAAACAAAAAAATAAATGCATGGCAAATCCAAAAAGTTCATGCAACTTTAATATTTAGAATAGGCAGAAAACATCCATGGGCAGAGAGGGGGAGAGAATTTGGCTCACTGATGGAGGGACCAGTGCAGGTGTGGGTGCCCAGGTGACAGCAGCTCACGGGAGGCTGTGGGGCGGCTCTGAGCTGGTGTTCTGGGCTCAGATCTGAAAGAGAGAGATGCGACAGCTCCCTGCAGCTTGGGCCCAGGAGGTCATTGAGCGGTGGGTCCCTGGGCTCACAGAGCAGGCTCAGACATCTCTGAAAGAACCTGCGCCACCACTCCTTCCTCTTTTCGGGATCGCTGTTCCCAGTGTCAGCCGCTCAAAGCCACCCTGGGCATTTCACGGCTGCCCTGGAGGGCCTCCGCCCCCAAAGCGGACATCGACTGGGCACAGAGCTCCAGGTGTGTGTATCCCACCCCCAGCTGCAGCCCCTTGACTTCTCAAGCCTCCGCAGCAACAGTTTCTCAGTAGGAGAAGCGCTGCAAACGCCCGCTAGGAAAACGCTCCGCAGGACCTCGGGCGCTAAAGCCGGGGACATGGAAGGAGTCCGGCCCTCAGCACAGCGGGGAGGAACCGCAGATGGGGCCAGGGGCAAAGACTTCCAACGCGGGCCTTAAAGATCACACAGAAGGAGAAACTTCCCGAGGACACGGGCCAGGGTGCGCGTCCCTGTTCAGAGGTGCAGCCCTGGATCCCCTGGGCAGGTGGTGCGGGGCTGGCGACAGGCGCGGACCCGGTGAGACCCGGAGCAGGTCTCAGCGCCGGCGTGCAGGGGTCGCTCCGCGCCTAGGATCCCAGGAAGGAGAGAGGAAGGGTCTCTCTTGGTCCCATAGGGCATGTTGCGGGCACTTGGCGGGGAAGGGACCTCGAACCCAGGCCCCGGTGGGAAGCGGCGGCGCAAACTAAGTTAGGGCACAGAGAGGCTTGGTCGGTGGGTCCTCCGCGTCAGTGCGCCCTGCCCGCGGCGCGCCACTACTTACACGAAGACTCCGAAGAGCAAGGCTCGCACCCCGATCTCGATGGCCAGCTCCCGCATGGTGTGGCCGGAGCAGCTCCCGCGGCGACGGCT
>NW_012107030.1:2254004-2257640 GCF_000951045.1 Mandrillus leucophaeus
TCACTGGGACTCTGCCCGCGGCACCTCTGCAGCTCCTGGTCCTGCCTCCGACACCCGCTGTCCGGGCTCTCGCTCCCTGGCACACGCACGCACGTGGGCATGTAGTGGACGAGCGCTCTGGGGATTCTCCAGGGCTCAGGGCAGCCCTGGCCAACCTCGGTCCCTGCCGAGGAGCGCTCCCTTCCTCCCGTGTTCGGCCGTCCCTACACTGTTCGAACCTGAAATTCTTTTTTCTAGGAAGTTCCCCCAGAGATCACTCGCGGGCTTCGCTTTGCTCTCAGGAGATGCCAGCCAGGGTCCAGGGCTGTGGCACAGAGAGAGAGCAAAGGCGAGCCTGGCTCCCCACCATGCCACCAGCGCCAGGTGGCCCCTGGGGGCCGAATCCTCTCTCCCCCACTACCTGTCCCCCGCCCCCAGCAGCTTGGGGCTGCTGAGCTGTGGAATATGAAAAAGCTCCTGCCACCGTGCCTGGCCGGCGTGTGGGAGGTCAGGGTCTCTTGTCGCTGACACAGCATTCAACCAGCCGTCAGCCAGGTAGCAGGTAGAACTTCAGAGCCTCATCCTCAGGTTCAGAGCCAAAAGTCCAAGCATCGCAGCAGGCCTGGGGGTCACGCCCTCCAGCTGGAGCCCAGCAGGAGCTTGGATTTGCTTTCCCCAAAGCTGTCAGGATTTTATCTTACTTTTCTTAGAATTTGAACTTCTTGGCTTCACTAATTTAAACCAAGAAGACATTTAAAATGCAAAAACACACAGTGATTATAACCATTAGGTTGTTCCTGGGGAGCCCAGGCCTCTCTTGGATTTTAGGAGAGACCCAGCCAAAATTGTGTGAGCAGAGGACACGGATTAGAAGGTGGTTCCTGGGACTGAGGAGCTACGGCTCAGTCCTGGATAAAAGGGGGAGCGGGTAGAAAGAACTTAGAAGGAGGCCCTTGGCATCAGCAAAGGGCAAACAGACCCCACCTTCAAAGGAAACACGTGCAGATCAGAGATACCTGAGCCCAGACATCTCAGGGGCTAGGGAGAGAGAGGTAGAGGGATTAGGAACAACCCAGGTTCTGTGTGGGAGGGACTCCAGCCCTGAGGCACCGCAGGCAGGAGCTGCATCTGCTTTCCTCATCACTCTATGTCCAGTGCCGGGCACACTGTGGATACCTGGTTGGTACTTAGTAAATGGATAAGTATATATTCAAACATATATATATATATGGCTATGTATGATATATTCATTCATATAATATATGGCCATATATATCATCAGGCACACGAGGTGTCAGGTGCAGGTAGAGTAGGAAGGTCTTGGAGAGAGGAGGTATGCTTCTGTCTCCTCTGTATCTTGGGCCCAGCAACTACCTTAGACATAACGACTCCCATGGGTTGGCAAAGTGGTGTAGGAGAGCCCATAGGCAGCCCAGTGAACTCTGATGATCTGGATCTGAGATTGTCAGGTGGCCATATTCCAGCAGGGCATACTGACAATAGCCCCTGACATTGGGGCATCACTTACCTATAAGCATCCGCTGAGCGTGAGTGCAGCCTGTGCAAAGTTGTGTGCTAGGTGACATGATTCATAATCCATCTCTGCCTTCAAAAAGACAGGGAGCTGATAGATCACAAGGAGACATCAGGGAACTATGCAAAGCAGTATTAATAAGTCACAAACATGTGCTTCAGAGAACCGGATTGCTTAGAGGTCAGAAGTTGGAATCACATCATCCATCTGAGATAGCCTGAGGACACAGCCTCATGGAAAGGAGCTGCCTTTGGACCAGGCGCGGTGGCTCACGCCTGTAATCCCAGCCAGGGTGGGAGGATCATGAGGTCAAGAGATCGAGACCATCCTGGATAACAGGGTGAAACCCCATCTCTACTCAAAATTCAAAAATTAGCTGGGCATGGTGGTGCACGCCTGTAGTCCTGGCTACTCAGGAGGATGAGGCAGGAGAATCGCTTGAACCGGGGAGGTTGAGGTTGCAGTGAGCCGAGATCGTGCCACTGCATTCCAGCCTGAGCGACAAAGCAAGACTCCATCTGAAAAAAAAAAAAAAAAAAGAGCTGGCTTTTGTAAGGCAAAGAAAGAAAAAATCAGGGGAAGAAATTCTTGGTAGGGGCAAGAAAGTAGGTGCAAGGGAGCAGAAGGCGGAAGTGGTTTGGTAGGGCATAATGAGTTGACCGGTCTGACAGAGCAGAGAAACATCCCGAGGTGAGGTTGGTGGAGGAGACCTAGTCGTGACAATCCTGCCTATCAGGGTCTATTACCAGGGTCACAGTGAGAATCTAAGTTTATTTGTGTAGAGATACCCGGAGAGGGAGTCAGAAGGGGCATGTAACTTCACTTCATGGTCATTAAGCGACTCTGAAACACATAAATCTAAAGAACTGCCCAATTAAACCCCTATTTTGCTGGAATTTATTCTCCATTATCTCCTCCAAGTCCTCATCCAGTGCAGGGTGCAAATCCTGCCACTGAGAAGGCATTCACCCTTGAGGGAGCCTGTACCCTCTTCAGACAGCTCTTTCAAAAGCATTTCCTTACAGGGAACTGCTACACACCACCTTGCAACTTACATCATTGCATTAGTCCTGTCCCACCAGCTACTTGGAACTGTCACAGTCAATGCTTCTATGGTGATGAACAACAGATGGCTCAACCTAAACTTATTTAAGAAAAGATGATTGAAAAGTCCAGTGGAAGGTCAGCCTTCATGCATGACTGAATTCTGAGTGCAAGCAATGTCATCAGTACCTGGTTCTTTCCAGCTCTCTGCTCTGTCTGCACCGCATTGACTTCAGTCTCAGGCTCCTGGTAGTTTCAAGATGGCTGCAAGCATTCCAGTTTTACACCCTCTCAAGTTCAAGGCTGGCTAGAAAGACCTCTGCCTAGGTCCCAGCACTCCCAGCAAAAGTGTCACAGAATGTCATTGTTGCTGCCGACCCTGAACCAATCACTGTAGTCAGGGAACCATGATGGATTGATTGTCTCAAGCCTGGTCACATGCTTCATTCCTACCCAAAGCTTCCGAGACTGGGGAGAGACGGCCCGACATATAGAGGGCTGATGCTTTGGAGCAGGGAAAATGTTTGATGGGAAGGTAAACAACCAGGGGCCATCCTGTTCCATGCTGCATGGTGGGGTCACCCCCAACCATGCAGATTCAAGACAACCAGTGTTCCTCCCTACATTCTTGTCCAACTCCACGATCATTAACCAGTAAAAGGGAGTTATTCTTGGTGCTCCATGATAAGGTTGCCCAATTTCTACAATTGTCAATACAGACTTCCAATTTGTTGTAAGTTTGTGTTCTCTGAAGGTGGCTTTAAACAAAGCTATGATGTCATCCTTGATGCTTGTCTTCAGCTGCCCAGTCTCTTCTTTCTCCAGTCCCTTTGGTAACCCTGTTATCTCCTCTAATGATCCCTTTTTCCATTTGCCAAAACCTGCTGTCAAGGGAAAGCTCTAACCTTATTCATTATATAAACCTGGATCAGGATGTCTCTGGGGGCTCTCTTACACAGAAGGATCTATAATTTAATCCAGATCCTTCTTGAAGGGCAGATAGGCTCTGATACCTCTGAAAAGTACTGCAGATGGCATCTTCAGTGCCCCAAATCACAAAAAGCAGGAAGCAACGCCCA
>NW_012107030.1:2257705-2275136 GCF_000951045.1 Mandrillus leucophaeus
CTCGCCCCCCACCAACCACCACATTCCTTTCACGTGTTTGGAGGTAGCTGGCTCTAGCAGTTGTCCAGCTATGAGCATGTGCCAAGCAGGTAGAGCCCTCCTGAAGTGTCATATTGCTGCACCAGCAGACAAATAAGCTTACAGGGAGTCAAGAAGCAGAGCCAGGTTAGATACTGTGATCCAGCCAGAGTGCCCAGGTGTCAGGCTTGGCAGCCCCTGCTGGGTCTTTTTAAGATCCCCATGGAATGTGATGAGTCCTCTGGTGAAGGAAGCGTGGGTCAGAGCTTCAGCAGCGTCAGAAATGCTTTATCGTAAGAAAGAGAATAAACATGTCAATCCCACTACCAAGACATGATGAACGCCATAGCTGTAAAGTGTGAGACTGATCTTTGAAAAATCACTTCAGAATCTAGATACTCATCGAGTGTAGCTTCCTCCAATGCTTTTGTGGCTGCACACATTTTCAAAGTGCCACTTTGGGGAACTCTCCCATATTTCATATTGAGTTTGTGGGCATGCCAAGAAAATAAATTCCATCCCTCTGTAGTTTTGCTTATGTTGTTAGAGTTTTTTTTAAAACCCCCAAACAGTTTTTCCAGCAGGCTGACCCCAAATTGACCAGACTTTTGACTGTTTCCAAAACCCAAAGCCACCTTGAGAGAACACAAACTTGCAACAATTTCTTGTCATCTCATTTTCAGAAGTTATACTTTGTATCTGAGCGCTACATACCCACTTGCTCTAAGAGCTGTCTTGGTAACAGGCAGCCAGCACAGTGACCCTTATCCACAGATGGGCACATATCCAAGCTTTCCTCTATATCCAAGCTTCCTTTATATCCAAGCTTGGCATGAACTTGGCATGAACCAAGCCTGGCATGAACTTGGTGATATGCCTGCGACCCCAGAGGGATTCCAGAAGGTTACCAACTGCAGCCTGGTCCATGAATATCTTCCATAATGGCCTCAATAAATATCTGCTTGATACCTCCAGGGATGTAGAAATCACTCCACTCATTCCATTTCCAGAGAGAGCTACTGTTTGAGTAGAAACAGATTTGCCTCTAGCCTACATTGATGGGCCCATATTGTGCTTTGGGGGCCACATACAATAAATGTAATGTCTATTCTTCTACAATATAGCCCTTTAATTATCGTACAACTACAAAAGAAGATAGGGATAGATACGTAGAGCAAGAGGGAGGAAGACAGAGTCTTCTCTTTACCAATCTAAATATTCCTTTGTTTCACCTTCTTTCAAGCAGCAATATTTATAAGACCTCTGAGAATATTGGCACGAGACCTGATGTGGAACTGCATTAGGCCAAATTCCACATAATAAAAAGTAATTTTCTGGCCAGGCGTGGTGGCTCACGCCTATAATCCCAGCACTTTGGGAGGCTGAGGCAGGCAGATCACTAGAGGGCAGAAGTTCGAGACCAGCCTGGCCAACATGGTGAAACCCTGTCTCTACTAACACAAAAATTAGCTAGATGTGGTGGCGGGTGCCTGTAGTCCCAGCTACTCGGGAGGCTGAGGCAAGAGAATTGCTTGAACCAGAGGCAGAGGTTGCAGTGAGCTGAGATCGCACCACTGCACTCCAGCCTGGGTGACAGAGTAAAACTGTGTCTCAATAATAATAATAATAATAATAATAATAATAATGATGATGATAGGTAATTTTCCTACTTACAGGGAAGAAGTAAAGCACAGTAAAAGTAAATTAACCATTTCATGTCTTTAGAGTAGGTGTCATTCTGTCAAAGGAGAACATGTATGAATTAATAACATCTTCAGGAAAAACATGGTACTTCATTTCTTTCTTTCTTTCTTTCTTTCTTTCTTTTTTTTGAGACAGAGTCTCACTGTCACCAGGCTAGAGTGCAGTGGTGCGATCTCAGCTCACAGCGAGCTGTGCCTCCCAGGTTCACGCCATTCTCCTGCCTCAGCCTCCAGAGTAGCTGGAACTACTGGCACCTGCCACCATGCTGGGCTAATTTTTTGTATTCTTAGTAGAGATGGGGTTTCACTGTGTTAGCCAAGATGGTCTCGATCTCCTGACTTCATGATCTGCCCACCTCAGCCTCCCAAAATGCTGGGATTACAGGCGTGAGCCACCACGCCTGGCTGGTACTTCATTTCTTAGAAAAGTTTAAGTGCGGAACTATGTGTATTATTTTCAAATTCATCATGTGAAAAGTCAGAGTATCATTTCCCTTACTTCATTCAGAAAGAATCGTGTGGGAGCCTCCAACAGGATTCTCATTGCCGTGGATCAGCAGTCCCTAACCTTTTTGGCACCAGGGACCTGTTTCATAGAAGACAATTTTTCCATGGACAGGGTGGTGGGGATGGTTTCAGGGTGATTCAGGTGCATTACACTGATTGTCCACTTTATTTCTATTATTATTATATTGCAATATATAATGACATAATTATACAACTCACCATAATGTAGAATTAGTGGGATCCCTGAGCCTGTTTTCCGGCAACTAGACAGTCCCATCTGGGGTGATGGGACACACTGACAGATCACCAGGCAGTAGATTCTCATAAGGCACACATAACCTAGATCCCTCACATGTGCAGTTCACAATGGAGTTTGTGCTCCTGGGAGAATCTAATGCCACCACTGATCTGATAGGAGGTGGAGCTCGGGCAGTAATGCCAGGGATGGGGAGTGGCTGTAAATACAGATAAAGCTTTGCTCGCTGGCTCACGCCCCACCCAGCACTCATCACTCACCTCCTGCTGTGTAGCCCAATTTCTAAGGGGTCGTGGCCTGGGGGTTGAGGACCCCTCCCATAGATGCTGTGGCAGTAACTAGAATCCAGGAATATTAAGGCAAGAACAACATAAAAAATACAGACACTTTTGTACTTCATGTACAGCTAGTTCTGTTCCTTCATTTGTTGGAAGTCCAGAGCCTTGCCAAGATGCCCCAGGGAGGGAGGGACAGGATCTGGGGCAGAAGCAGAACCCAGATTCCCTCTCTTACACTCCTGTGCTCTTTTATGGCCCCAGCTGCATCTTGGGTGACAATTGGTTTTGATTTTTGACATTGTGGTTTTGATTTACATTTCCTTGATGGATGATTAGGTTGAGCATCTTTTATTTTTCTTATTTTTATTTTAAGTTTCAGGGTACATGTGCAGAACATGCAGGTTTGTTACATAGGTATACATGTGCCATGAGGGTTTGCTGCACCTATCAACCCATCACCTAGGTTTTAAGCCCGGCATGCATTAGCTATTTGTCCTGATGCTCTCCCTCCCCTCGCTCCCCAACCCCCACAGACCCCTGTGTGTGGTTCCCCTCCCTGTGTCCATGTGCCCTGTCAAGCATCTTTTCATGTGTGTTTTGGCCATTCTCATTTTCATAAAGTACCTATGCCTATCTTTGGCCTATTTTAAAAATTGGATTGTTGTTTTTTATTATTGATTTTAAGGAATGTACAATATATTCTGAACAGTAGTCCTTTGTTAGTTATACATATTATGAATTTCTTCTCTCCATCTGTGGCTTAACTTTTCATTTTCTTACCAGTACCTTTCAACAAAAACATGTTTTTAATTTTGATGAAGCCCAATTCATCAATTTTCTCTTTTATGTGTGTACCTTTTGTGTCCTAAGAAATCTTTCTCTACTCCACATTTGTAGATTTTCTCCTGTTTTCTTCTAAAAGCTTTACAATATTAGCTTTCATATTTATGTCTGTGTTATATCTCAGATTAATTTTGCATGTGGCATGCAAGAGAGATGAGATTCTTTTTTTTTTTCGTAAGGATGTTCAGTATTGTTAGTTGAAAAGATTGTCTTTCCACATTGAATTGCCTTGACACTTTGGCAAAAACTGATCATTTGTGTGGGTCCACTCAATTCTTTTTATTTTTTCCACTCATCTCTTTTGGGTCCTGATCTGTGATAGACAACGCCAAGGGACTTGCACAAAATATTTCTAGCAGCTTTATTAATAATAATCAAATATT
This sequence comes from Mandrillus leucophaeus, assembly GCF_000951045.1. Taxonomy (NCBI): domain Eukaryota; kingdom Metazoa; phylum Chordata; class Mammalia; order Primates; family Cercopithecidae; genus Mandrillus; species Mandrillus leucophaeus. The sequence continues at coordinate 2,261,694 of NW_012107030.1, forward strand.
GGAAATGACTCGAATGCTCATTAACATAAGCATGAAAAATAGTGGCATATTCATATAATGAAATACTACTCAATAATATAAATAGTTACTAATACATGCAAAACACATGAATAAATCTCAGAAGCATTGTTTTAAGCACAAAAACCACACATAAAAGAAGTTCTACCCTATAGTTTCATTTATACGAGGTTCTAGAACAGGCAAAACTGAGCTATGGTGAGAGAAAGCAAGATGGCAGTTACGTCCGGATGGAGAAAAGAAAAGGGCATGGGGAACTTTGGAGGTGTTAGAAATATTCTGTACCTACTTAAGATGCAGGTGACATGGATGCATATATTTGTCAACATCCATCTAACTCTATACTTAAAATTTGTGATTTTATTGTGTGTAAATTATATCTCATTTTTTAAAAAAGAGGAAGAACAAAGGGAAAACAAGGTAAGTCACAGAATATGGAGGTAAATTCTCAGTGGAATCCCTCAAGAAAACCATGCCAGCTCCTCAATTTGTCCAAGCATTCTACTTGCCATGGGATTAGATTTCTCCACAAATAATGCTATGTTTGTCTCACAGAGACCCCAACTAAAAGATAGCTTCCAGGAAGTATTTGGAAGCTACTCAAATGCTCCTCGCAAGGACACACTCAGGTAACAGTGTAAATTATTTCCCCAGAAATACACGCACTCTGAAAGAAAAGCTTACCCTCAAAAGGGTGAGTCAAAATATAGCAGTATGTTTCTTGCTACAGCTGGTTAGAGGGATCAAGAAATATAAGACACTCTATGTTGTCTTTCCACTGCATGCACGCTAAATGCTGGAGGTATGCAGGAGCTTCGAATCTTTGAGTTGGAGAGAACCAGTATACCATCCTCCCAACATCTCTTCAAACCAGAGTCCCTTCTCCAGCATTCCTACCGAACAGCAATCTGGCCACTGACCTGATCCCACTTGTGAGCTCAATACTTCCCAGCCCATTCTTCTGGGATGACTCTTCATTTGCTTTCAAGTTCTTAGCCATCATTAACTAGCAATTTTCTTCCTAGTATCTTTCACCTGTCAGTCACTTTCTTATCTTCAGAAGAAGGAAAGGACAGCTCTACGCAGCTCCCTATCTGCACTCTTCTTAGAGTCAAGGCAGGTCAGGCTGTTCATTTGATCCATCCTTTTTCAACACCACTTCTTGCCTTATGAGTGCTGCAGAAATAACCACCAATGAAAAGAAAAATATCCTCATTTATGAAACAGGAACCTCCAGGTCTTAACTGCTATCCTTGGAATGAAGTCAGCTGCAAAACCAAGGAATAACTGGACAGTGAAAAAGAACCTTTTAACCTCAAAATATCAACCCTTACTAAGGCTTTTCTTTCACCATGATAGCTTCATTCGTATAAGGAATCAAGATTTCCTCTTGATTCCCTTCAAAAATTCCCTTTTAAAGTGTGGAATTTCCCAAGTAAAATCATATATTCAACTGTTTTTTAACAACATCTTATTTTTCATGTTAATTTGCTGTTAATAACACACTTCCATGTGTTACCTCATTTGACCCTCAACCAGGAGCTCATACAAAAGAGAAAGTATTATTGTTGTTGTTATTATTATTATTACTACTACTACTTCCACCTATCTTTTTGGAAGATAAATCTCAAGCAGTTCCATGGCTCACCCAGACCACCAAGATAGGCAGTTTCAGAGCAGGAACTAAAGGGCAGGTCTTCCCATAGCAGGTTGTGTGCTCTTTCCATATGCCAAGGCACCTGGCCCTCACTATTCAGGTAAAGATTGCTTGCTCTGACAGCAGAAATAGAATGCAGGACCAGTGCCTGGGAAAGGCAAGAAGAGTGCATGGGCTGTTGTGCTAGGGGTAAGGAGAAGGGGCTCATGACAGGAGGGAAGGGAGGACCAGGCCCACGTTCACTTGCACAAGTTTTGCCAAGCATATCTGTCCTCTGAGAAACTTGCATACACTAGATGTACAGAATGTGATTGTAGCCACAACTACTTCACCAAGTCTTCCAGACTGGCAGGTGAATCAATTGATTCCTCTAGTACTAATTGATAAAACACCCACTCAAATTGCCCTGGACAGCAATGTCCAGAGGGACTCAAACAATGTTACAAAGCCTCGGTGTTTTTGCCAGTGTCACTCAATACTCCTCTGTTGTCTCCATACTCAAGATTTTGTCTCCTTTTGCAGTAAGTTGATGCTGGTAGCTCCAACTTAAAGTCTCTCAGGTTCAAGTTCAGCAGATAAAAAATTAAAAAGAAATAAGAATGTGTATATATATATATATATACATACATACACACACACACACACACACATTTTTTTTCCAATCACTTCTTCAAAAATCCCTAGATTCTTCCTAATTAGACCAGCTTGGGTCCTGTGGCTATCGCAGCTGGAGTTTGCAGTGCAATTATGCTGACTGGATTAACTCTGGGTCAGAGACCCATCCCTCAAACCAAGAGGATTAAGAGTGAAGAAAGGGTAGATCTTTAATGTCATGTGCTGTTACCAGAAGGTAAAGGGATGTTTGGAAGACAAGTTTCAGCTGCCTACCACATGGCTCTCCCTGGAAGATAATCACCATTACAACAGGACCTTTGTCATGTTCACTGCTATGTCCCCTAGAAAAATACCTGGCACAGAGTAAGAATTCAGTAAAAATTAATAGTTGTTGTATGAACAAATAAATGAATGAGCTTCAAGCACTGAGGGAATCTGCTAAATAGGGCATTATGTAATTTTGTTTTGCTCCTCTCTTCCCTTATCCAAAAAAGGAAGAGTCGGGTCCCCAGTACCTCCAGCGGCTATCCTTGGTCATGTTAAACTCACCTGTCTGAAAGTCTGTTTGCCAGTTGAACTTAAAGCAGACAGCCCATATTATTTTCCATCATGGTGCAGGTAACATTGATGAATTCCACAAGTTAATATATATATGAAGACTGCATCTTAGAGCCCAACTTCTAAAAATGTCATTTTTACTCTTTATTCCCCTTCAAAGATATTAAAAGTCTGCTATTGGGGAACAACTTGCTTAGAGCAGTGATGGATGGATATACATATACGTTGACACAGTGAAGCACTGCCAATGACCAATAGCACAGGCAACCTCGATTTCCAAAGCTTTTGCCCTGTGGATGTAGAGTCTTTGCAGACCTAGAACATAAAGCTGCCTCCCTCCTGGGAATAAAGCTTGTCTTAGCTGACCTGATACTAATCAATTTCTCCAAATATGACTCTCAAAGCTATGGGGTTCACAAATCATAATGTATGTATAATGCTGGGATTGTAGGGGCTACATGAAGCCCCCAGAAATTGCTTGTAAAGTTTGGAGTATTTGTTTATATTTCTCAAAGTCCATCGTTTTTCATGTTATTCTCAGAAAGCTTCATAGAAAAAAAAGTCAAGGATCTCTGCTTTTATAATTATCACATCAAATTACCTGTGACCCCCTTGAAATTTGATCAGCAGCAATTCCAGGACTGCCCCAGATGCATGAGATGGCACTTTTTAAAACAGTTCCAATTGAATAACAGATTTCCTACCATGATCAGACTTGGAATCAGGTCCAGCCAGGTATCTGACCCTGTCTATCAAAATATTCGGCCTAGCAAGGGCCTCTGAACATGAGGAAAGAGGAAGGACGTCGCCTGGAGCAGGGCAGCGGGCCCATCCAGGGTGCCCCTGAAGTCTGGCATTTCAAAATACTGTCTGTAATGAAGGCTATCTTTGCAAAAGAAATGACTCCTCTCCCCAGGATAGATATCCGCAAGACTTTTCCTGTGCCATCTACATTTACTTGCCTCATCTCCTCTATTAGGACCCTAAAGGCATTTATGCGAGACTCCGAAGACTGGGTGAGCATAAGAATGACCAGTCCAGACAAAGAGATGGCATTTGATGACCAGCTGCCAGTGACCCCTTTCTTGAGGTTTCTTGACTCAAAGATAGTGGACACGTATTACTCCTCCAGTAAGCTCAGCATCCATTTGCCCTTCTTATGCTAATAGTTCCTAATTTTCTTCTGGGGACCACTACAGTGTAAGGCCTAAAATTAAGGTCCAGTGTTGTTTTGCCTTGACATCTGGTGAAACTGGGAGGGGCTTGTATGGCCTAACTACAAGTTTCCTTCCCCACTCTGCCCCCATGGATAAGGTCCCGTAGCCAAATGGTCCTCCTTACAAATGGGGCAAGAAGCAGTTTCTACTTATCCCAAGTGTCAGGTTTCCATTCCCAACCAGCCTGAGAGTTACTCAAACAGGCCAATCACATCCTCCCCCAAGAAACCAGGGGTCACCTCACCCCGTTGATCACAGACCCTGATTGTTCACTGTTCTCAAGCGTAGCCTCCATGTCACCCTGAAGAGCATGCAGCGTCCTCCTCCCCCAGGCAACAAACTGCTGTTCATTTCATGTGTCCGGTATCAGGACTCATGTGCCAGCCATTCCATAATCTTCGGACAGAGAGCCCTTCCTTGCCAATGAGGTGAATAGGAGGTGACTAAGACAACAACCCCTCCCCGACTCTCAGATCCGATGCTTCCAGTGAAGCTGACTTCACTTCTGGCTTAAGGGATGTGTATCTGACTTGGGCCTAGCCATTAGAGAGGACATTCAACCAGCCACTGATTGGTTCAGGGATGGACACATGACCCACTTAGAGCCAACGAGATGCAAGACAGTTCCTCCTACTGCTGAGAAACGCCCTCTTTCTTCTCCTTTGGACTTAGACCCTAGAGGATGTGGGACCAGAGCAGGGATCTTGTCACCACGTAGATCCTGAGAATTAAGTTAATATGGAGGAGAGCAGGCATAAGACTTGGAGAGATTAGGCTCTACTGACACTATATGGGGCCCCGAGGCAAGCTGTGCATAAAGCCACTAATACTTGGACTTACAGTCATATGAGCCACTGCATTCCTGATTTCGTGTAAGATGGGTTGATTTGGATGTTGTTGTTTTTTTCTGTCACTGAGACCTGAATGAATCATTAAAATGTATTGTATCAACCACAGAGTACTTGCTAAATACCTACCATGTGGCAAGCACCCTTGAGGGATATGTGGGGGACCCAGGAGGTATAGAGGCTACAGGGGCTTAATTAGGAAAGCAAGATCAGTATCCAAAAAGCAAGAAGCTAATGACTAAATGCCACCTTAAAGGGCACAGATACTGGCAAGAGGAAGAAGAGAGTGGCTACTTTGGAGATGTTCGTCATCGGCTGAAGAATAAAATTCCATTCTGGAGTAACTCCCTCTCTCCTTTGCCCTCTAGTGATCCATGTGCATAACAAGGAATTGTCAGCAGAGAAAAGAAGGAAAGAGTGGTGTCAGGACAAAGCTGACCGTTTCCCATCTTACCTGAAGTTCATCTCCTTATTCAATTCACAGGTCTGTTTTAGAACTTTCCAGGATGCAAGATGTTCTCACACTTGAGTAATAAGTGATATTCACAAGACGTGTTCCCCTTTTCCATGCAAAGGGTGCTAATGAGAACGGGTGCCATAGCTCTTCTCTTTCCAACCTTTGTCAAAGTCGTAAGGTAACAGTCTCCCCCCTTTCAAGTTCCATATCATCAATAGGTCTAATGTTATGCTTTGGTCTAATGTTACTTTTTCCTTGTGTAGATTAAAGACCAACAATGTCTAAACACATCTAGAGTCATTTCTTTTGCAAAGATAGCCTTCATTACAGACAGTATTTTGAAATGTCTAAAGACATTGTTGGTCTTTAATCTACACAAGGAAAAAGCCAAAATGGAGATGTGGTAACTCAGTCCATGCCAACAACCTAGAAGTTTTGCTTTGGTTGTGTCTGCTGAATTGAAGCAGAAGTTTAATAAATAGGCCAAGGTCACAGTTGGTCATCAGGAAGGACAGCCAGCTATCCCTTTAATCACCAACAGCTGTCTCCAAAGCAAGACCCTCCCCCCATCCCATCCCCTGAAACCAGGTTAGGGAGGGAGGATGTTGAGTGGATCAGCCACTGGTCAGTGACCGAAACACAGAGTAGGAATGCATCCCACAGGGGATGGGTCTGCACTAGCACTGGAAATAGAATTCAAATCATGTAGATCTGTTTTTTCCCGATTTTTTTCATTTTAAAATACGTTAAATTTACAGAATAGCCCAGTGAACATCCATACCTAGATGCACCAAGTACTAACATTTTTCCACATTCTCCTCTTTCTCTCTCTCTCTGTCTCTCACTATATATATATATATATGTATACACACACCATACATATGTATGTATGTATGTACGTACATATGTATATACATATATACATAAGTGTGGTGTGTGTATGCATATATATACACACACACCTGTGTGTATGTTTGTGTATGTATGTCCATATACATTTCTTTCCTGAATCATTTGAAAATATATTGACAAAATTATGACACTTTAACCCCCAAAACTTCAGCATGAATCTCCTAAGGATTTTTTCCTACATAACAACAATACCACTATTAAACCTAAGAAAAATCAACAATAATCCCATAACGTTATCCAATATCCAGTCTACATTTAAACATCTCCAAAATACATTTTACTATTAATAAAAAATTTGACTTAGCCTATGGCATTTAGTTACTATGTCTCTTTGGCCTCTTTTAATCCCAATTCCCATTTTATTTAGTGATACTGAAATCTTGAAGAATTCAGGTCACTTCTCTTGGGGAATGCGAAGATTGTCAGAACAACATTCTGGATTTATCTGATTGTTTCCTCCTGGTGGCATTGAGCTTGTTCCTTTCCCCTGGGCAATCCCATCAAGCTGGGAGTTTAGTCCACAGACTTGGTTGGATTCAGGCTAAGCATCCTAGGCAATACAACCTCATGGGACATCTGAGCACCTTATTGCATCACATCAGGTGCTCATATCACCAGGCTGGTCCAACATCTGCCCACCCACCCCGACTTTTCCCCCATCCCCACGACAGCTACATACAACACCCAGAGGTCTTGCAGCCGGGAGTCTGCCTAACCTGGGTTCCAACTCCACTTTGCCGCCACAGGACCTTGGGCACATGACTCAATCTCTCTGAGTCTCAGTTTCTCTACTTAGCATCTCTTAGCTAGTACTGTACTTTTGGTCGTAGTTTCAAATCCAGACCCTGAGGAGTCTCCTTTGTTCCAGGGAATCCACTGGAAACATCAGAGAGAAATCCAACTGTTCCCTATTTGACTCTAAAGCAAGTAAATTTAAAAAAATAAAATAAAATAACCCAACCAGTCGGATATCTGTCCATAAAAGTCAGTTCCTGCCCATCAGGTCATTTTTGTAGTGGCTTTTTTTGGGTTTGTTTTTGTTTTTGTTTTTGTTTTCTGAGGAGTCTTGCTCTTTGCCCAGGATGGAGTACAGTGGCACCATCTTGGCTCACTGCAAACTCCGCCTCCGGGGTTCAAGATATTCTCCTGCCTCAGTCTCCCATGTAGCTGGGATTACAGGTGCACACCACCATGCCCAGCTAATTTTTGTATTTTTAGTAGGGATGGGGTTTCACCATGCTGACCAGGCTGGTCTCGAACTCCTGACCTCAGGTGATCCACCCGCCTCAGCCTCCCAAAGTGCTGGGATTACAGGGATGAGCCACCACACCCAGCCTTTTGTGGTATTTATTGTAAACACAATTCCAAAAAATTACTCATAAAGAGAACAATTTGGGGACATTGAACTTCTATCGGAAATAGATACTGTATAGTCTGCTCATTGAATGACTTGTTTGAAACATAGTGAACATGATTGTACACAATTCATCAGTTTTTTATTGAATCCTATGAGTATCATGTAAACAAAAAGACACCCAGTTCCCAGAGGGGAAAGTTTCTTATTTTCAGTGTTTCCTCATCTGTGCCGTTAACAACAGTTAATAAATTTGTGCAGTGGAGAAGGAAGCGTGCACATTTTGCAATTAGACCCATCAGAAACAAGATCTTGATGTAACCTTTGGAGTCTGACAGATCTGGTTCGAAGCCCAGCTCTGCCACTCCGTCACTGGGTGACCTCAGGCAAGTGACCTAATCTCTCCATATTCCAGTTTCTATAAAACGGTGATTAAAAATTACGCCTGCCTCGCAGAACTCTTGGGGCACGCAGCAAGGTGAAGCACGTAAGCACTGAGCACAGGGCGTGGCACGTGGCCTGCGCTCAGGAAACGGAGCAGCAGGTACTATTTTGGCGAGTTTTTATTGCCAGGAGCAGAGTGGATAGGCAGAGAGGTTCATTCCACTAAGCCACTTTGGTGATTCTCAACCAGTCTCTTCTGCAGTTTGGCTTTGCCTGTGTGTCCATCTGTCTCCTCTGGAGCTGTTCGACTGAAGGAGGAAGGGGCTGTCATTTCTGCAGGCTGCGTGGTACAATGAGAGGGTTTCAAACCTGGTTCAAGCGCCTCTAGTCAAGCAGGTGGAGTTGTAAAATATATTTTCACCACTCCAACAACTGTAATAAAAAGGAACACATGCCTCCTCAGGCGGCATACTAAATCTTAACACATCAGAGCTTGTCAGTGCATGAACTGGTGTGGCCACATAAACTCATTTTTGTGCAAACTTTGGGGGGAAAAAAACCACCTTCCATCTCTATGTAGGTCTGACCTTCATATAAATGTACTGGTAAGTGGGAGTGCTGCACGCTACACTGTTGATGTTAAAATTTCTGGCCTCCGCACATCTCCTTGCATCAAATGCAGAAGTGAGCACAGCATTCACCTCCCAGTGTTTGCCCTTGTCACCGTGAAACAGTCAGTCGTGCAGTGACAGGCGAATGTACAGACATTCATGCCATGCAAACTGTGCAGCCGTCCCACTAGGTTAACACTGCCTGCTGGAAGCAGGCTGTGCTTCTCTTCAAAGGTTCTACCACTTCTTGCTTGATTAAGAGTTGAAGAGTGGAAACGGTTATTAGATTCTGTTAATGGTCCAATTCTGAAAACAATGATTACCCATCTCTCATGCTTCTGGAACATTTTTACTGAAGAGTATATACTGTGATTGCAAAGCAAGATCTCAAATATGTATTGTTAGTATTTGTAACTACCTGTGTGAAAATGGAAATTTTTCTCTTCCATACAATCCAAACCACATACAGAAGTGAATGGGAAAGAAGAGGGAGAGGAAAATAAGATAGCATCTAGTAGGCATAATAATGTCTTAGTTTGGGTTCCTCTAGAGGCCATTCCTAAGACAAGGGCACAAGTGCTTGGAGCTTATTTGGGAAGTGATCCAGGGAGCCCAGAGGTGAGTGGGGAGATGACACACGGAAGGAAGAAAAGGCAATTCAAGGTGCATTGCAAGTAGGTGACCCCTGTGGGCAGATGAGACTTAGTCCTGCTGGGGAACTACACCAGTGCCTCAGAATCATCCCCCAGCCCCTGCCCCACCTGGAGCCAGAGTTTTCATTCACCAACCTCTGTCGGTTTGTAGAGAGCCACTTCTGGGGAGCCAAGAAGATAGCTCCTGGCACATATGGTCTTCCCTGAACTCCGGCCAAGCAGAGGACAACAGCCAGAGAAAGCACTTAACAAAAAGTTACAGGTACTTGCAGCTGGCAGCTGAGACCGGCATAGAAGAGATGGTGAATACTGAGGCGTAGGGGTAGGGCAGGGTGGTATGGGCAAGGCGTGAGTATTATCCGTCACTCTCCCCTCTTTCCCTTGTCTCCTCCACTTTTAGTGACAGCTAGCAATTCTGTGTGTCAGATGCCTTATCTATATTACATCACATGATCCTCACACCAATCCCATGAAAAAGGTGCTATTTCTATCCCCATTTTACAGATGAGGAAACTGAGGCTTGGAGAGATTAAATAACTAGCCCCTGATGCTGTCTTACAAACTATAGCTTCAGCATCAAACCTGAAGCCATCTGACTTCAGAATCCTTGCCTTTTTATCACTCCACCATCAGTTTTATTTATTCTCATGTATAATGCTAACTAATTGATTATTCCACCTTTCTCTCCCATGGCAAATTGAAACAAAAAATGCCAGACAGACATGCGGCAGCTGTGTCTCAGCACACAGGGACGACAGGGGCAATCTCACTGCAATGTTGCACAGCCTAATGATGAGTGTGCAATGCAAGTGATTGTGCAAAGGTTAAGTAGTGTTCAACACCTCCTCTTTTAAAAGGAACAGAAGGATATGCTGTGGTTTCTGAAAGACTTCCCACAAGAATCATAAGAGACGTTCAGGTTTGCGCTTCGGAAGAGTCTATTTCAATGATCTGGATTATCCATTTCTTGGCAGCGCTGGGCGAATGAAGTGTTGCCTTCCTCATTACAGAAGCTCTAAGCCAGCTAGATTGGTTTCAGAACTAGAGAAGAAACGTGGCTGAAGGGCCCACGGAGTGGGATCCTTGTGGTGCATTAGCAAAGCCCCACTCCGGGAGGAGGGCTGAGGCCCGTGCTGCAGGCATCTCCAGCCGCACAGTTCCCAGAATTGCTATAGCGGGAAGGAAGGCTGGTTTTAGGGAGAGGCTGCAAGACCAGATTAAATTAAGGGGGGAAGTAGCATGAACAGAGTACGCCTCCTTTTATCTTCAAAGGTCCCCCCCCCCGCTTTTTTTTTTTTTTTTTTTTTTTTTTTTTTTTTGAGACGGAGTCTCGCTCTGTCGCCCAGGCTGGAGTGCAGCGGTGCAATCTCGGCTCACTGCAAGCTCCGCCTCCCGGGTTAATGCCATTCTCCTGCCAAAGCCCTTTTCGAAAACTGAATTCGGAAACAGCCTAGCCTCCTGGGAGGCACTCCATGAGAGGGCTTCTGCAGGCCAGTTTTAAAGAGAGGAGTGAGGTTCAGACACCTGCAGGGGTCAGAACCAGAAGGAAAAATGTCTCCTCTGAAGCCGGTGCTCTGGTCTGACTACCCGCCACTCTTCCAGAGAGTTCTACAACTTTGAATACCCACCCTTCAAAGGGACTAGATTGACAATGATTCCTTTTAGACACGACCTTGAAAGTGGGATGTATACAATACTACTGTTCTCATCTGATTTCTTGTTCTTGCAGATTAACTGGCATGGGGCGGGGGTGGAATTTCTATGAACTGCTGAATAACAAGCCCTGCCTCTATGGTGCAGGGCATCACTACCTAGTGACTGTCACATCCATAGCATTATAAATCTGTCAAATGATCAGCCTGCACCCTATGCCTCTTATTGAACATCAAACAGAATTCACCAGGAGGTCTCTTCCACTCCACCTTGGTTTAGCCAACCCTGAGATTACTCACTGGAAACAAAGCAAATGCAACACACAGGGAGCAACATTTAATGCAAAAGCCTGAAGCTGACAATAATATTACCCTCTCCAACCCCATCAGCATCAATAGAATCATCTTCTTCTGTGGTTTCAAATCATCTAAAGGAATTTTTAGGTCTCAATCAACTGAAATTTGAAAAAAAAAAAATCACTTACAGGATGTGTTAAACTTCTACTTGTGGGAGTCCATGTGAGGACTTCTAAATCGATGAACTACATGAGAAAATTCCAGAAACATTAAGAGCGTAGGCAGTGATTCTCGGAGTTTAACCATTTGCTCAGCCCATCTCCTGCTGAGTGTCACTCAAGTAACCCAGCAGCCACTTGCCAGCTGTAGAATATCAGAACAGACTGGGAAGGGGGAGGTGAGAAAGAAGTTATATATATACACACATACAATGAAATATCATTCAATCTTAAAAAGGAAGGAAATCCTGACATATGCAGCAACGTGGGGGAACTTTGAAGACATGATGGTAAGTGAAAGAAGCCAAATCACAAAAGGACAAGTACTGCATGACTCCACTTACATGAGGTACCTAGACTAGTCAAATTCATAGACACAGAGAGTAGAATGATGGATACCAGGGGACAGGAGATGGGAGAATGAGCAGTTCGTGTTTAATGGGTCTGGAGTTTCAGATTGGGAGATGGATGGTGGAAAGTTACACACTACGGATGTGATTACTGCCATAAAACTGTACATTTAGAAATTGTTAAAATGATCAATGTTATTTTACATATATTACCACAATTTTAAAAATCCCTACCAGAGGGATTTCCCATCTTGATGTCTTTACATCGACCAAAGCCCCAAGCACAGCAATGATCTACCGCAACCCTCACAGCTCACACTGTTGATTATTGTAACATACCCTGCTTTCCCGCTTGCATTTTTCACCTCCTTGTTTTCTCTGGCTGACAAAGCGTTATTTTTTGGCACTGACTATTCTATGTCAGAAGCCCCATGGAGTGGACATTCCACTGGATGTAAGAAGTTGGGAGAAAAAACTGTTTTTAAAAGACCAGTTTGTAATAGCATAATACTCTAGGCTTCCTATTTCAAAAAATCTGGCAAAGGAACTCATATTGGGTTCTCTTTTTAATATAGAAAACTAAAAGCTCTGATTCATTTTAGCCAAAGATTTTAGGCACATATAATGTTCCGCTCAAAACCTAAGAATAATTTATATAATTTTTCATAATAGGCAAAGAATGAAAAGGTCAAACAGGGAAAGTGACTTAATGTCTTTGAAGCTCTCTGTACATTATAAATTCACCCTTCTTTGCAACACCATCACTCATCTCGATCTGGCAGCATTTTTCACTTTCTTCCTGTCAAAAGAGACTGTTGCTGCAGCAAAGAGTTACACAGATGATCCTAAAACAGTAAAAACAAAGGAACATTCTCCTTTAAAAAGAAACGGAAGCAGGATTCCCGAAAGTGTATCCTGTGAACTATCAGCATCAGAATCACTAATGTGCTTATTAAAAATGCAGACGTCCTGCTGAATCAGAATCTCTGGGAATGTAGGTCTAGATCTGCTTTTTATTAAATAAGGTTCCCAGTAACTATGGGAAGGCCTGACTGAGGCAAGCTCATGGGGAAAACTAAGTTCATTTTTGAGTCTTGAATCAAAGGCTGGCTAGTGAGGAGCAGAGAGACATGGAGCTCAGTGCCTGTCTGACCCCATAGCCCCCATCCCCACCATGGATGCCACATCTCTTCTCCCTCATGACCCCAACATCCTCATTTCCAATATCCTTCCCATATCCTTAGACTCAACAGTGGTTGGCTTTGAAGGGGAGAGCAGATCACTGTTCCCCTGAGGACCCTCAGTGGATGAAAACAATCTGGTCATGGTCATGAAGACAATTGGCCATTGGATGATGGTCAATCTGGTGCTGGAACCTCAGTGGTACTCTCTCAGCTTCCCTGTTGGGTCTCACCACTGTGGGGGTTGCCCTGCTTGGAGCCATCAAGGTCTACCCCTCACTCAACCAGAGCCCGTGCCCCAGATGCCCTGCAGTAGCCAAACTAGTGTCTGTAAACAGATCTTGGTCTTAAGCAACTTTTAACCATTGCTTGTGGCTACCCGGAGGGCTGTGGCCTGTGACTTCTGACAGCTGAGTTAGAAACTTGCCTTCATGGATTTGCAATGTCTGCATGGGGGTGGG
>NW_012107030.1:2276216-2285532 GCF_000951045.1 Mandrillus leucophaeus
GAGTTAGATTCTTAAGAGCTTATTTGGAATCAAATCCTGACTCTATGATTTACTGCTTATGTGACCTTGGGCAAGTCATTTAACCTCTGTAAATCTCAGTTTCCTTTTCTGCAAAATAGGAACGATGAGACTTGATATATAGGGTGTTACCCAGTAAATTAAATAATGCATGCAAAAGCTGAACAGTGCATAGAATATGACAAACGCTCAAGATATGTTTGTCACTGGTATCATTATTGTTTTCATCATTATTGGTACAATAGCACTTTATGAGAAGTATTTTAAAAGGAAAGGAGGCCAAGCATGGTGGCTCATGCCTGTAATTGCAGCACTTTGGGGGACCTAGGCGGGTGGATCACTGGAGGTCAGGAGTTCAAGACCAGCCTGGCCAACATGGTGAAAACCTGTGTCCACTGAAAAAAAACAAAAAAACAAAAAAACAAAAATTAGCTGGGCCTGGTGGCTCACACCTGTAGTCCCAGCTACTTGGGAGGCTGAGGAAGGAGAATCACTTGAACTCAGGAGGTGGAGGTTGCAGTGAGCCGAGATCACACCACTGCACTCTAGCCTGGGTGACAGAGAAAGACTCTGCCTAAAAAAAAGAAAGAAAGAAAGAAAAAAAAGAAAAGGAAGAAGAAGACTGTCTGTGAGTCACAGATGAGAATTCTAAGACAGGAAGAGGTATTCCAGCTCAGCAGCTCAGAGGGTAACCAGACAAGGATTGTAGACTGAATCCATCTTGTTCAAAATATGTGACTGCCTACTCAAACTCTTCCTCCCACTAGCCTACTACTAACTAGAAACATCTACATTCCTCTCTCTGAAGATCCCTAGAATGCAGAAATGATCCTTTCACTAGGTATTTCCAGCCCGATTCTTCTCAACTAAGGAAAGATTGGAAGAGAAAGAGTTGGGGAGGGAAATGGGGTGGCAAGGAGAACAGGCAGGATAGGGACAGGGATGAGTAAGAAGGGTGGACCACTCCTAGGCAGATCTCAGCTCTTCTTCCACCCCACCCCCTCTCCAAGGCCCCTCACCTCTTACAGCCCCCATGCCCCGCCTTTAAAATGTGTAAGTCTCATGTCCTTAATGTCCTCCCATGCAGGCTGGAATTTTGTAATCCAAGCTTTACTAAAACCAAATAAGAGAAAAAAGAAAAAAGAAAAAGAAGCCTGAAGAAATAAAAGAAACAAACAAAATCCAGAAAACAAGCAGTATACTCTGAGGACTGGGGTTTGATCCTACAATAGTAGCACAACAAGGACCTGCTAATGGATTTTCTCCATTACAATGGAATCAGAGGGCTGTCCAAATAGAAATGCCATCATCCCAGGGGAGCCCAAGTTGATAGGCAGATTTTTTTTTTCTCTCTCGCCTAAAATTCTACCCCGAGATCACATCTCTTTAATCTTACTCCTACTTGCTCCTTTGGGCTAAGTCAACCAAAGGCAGGTAAGATCAGGACGCCTGGCACAGAGGTGACTTGAGAAGATGTGAAACATGAGAAAGAGTCCATCTGATAGAAGATGAGACAAAAATGAACAACAACTGAGTACCTAATATGTGTCAGGAGCCTTAATTAATCCACATAGCAAGTCAACAAGGCATTAATAAAAATAGTTATTGTTATTGAGTACTCAGTATGTGCCAAGCATTGTCCTCAACACTTCACGTGGCTCCATGAATTTAACCCTTATCATGACTTCATGAACTACATATTATTATGATGCCCCTTTTTCAGATGAGGAATTTGAGGCATGAAGAAATTAAGAGTCGGGTCCTAAGTCATACAGAAGTAAATCGCAGAGCCTGGAGTTGAACCCAGGCACTCCAACTTGAAAATCCACCCTTCTAAGCAATGTCCTTGTAGGAAGAAAGACCAACAATACTGCAAAGGTACAGAGGCCTGAGGATGAACAGATATCCAGAAAGAGCCAGGAAATAGGCAGGAAAGTTCCTTAAATATTGAGAAAAAGTTACAGTTTCAGGTTCAGGAGATTATTTGCATGAGATAAAGAGAGGATGGAGCTGCCCTGAGGCTTGAGGCAGGTGCAGAAAAAGAAAACTCAATTACAATGGGGGGAAAAAAAAAGAATTGAGACCTGAAGAATACGAACTGCTATAGCAATAGCTACATCAGAAGTCTTGGTTGTAAGGAAGAGAAGCCAGATCTAACTACCTTAAGTAGACAAGCAGTTCTTTGGATGGATTTCATAACATTGAAAGAAAAGACAAAGAACCAGACTCAAAAAGCAAAAGCAGGCAAGAACAAGTGAGAGCCAAGCAGCAGAAATTGCACCATGGTCACATCCAAAAAAAGACACTATCCCTGAGTGCTTAATTGTTACCTGTCCCTGATTCTGCTACCATGGCTGTGAGTGACCGCTCACTTGGTATCCCCTCATTAGTATGCCACACCCCCAGGTGGGGCATCGGATTGAGCCAGGGTCAAGGTCCCATTGAGCTTCTAGAATCTCTGGCAGAATCCTTTCTGCCATCAAGAGTCACACAACACAAGATTAATTACCCTATCCCTTCTCCTCCAGAACCCACAGCATCCATGGCAGCTTGAACAAAGATGCTCCTGTGCCAGTTTAGCTGAGATCCTGATGACCAGCTAGCCTGCATGCCACAGAACACAAACAGCTGGAAAAGTGTCTAAGAGAGAAGGGAACCAACATGCCTTCTGTCTCATTAGATGTTTTAGCTTTAAAGGCTTTTTCCTTGGGAGTCGTCATCAGCCTTGTGACAAATTCTCCTTCACTCAGAAGGACTCCAAAACCTTGAGGTCCAATGTCATCCAGATGACAAGGTTCTTATTTTAAGTGATGGATGAGCAGTGGTCAATGAGGATGACCAAATGCTCCTGGAGTCAACAGGCTGGGAACAGCTCTGCCTTATGACCCCTGTGAGCACATTGCTCTTTGAGTGACTGATAACCAGAGGAACTGTAACAGGGAAATACGCCAGAGAGTAGGGGAAGTTCATGACTGTCTGCTGATCTCATACCCATAGAAGGAGTCACCGAGACTGTGAGATTTTCTTTTCCATCTGAGCGAGGGCTGGACCTGCATCCAAATTTCCCTTGTCTACACTTGTGATGACCTGAAGACCACGGTATAAACTCTATGGCAGTGATCCACTTTGCCAAGCTCCCAGAGCTCTCCTATGTTGCAGGTTCATCTTTTTGCTTATTTCCAATTTGTCACTGGAAGGTCAGAAAATGAGTCATTAAGCAGGATGCCATGAACGTACTGAGTGCTTAAAGAATCTGGCAGCGGAAACCAAGGCAGAATGTGCATATTATGGGGAGAGCACAATTAGCACTGTGAATAAGAACCAAGCAGCTGACCAAGGGTGACAACAAAGGGAAACTTTTAATGAGGAAATTTAATTTCCAAGGAAAAACCTCTAGAAAATTATAAACTCAATAATTTGATTTAATCATCTGCATTTGAATAGCTCTGCATGAGCAACACATTTAAACATTTATAAAATTAAGATGCTAAAATTAATGTTTAGCTATTATAGAAGTGCTCATAATTGTCCAATGATCGTGCATAATTAAATAGCAATCTCGAACATTGCAGGATGGGGCTGCATTCAATGAAACTGTGTCAAGAGCCAACCTGGAAGATTTATTGGATGCAAAGTCTGTGAGCTGTGAGCCCTCTTGTGGCCACAAAGCACAGTGCAGGCTACGCCCTCCCTCTACCCCTAAGTCCTGGAGGAGTTTAGGGGGCCAAGAATCTAAGCATGAGGCCAGGACCCATGATTTTAAGAAAACTTCTGTGCAGTAAGCACACCCTCTCCTTCTGGATGCCAACAGAGATGCCAGGACAGAGCCCAAACCTTTCCAAGGCTCCAAGGAGGTGTTATCCAAGAACAACCCCTCCCATTTATATAGCTTCAAGTTGCTTTGATGTACAGGAACCTTTGATCTGTAAGAAAAGCACTGTTGTCTCCACCTAAAGATGTTGAAACTGAGGCTCCAGAGGATGATGTGGCTTGCCCAAGGTCTTTTGTCCTTCAATCTGATTTTAAATGCTGCCTCCCACAAGAGGCCTTTCCTGGCCATCCTGTATAAAGTTATACCAGCACCCACCCACCCACAATAGGTCCTGTCACACACTGAACCTCTTTATCCTATTCACATACTGACCACATGTTAGCTACGTGTCTCCCACACTAGAACAGAAACTCTAGTGGGTCCAGCTCTGTCTCACTCACCCGTGTGCCCCTGACCAATGTGCTCAGGGCTTAGCCCGGTGTGAAGTGCCTTGACATCCTGCTTGGGTTGACCACAGGCCCCTCACACTCTGTGTCCAAAGCTCAACTCCTGAGCTGTCTTGTCCCACGGATGCACTCCTCCTCCTGTCATTCATCATCTCAGTTTGGAGGCACCATTTCCTACCTAGTTGCATACACCAGAAATCAGAGTGTCTCTTGACTCTGCATTTGAAGAGCTGGCCCTGCATCTCCCATCCATAACTAGCAGACACTAACTTCTGCAAATCCTACATTCCAGTTGCTTGACTGTGCCTGCCGCTCTCCATTCCCAGCCACACTTTCTTTACACAGGTCATGATCATGACTCATTTGCATTATAGCAAAAGCCCGCCAGCTGTCCTCCCCAGTTCCAGGCTGTAGCCAGAGGGTACTTCCAGAAAGACGAAGCTCCACCCTTCCCTCTGTCACTTGGAACCCTCTGGGAGCTCCTAAAAGCTCCCTAGTGCTTTTAGGAGAAAGTCCAAAATAGCAAGCATGCCCAACACAGCCTGCATGATCCGGCCCCTGTGGCTCCTCCACACCCCATTCCACACTAACCCCATTCCACACTAACCCCTTTCATGGACATCATCTTACTGAATTCTCACAATAACCATGCAAGGGAGACACTACCATTCCCTTTTTTTTTTAATGAAGCAAGTTTGGAGTGGCAAAAGTCACTTGCCTGGGGTCCTGAGGCCTCCTGGTTTAAAACCCATTGCTTTTTGTACCTCTACCTGCTGCTCCTTACTGTCATCCTTGGCATTGACGTTTGTTGAGCACCTCCTGTGTATAAGACACCATGCAAGACAGACTCCAGGATATCCTTTCTCCCCCTCCATCAGAAATGCACTAAGCAGGTTATAAAAAACACTCTTGTTCACACACAGTTAGCAAGATACTAACTGGAGACCATCTGACTCCAGCTCCTTTAATTCCAACATTTAGAACTGTGTCCCATCATAGGTACTCAATAAATAATTGTGAAGTGAATAATTGTCCTTTAATTCCAACATCTAGAACTGTGTCCCATCATAGGTACTCAGTAAGTAATTGTGAAGTGAATGATTGTCCACACCCCTTCCTCCACTCCCTACCACCTTTTAGGAAGAACAGTTGTCTATAGTGTTATTAGAGCAGCCCACCTTATAAAAGGTAGTGCCTAAGAAAACATGAGCCTCACTGATATTTGTCCCTGCTTCTTCAGGGTCCTATGAGTCTAGAAAACTGTTTTGTGTCACTCCCGCAGGAAGATCATAATTCTACCATCACGCACGCCTCCCATTCTATTGACACACCCTACGATGATGCTGATAAATAGCTATTGTAGAGATGCTGGAAGACACCAGCCACACGTGGACTGTGTCCTGAGACTGCAATATGTCAGGGGCTTCAGATATGACCTATATTGAAGTTAAAGTATAGACCCAAGTTCTTGCAAAGTCCTACTAAGGCAATGGCTACAGGGAGGCAGAGGCAGTCCCAAGTGAGAAATGTGTTCTAGGCAGCTGCTCATGCCACAAGAGTTGTCTATTTACATAGTTGCCATGGCAACCTTACCATCAAATTTGGAAAGTCTCACGAACAAGACAACCCTAGTGTTAGAGATTTCATGAGAAACACAGACAGATCCAGCCCCAGGGGATGCGTTTTCCTTTGAGGACTTCTCTATAAAGCCAGCCACAGGGTAGAAAGTCTGTAAAGGCTGATAAGTATGAACAGGAAAGCAATGAAAGCCTCTTGAAGTTTCAGCCCACTAACTCAGGCTTTGTAAAAATCAAAAACAGGTTTTTTTGTAATCTTTGCCCTGGCATGCAATTGTTTCAAAAACTATTTTTTGAATATGTTCAGAAAGGAATATATTTTTATAAAATTGGATTTTCTCATCAATTGAAACATAGAAAAAAAATACATATATATATAAAATTGTTCCATAAAACGACCTAGAAAACTAAAGTGGCTCTGAAGATTGGTTGCTCCAATGCACTCTAATTTGTGATTAGAACATCAACATTGACTAGTAGGAAAAACCGGCGATGTTGACCTAGGATCTTACGCTACTAGTAAGCTATTTGTCTCGTTTGAGGCTGGTCATGAAAATCAGTAAGACAGTACATGATTGAAAACACTTCGGAAAAGCTAAAATGCTAATCCAATATTAATAATGTTTGTTTAATCTCATCTCACCAGACTTGGGGCCTTGTTTCTGCTCACTGGGACCTTATTTCTTTTTTTCTGTGGGTATTAAATATTCCTATTCTATTGTCTTTGGCCATCACATGGAACCTGAGGTCAGGCTGTGAGGACATTGTGAAGTGAGTGTGTTTATGGGCACATGGCCACTTATCTTTGTGCATGGATGGACACATAACATTGAGTGGAAACCCCTGGCCATCCTGACATGACAAGCAAAGGCCTGGTGATTGCACTCTGACTCTTCTAAGCTTGGTTTAGGGCAAATGACTTCACTAAACTTGGTGGTTGGAATGTCCATTGTCACCTTTTCTGGGCACATGGTCCATAAGGATCCCTTCTGTTATTGGATGACAGGCCTGCCCTGCCAACCGCTGTCCCACCCCTATTCCATAACCATGACCAAGGCAGCCTCCAGCATGCGTGTTGTAGGCTTCAGCTCTTGGGCTACATGAGGATCCTGTTTTGCTTTTGTTGAGACTTAATACATAAACTGCAACATAATTTGAGAAGAAAAAGAAAACACATTTTTATGAAATCTAGTACACAGCAGGCTGGGCATGGTGGCTCAAGCCTGTAATCCCAGCACTCTGGGAGGCCGAGACGGGAGGATCACGAGGTCAGGAGATGGAGACCATCCTGGCTAACATGGTGAAACCCCATCTCTACTAAAAAAATACAAAAAAACTAGCCAGGCGAGGTGGCGGGCACCTGTAGTCCCAGCTACTCGGGAGGCTGAGGCAGGAGAATGGCGTAAACCCGTGAGGCGGAGCATGCAGTGAGCCGAGATCTAGCCACTGCACTCCAGCCTGGGTGACAAAGTGAGACTCCGTCTCAAAAAAAGAAAAAGAAAAAAAAAGAAATCTAGTACACAGCAACACTTGTGGTTCTTCACAAAGCTGCGCTTTATTATTTAAAATGCGTAACTAGGATGGGTGCAGCTGCTCACACCTGTAATCCCAGCACTTTGGGAAGCTGAGGCAGGCAGATGACTTGATGTCAGGAGTTCAAGACCAGCCTGGCCAACATGATAAAACCCCATCTCTACTAAAAATATAAACATTAGCCTTAACTTAGGTGCCACATGTGATTTGAGGGGTCTTCAATACCACTGGACAAAAATGCCCACCCATCTCTATGCCTACCAACTTATTCTCCAGAAGACTAGAATGAATGAAAATAGACAGATGCTACCTGAGAGCAGAAGAAAGCCTTTAACCATTCAGATCATCCTTTCTTTTCCCTACTCATTCTTTCATCCACTTGTCAATCATTTATTCTAAGAACTTGCTGAGCACCTACACAGTGCTATGCCCCGTACTAAGCACCGGGGACCACAGTGAAGAGGACCCAGACCTGATCTCTCCCCTTTCTCCCCATTCTCCTTTCATATGGGCTTTGCTCTTTCCCCAGGACAATTGCACTTGCCCTCTCCTTAGCTAAATGTTCTTCCCACAACTCTTCAGCAAGCTCAAACTACCGCTATCCTTCTGGCATCAGCTCACAGTTCACCTTTACAGAGAAGCCCTTTCCTAGCAAAGGGAAGCCGTGACAGACGGTACCTGGAAAATCGGGACATTCCCTCCCTAATACTGAGCTTTTCCAATGGCCTTAGCAAACAGCACACCAGGAGATTATTTTAGGAGGGTCCCACACCCACGGAGCCTCCCTCACTGCCAGCACAACAGTATAAGATGGAACTGCGAGGCAGCAGCGAGGCTAGGGGAGGGACGTTCAGATGCCTGCCTGCCTGCCTCTGTAGACTCCACCTCTGGGGGCAGGGCATAGTCGAACAAAAGGCAGCAGAAACTTCTGCAGACTAAAACGTCCCTGTCTGACAGCTTTGAAGAGAGTAGTGGTTCTCCCATCATGGAGTTTGAGATCTGAGAATGGATGGACTGCCTCCTCAACTGGGTCCCTGATCCCTGAGTAGCCTAACTGGGAGGCATCTCCCAGTAGGGGGCGACTGACACCTCATATGGCCGGGTGCCTCTCTGAGAGGAAGCTTCCAGAGGAAGGATAAGGCAGCAACATCTGCCGTTCTGCAGCCTCTGCTGGTGATTCCCAGGCAAACAGGGACTGGAGTGGACCCCCAGCAAACTCCAAGAGACCTGCAGCTGAGGGTTCTGAATGTTAGAAGGAAAACTAAAGAGCAGAAAGGACACACACTCCAAAACCCCATCGGTACATCACCATCATCAAAGACAAAAGGTAAATAAAACCACAAAGATGGGGAGAAACCAGAGCAGAAAAGCTGAAAATTCCAAAAATCAAAGCACCTGTTCTCCTCCAAAGGAACGCAGCTCCTCTCCAGCAAGGGAACAAAGGTGGACGGAGAATAACTTTGACAAGTTGAGAGAAGAAGGCTTCAGACGATCGGTAATAACAAACTTCTCCGAGCTAAACGAGGATGTTTGAACCCATCGCAAAGAAGCTGAAAACCTTGAAAAAAGATTAGACGAATGGCTAACTAGAATAACCAGTGTAGAGAAGTCCTTAAATGACCTGATAGAACTGAAAACCATGGCATGAGAATTACATGATGCATGTACAAGCTTCAGTAGCTGATTTGATCAAGTGGAAGAAAGGGTATCAGTGATTGAAGATCAAATGAATGAAATGAAGCGAGAAGAGAAGTTTAGAGAAAAAGAGTAAAAAGAAATGAACAAAGCCTCCAAGAAATATGAGACTATGTGAAAAGACCAAATCTACATCTGATTGGTGTACCTGAAAGTGACGGGGAGAATGGAACCAAGTTGGAAAACACTCTTCAGGATATTATCCAGGAGAATTTCCCCAACCTAGCAAGGCAGGCCAATATTCAAATTCAGGAAATACAGAGAATGTCACAGAG
>NW_012107030.1:2288292-2290194 GCF_000951045.1 Mandrillus leucophaeus
GGCAGCAACATCTGCCGTTCTGCAGCCTCTGCTGGTGATTCCCAGGCAAACAGGGACTGGAGTGGACCCCCAGCAAACTCCAAGAGACCTGCAGCTGAGGGTTCTGAATGTTAGAAGGAAAACTAAAGAGCAGAAAGGACACACACTCCAAAACCCCATCGGTACATCACCATCATCAAAGACAAAAGGTAAATAAAACCACAAAGATGGGGAGAAACCAGAGCAGAAAAGCTGAAAATTCCAAAAATCAAAGCACCTGTTCTCCTCCAAAGGAACGCAGCTCCTCTCCAGCAAGGGAACAAAGGTGGACGGAGAATAACTTTGACAAGTTGAGAGAAGAAGGCTTCAGACGATCGGTAATAACAAACTTCTCCGAGCTAAACGAGGATGTTTGAACCCATCGCAAAGAAGCTGAAAACCTTGAAAAAAGATTAGACGAATGGCTAACTAGAATAACCAGTGTAGAGAAGTCCTTAAATGACCTGATAGAACTGAAAACCATGGCATGAGAATTACATGATGCATGTACAAGCTTCAGTAGCTGATTTGATCAAGTGGAAGAAAGGGTATCAGTGATTGAAGATCAAATGAATGAAATGAAGCGAGAAGAGAAGTTTAGAGAAAAAGAGTAAAAAGAAATGAACAAAGCCTCCAAGAAATATGAGACTATGTGAAAAGACCAAATCTACATCTGATTGGTGTACCTGAAAGTGACGGGGAGAATGGAACCAAGTTGGAAAACACTCTTCAGGATATTATCCAGGAGAATTTCCCCAACCTAGCAAGGCAGGCCAATATTCAAATTCAGGAAATACAGAGAATGTCACAGAGATATCCCTCCAGAAGAGCAACTCCAAGACACATAATTGTCAGATTCACCAAAGTTGAAATGAAGGAAAAAATCTTAAGGGCAGCCAGAGAGGAAGGTCGGGTTACCCACAAATGGAAGCCCATCAGACTAACAGTGGATCTCTCAGCAGAAACTCTACAAGCCAGAAGAGAGTGGGGGCCAATATTCAACATTCTTAAAGAAAAGAATTTTCAATCCAGAATTTCATATCCAGCCAAACTAAGCTTCATAAATGAAGGAGAAATAAAATCCTTTACAGACAAAC
The DNA here is from genome assembly GCF_000951045.1 of Mandrillus leucophaeus. Taxonomy (NCBI): domain Eukaryota; kingdom Metazoa; phylum Chordata; class Mammalia; order Primates; family Cercopithecidae; genus Mandrillus; species Mandrillus leucophaeus. The sequence goes on from NW_012107030.1 coordinate 2,289,408, forward strand.
AAATGCTGGGAGGTTTTGTCACCACCAGGCCTGCCTTACAAGAGCTCCCGAAGGAAGCACTAAACATGGTAAGGAACAACCGGTACCAGCCACTGCAAAAACATCCCAAATTGTAAAGACCATTGATGCTAGGAAGAAACTGCATGAACTAACGAGCAAAATAACCAGCTAACATTATAATGTCAGGATCAAATTCACACATAACAAAATTAACCTTAAATGTAAATGGGTTAAATGCTCCAATTAAAAGTCAAAGACTGGCAAATTGGATAGAATCAAGACCCATCAGTGTGCTGTATTCAGGAGACCCATCTCACATGGAGAGACACACATAGGCTCAAAATAGAGGGATGGAGGAAGATCTACCAAGCAAATGAAAAACAAAAAAAAAGGAAGGGTTGCAATCCTAGTCTCTGATAAAACAGACTTTAAACCAACAAAGATCAAAGAGAGAAAGAAAGCCATTACATAATGGTAAAGGGACTAATTCAACAAGAAGAGCTAACTATCCTAAATATATATGCACCCAATACAGGAGCACCCAGATTCATAAAGCAGGTCCTTAGAGACCTACAAAGAGACAGACTCCCATACAATAATAATGGGAGACTTTAACACTCCACTGTCAACATTAGACAGATCAACGAGACAGAAAGTTAACAAGGTTATCCAGGAATTGAAATCAGCTCTGCACCAAGTGGACCTAATAGACATCTACAGAACTCTCCACCCCAAATCAACAGAATATACATTCTTCTCAGCACCACATCACACTTATTCCAAAATT
>NW_012107030.1:2295387-2296444 GCF_000951045.1 Mandrillus leucophaeus
CTAGACCACTAGCAAGACTAAGAAAGAATAAAAGAGAGAAGAATCAAATAGACACCATAAAAGATGATAAAGGGGATATTATCACCGATCCCACAGAAATACAAACTACCATCAGAGAATACTGTAAACACCTCTACACAAATAAACTATAAAATCTAGAAGAAATAGATAATTTCCTGGACACAAACACCCTCCCAAGACTAAACCAGGAAGAAGTTGAATCCCTGAATAGACCAATAACAGGTTCTGAAATTGAGGCAATAATTAATAGGCTACCAACCAAAAAAAGTCCAGGACCAGATGGATTCACAGCCGAATTCTGCCAGAGGTACAAAGAGGAGCGGGTACCATTCCTTCTGTAACTATTCCAATCAGTAGAAAAAGAGGGACTCCTCCCTAACTCATTTTATGAGGCCAACATCATCCTGATACCAAAGTCTGGCAGAGACACAAGAAAAAAAGAGAATTTTAGACCAATATCCCTGATGAACATTGATGCAAAAATCCTCAATAAAATACTGGCAAACTGAATTCAGCAGCACATCAAAAAGCTTATCCACCACGATCAAGTTTGCTTCATCCCTGGGATGCAAGGCTGGTTCAACATATGCAAATCAATAAATGTAATCCATCATAAAAACATAACCAAAGACAAAAACCACATGATTATCTCAATAGATGCAGTAAAGGCCTTTGACAAAATTCAACAGCTCTTCATGCTAAAAGCTCTCAATAAACTAGGTATTGATGGGATGTATCTCAAAATAATAAGAGTTATTTATGACAAACCCACAGCTAATATCAGACTGAGTGGGCAAAAACCGGAAGCATTTCCTTTAAAAAATGGCACAAGACAGGGATGCCCTCTCTCACCACTCCTATTCAACATAGTGTTGGAAATTCTGACCAGGGCAATTAGGCAAGATAAAGAAATAAAGGGTATTCAATTAGGGAAAGAAGAAGTCAAATTGTCCCTCTTTGCAGATGACATGATTGTATATTTAGAAAACCCCATCATCTCAGCTCAAAATCTCCTTAAGCTGATAAGCAACTTCAG
>NW_012107030.1:2301774-2316236 GCF_000951045.1 Mandrillus leucophaeus
AACACTTGGACACAGGGTGGGGAACATCACACATTGGGGCCTGTCGTGTGGTGGGGGGAGCAGGGAGGGATAGCATTAGGACACATACCTAATGTAAATCACAAGTTAATGGGTACAGCACACCAGCCTAGCACATGTATACATATGTAACAAACCTACACGTTGTACACATGTACCATAGAACTTAAAGTATAATAATAATAATAACAGAAAAAAATTTGAGCAAGACATTATACAATGGCATATTAAGATCTACAAGACATAGTGCTAAGTAGAAAAAGTCAGATAGCATTTTAGTATGGACTGAATGATATCATTTCTATATTTTAAAAGGAAAAGAAACTAGACCTGTGTGTACACACAACACACACATACACACACACACACACAGATGTAAATGCATGTTCTGAAACATTTGGGATGTTTTGTAAGTACATTTAGCAAATTCTTATCTGTGATTTCCTAGGAAGAAAAGAAGGAGAAAACTGACCAACTTTTAAAATAATTCTGAAATGTTTTAATTTTTACAATGAAACTGTAGTCATATATTGCTGTAATTTTAAAAAAAAATTAAAAATCGCATATCAAAAGAAAAAGGTAAAAGAGCACTGCGATATCACTTCACATGGAGGTCCCCCTGGTTGGGTTATTTTCTTGCTATTGCATTGTTTGAATTCCTCATATATTTTGGATTTTAACCCCTTATCATATGTATGATTTACAAATATTTTCCCCCAATCTGTGGGTTCTCTTTTCACTCTATGCATTGTTTCTTCTGCTGCGCAAAGCTTTTTAGCTTGGTGCAATCCCATTTATTTATTGCTGCTTTTGTTTCCCGTGCTTTCGGATTCATATCCAAGAAACCTTTGCTGAACCAATGTTGTGGAACTTTTCCCCTATGTTTTCTTCTAGTATATTTACAGTTTCAAGTTGCATTAAAGTCTTTGTTCTATTTTGAGTTAATTTTTGTGTATGATGTGAGTTAGGGGTCCAATTTCATTCATCTGCATGTGACTATTCAGTTATTCTAGCATCATTTATCGAAGACACTGTCCTTTCTTCAATGTATGTTCTTGGCACTTTTATCAAAAATCAATTGACTTTAAATGCATAGGTTTATTTCTAGAATCTCTATCCTGTTGCATTGGTCAATGCGTCTGTTTTTATGCTGGTGCCATGCTGTTTAGATTACTATAAAATTGTCATAGATTTTGAAATCAGATAGCCACCAGTTTCATTCTTTTTGGTCAAGATTGTTTTGGTTTTTCAAGGTCTTTCAATTAGACAGGAGCAATAAACTTTAGTGATCTATTGGACAGAATGGTGACTATATAATAAATAATGCATGGTATATTTCAAAATTGCTGAAAGAGTAGATTTTAAATGTCTTACCACAAAAAGGGTAATTGTGTGAGGTGATGAATTTGCTAATTAGCTTGCTTTAATCATTCCACAATATAAATATATATATATCAAATATATATGATATCCTATATATTTATATTGATACATATCTATATATAGGATATCACATTATATCCTATACATACATACAATTATTATTTCTCAATTAAAGATAAAAGTAAAGAAAAGAAAGAGGTTCCTCTGGGAGTTATCCCACAGGGTTTCACTGGAGGCCCCTCTCAGCTAAAATCCCTGCTGGGCACAAGGCTTGATCTAGTCCATCTTAGCATTCCTAGTTTGCCCTGATTGCATCCTCATTCAGCTGGCCAGTCGTTTGTGGATTCTGACTCCTGACTTATTTGTGACTGAGCATGTAAGCACCATCCAAGGTTTAGGACGTCTGACATGTGTGCCCTCCACCATTTGGCTTTGAGCCTGCTTTGGGTCAATGCATGTCTTTTCCTTTCCTTGTCAACTATTCCTTACCTTCCCCAGGAAGTGAAAGAAAATGTGTTGCTTAATCCTTAGTCTCAGAGCTTATGAGAAAAGAAACTCGGCATTTCTATAAATAAGGGCAAATTCACAGCATTACCTGGTGATAAGGGGAAGAGTAAGCTTTCCATTGGAATTTTTCCTTCTGTGCTGTGGATAATGGATCACCCATATGGTTTTCAGTTTTCTTTCCAAGATTCTGAAATAGATTAGCTCAACATAGGGGAAGGCTAAATCATTTTTGGTTGGTCGAATTTTAGTCACATCAATACAATAATGTCTTCACTAACTGAAGTGTTTGGGCACTTCAGCTGTGACTGGGTTCTCATCAGAGTCACCTTTTCCTGGGTGGCCTGACCCCTATTTCATTCCTGCCCTCCTTACCAGTCCCAGCAGCAACTGTGACCTGTCCAAGCACTGTGTGCCCAGCACACACTGACTGCAGGAGACAGGAAGAAAGCACAGAATGTGGGCTTGAGAAGGAAGCATTTCCCATTTTAATTCAACAAGCATTTTGAGATGCTAAGAAGAGTTATACCCTGTATTAAGGCCTGGATGATGAAGGCCAGTAAGAGATAGACCACAAGGCCTTCTTGGAGCTTCTCATCCAGTTTGAGACTGCCACATGCACACATAATACCAGTCTCATCTGGTGACTGATAAAAATAGTGCCATAGGCCAGGTGTGGTGGCTCACACCTGTAATCCCAGCTCTTTGGGTGGCCAAGGCAGGTGGATCACAAGGTCAGGAGTTTGAGACCAGCCTGGCCAGCATGGTGAAACTCCGTCTCTACTAAAAATACAAAAATTAGCCAGGCATGGTGGCACACGCCTGTAATCCCAGGTACTCAGGAGGCTGAGGCAGGAGGATCACTTGAACCTGGGAGATAGAGGCTGCAGCGAGCAGAGATCATGCCACCGCACTCCAGCCTGGGCAACAGAGTGAGACTCCATCTCAAAAAAAAAAAAAAAATGTGCTATAAACAGAGACTTATGAGTTCAAAAATTAGGGGTCTTTTGCTTAGCCAGGAGAGTCTAGGAAGGATTTCTGGAAAGACAGATGGATGACAAGTAGGAGTATTTCAGCAAAGAAAGATGAGAAAGGCATTCCAAGCAATGATAAAGGCATAAGTGAGTGCATGAAGATTTGAGACAAGCAGACTGGCATTGCTTAAGCATGAAGGATGATTGATGTGGACACTGGTGTGGGGAAAAGGAAGAGAGATCAGCCTGTTACTGTGTCTATATAGAAAGAAGTAGACATAAGAAACACCATTTTGTTCTGTATTTGAGATGCTGTTAATCTGTGACCCTACCCCCAACCTTGTCCTTTGCAAGAGACATGTGTTGCAGTGACTCAAGGTTTAATGGATTTTGGGCTGTGCAGGATGTGTCTTTGTTAAACAAATGCCTGAAGGTAGCTTGCTGGTTAAAAGTTATCACCATTCTCTTAATTTTAACTACCCAGGGACACGTACATGGCCAAAGGTCGCAGGGACCTCTGCCTAGGAAAGCTAGGTATTGTCTAAGGTTTCTCCCCATGTGATAGACTGAAACTATGCTGCTAAAAGGTTTATGGAGATGTTTGCATATGCATCTCAAGGCACAGCATTTTCCTTTGAACTTATTCATGTCACAGAGGTTTTTGTTCATATGTCTTACTGCCGATTTCCTCTTTTTTCTTTGATCCTATTGTCCTGCCACTCCCCTGTCTTTAAGATGGTAAAGATAATTATCAATAAATACTAAGGGAACTCAGAGACCGGGCCGGCGTGGGTCCTCTGTAAGCTGAGCGCCGGTCCCCTGGGCCCCGCTTTTCTTTCTCTATACTTGGTCTCTGTGTCCTATTTCTTTTCTCAAGTCTCTCGTTCCACCTTACGAGAAACACCCACAGGTGTGGAGGGGCAGGCCACCCCTTCAACTGGGAGGAAATGACATAGAGGCAGATAGGGCCTGGGCAATGGGGGTCCTCAAACACCAACTTAGACAATTTCCACTGCATCAGAACATGCCAAAACTGGCATTTCAGTATTGACTCTTCAAAACAGTGACTCTTATACAGAAATTTCAACACTCCTGTAGTGAGCCCATGATGTATTAAATAGGTTGAGGGAAAGGTATGTTAAATATTGGTTAAAACTTGATCTTAACTCTCGTTGCCATTCTTTTCTAAAATAAAATGGTTCCTTTTTAGAAAGTTCTAGATAATGAACACCAGGATAATCGCTTTTCAGGGAGGTGAATGCAGAGCTTGGCTGATGGTGCAAGTCCTGGGATGTGCCCTGAAGCGTTTCCATCTTTTCTGCTGAATTGTCTATGGAAATGGAATGTGTTTGTGCAGAGGTGATTGGCTTCTCTCCTCAAATTAGAGAACAGCCAGATGTTCCCTGTTATCTGCAGTACAGCCTGGGTATTGGCATCACAGTGTTCCAATGGGGACGGAAATGATGGATGACCTCCTAATTTACTGCAGTAACTCCAAGTGCCTACAGCATTTGAGAACCAAATGATTCAGCGCAGTACTCTATTCAAACAGGCTTTTTTTTTCTTTTTTTTTATTAAGCAAATGCAGATAATTTAATATTAGGCCAGCCAGAAAATGTGTTGGGTTTACTTAAGAGTAGGTTTTGTTTTTTAAATTTTACTTTAAGTTTTGTGCAGAACGTGCAGGTTTGTTACATAGGTATACATGTACCACAGTGGGTTTTGTGTGCTGTGTTCATTTTGATTACCTCAGCCTTCTATTCCAGCTCTCTTAACTTGTTTTTAGCCAAGTCTATTCTCTTTCTTACAACGCCATTAATTTTTTTAAAGTTCTGTTTCTTTCTTATCTAAGACCTGATATCTATTAATATTTTAATCTCTTCTTTAAGCTCTTGCTTTATTGAATTTAAGTTCTTCCATACAGCAAAGCACTTGTTGGAATGAACTTTCATCCATTTCTCTGACTTCTTTGCCTGTTATGTCCTTCCTTTCATGATCTCGTCTCTAATGTTTTTACACAGTTTCATGTTGTTTCTATTCATGGTACTCAGTATGATTAAGATCTTCCATTTCAACATAATGCAAGTGAATCATCCACACATTTTTTTTCTCTTTTTTTTTTGAAATTTGCTTATTTTCCTCTTAGAGCTTCTCTTCCTTTGCACTTTCATTAAAAGCACTGCCCTTGGGCTCCTGCTTTTTTTTTTTTTTTTTTTTTTTTTGAGACAGAGTCTTGGTCTGTCATCAGGCTGGGGTGCTGTGGCGCAATCTTGGCTCACTGCAACCTCTGACTCCCTGGTTCAAGCGATTCTCCTGACTCAGCCTCCTGAGTAGCTGGGATTACAGGCACCCACCACCACACCCAGCTAATTTTTGTATTTTTAGTAGAGATGGAGTTTTACCATGTTGGCCAGGATGGTCTTGATCTCCTGACCTCGTGATCTGCCCGCCTCAGACTCCCAAAGTGCTGGGATTACAGGCGTGAGCCACTCTACCCAGTCAGGCTCCTGCTTCTAAAGTGCTAGCTATCCCATGCCATGAGGAAGGCCATCTGCCTTCAGGGTACATTTACTAATTCAGAATGGAGCCCTTGGCTTCCAATGGAGACAACCAACCACAGTGTCCACTTCCCACATTACTCCTGCCTTGTCCCAGGACCCATCTCCACTTCAATCTTAGGACTGGGGGTGGGTGGGGGGTGGGAATTAGACAAAAATGTTAAGGTTGGCCATGGCATTAGTCCACTGGGCAGGAGGCACTCCATCTTTCCTCTCCCTGAAGGTCTCTACCATTTTGGCCCTGAGGATTTCTCCTCTGGGCTCCCACATTGAGAACTGAGGGAAGCTGTTCTTCCTTCATCTCTCTGGAGCTCCTGGTGCTCTGACTCCTGCTCACCTGACCCACGCTCCCTGTCCAGGAGGGTCACCTGAAGCATAATAGCAGTTGGTTAAGGCAGAGTCTGCCCTGTGTGGACACCTGGTTTCTTCATCCTTCCAGAGTGTCAGCTGGGCTTGGTTTCGGCAGTGGCCACTGTGGTAGTCAACCCTCTCAGCTGCTGCCTCTAGGAGCTAATGGCAGAGGTCCCTCCAAATAACCCCCACTGTTCTCTGCTGACCGCCTGACCTCACACAAGCTTTTGTTTATGGGATGAGAGACACTTAAATTCTCAGCTTACTTCCCAAGCGAGAGGAGAGACACGATTATTCACAAAGATGCCAGAGCAAATTGCTTAAAATATAAATCAGTTCATGTCATTTTCTTGCCTAAAACCCTTCAACAGCCTCTCTCATTGCATTTTGAATAAAATCCATAAAATCCTAAGACCTCACCATGGCCCACAGCCCTCCATGGTAGAACCTCTTCTCTCTTCCCCCATCATCTGTGCCTCTTGATGGGGATCAGGATATGCCACCCCCCAAATATGCCACTTTGGTATGAGGCTCATTACGAGTTGAAGGCATTTGAGAATCAACAGAGGCAAGAATTCTCTTGCCTCCCGTTTGCTGCCCAAAAGCAGGATACAAATTTCCCTTTGTGAAGGTGTCCCCTTCACCCTACCAGAAACAGGAGAATAACCTTTATCACTAGAGATAGAGTCGGCACCAAGAAAAGTTGCCATGAACAAACCTTGCTGAAATACCCCTTTTCTTCCATTACTTTCTCCCATATATGCTCTAGTCACTTTTCCACAACTTATTGTGCCTTGAAACCCAACTCCACCTTACTTTGCTAAAATGGTATAATATATATGCTGCTGAGTTGAACTGCTTCTTTGAGTTTCACTTCCTTTCTGTAAACTCCTATCCACATAAAATATTAATAAAATTTATATTACTTTTCTCCTGTTAATCTGTCTTTTTTCCATTAAATTTGCAAGCTCTGGCCACTGAACTTAAGAAAAATAGAGAAAAAGTTTTTCCTCCTCGACAGTCTTTTTTTTTTTTTTTTTTTTTTTTTTTGAGACAGAGTTTTATCCTTGTCGCCCAGGCTGGAGTGCAGTGGCACAATCTTGGCTCTCTGCAACCTCCACCTCCTAGGTTCAAATGATTCTCCTGCCTCAGCCTCCCGAGTAGCTAGGATTACAGGTGTGCATGAATATGCCCAGCTAATTTTTGTATTTTTAGTAGAGACAGGTTTCGCCATATTAGCCAGGCCGGTCTCAAACTCCTGACTGCAGGTGATCCACCCCCCTCAGCCTCCCAAAGTGCTGGGATTACAGGCGTGAGCCACTGCTCCTCGCCCCCCTTGACACTCTTTCCTCCTTCCCCCAGCAACCCAGCCATACCTGCCTTCTTCAATTCTTGAAATGCACTGAGCTCTTCTCAGTTCTTCCACAAGCCCTTGCCTCCCCTAGAAAAGCTCCCCCACCACTTCCCATCTCATCTCCAGGTTTCAGCTTAAATGCAATAAGAAGGTCTCGTCTACTAATCTCCCTCACAGCACAGGTTATTTCATAGGCACTTCTGAAGGCGTGTGTTTGTGCTGAGCTATTGTCTCATTAGAATGCAGACCTCAAAAGGCAAGGACCAGGTCTGATATGCTGACCACCAAATCACCCCAGCACCCAGCACAGCATCCATACACAGTAGGGGCTCAGAAACATTTGTTTATGAATGAATGCCTTGCCCTAAATAAATGATTAGGGTCAGGACAGGAGCCACACCCACTCCCCAGTGTTCCTCTGGATAACTCTTCCAGTTCCCCATGAACTAAGGACCCAGACTTCCAAGACTAAGCCTGCAGTTTCACAGACTCAAAGCTTCTTCACCAGTCTGTAAGTCAGGAGATATGTTTCCCAAGAAAAGGGGTAAGAGGGCAATCTTCTCCCTCCTCCTTGACATAGCCCAGCCCCAGGGCCCAGGGTTTGTCCATACAGTCCCCCAAAGTTCACCTCCTTGGGATGGCCAGGGCAAAATGTTTCAGAGAACCTGAACATCACCTAAAGCGTTTTTTTGTGTAACTTTCCTGAGAAACTCGGAAACAAATGTTACAACATTTTTAAGAGATTTGGCATTTGGTGCCACACGAGGATACATAAAATGAATTAATTATTTAGCTATTTTCTGTAAAGCAGCTCCATAATACCTTTGAGGGCTCTGTGTTTAATTCTACTAAAGGATTACAGTCAACCTAATTTCTCCCTTTCATATTTTACTAACTTTCAAGTCTATAGCAGCACAAAAGATGAAAGGATGCATTCGATTGTTTTAAAATGCTAATTTCAGCAAGCCTTTGGTGGCTGTTCAAGGTGATTTCTCCTTTAATGAGGAAACGACTTGGTGAATCTAACTCCCATGTAAACTGTTGGGTGTTCTGTTCACAGCGTCGCTAATTTGGGTATTAATTTGATCAAGAGTAGTTTACATTGCAAGCCTACAAAACCCTCATTTCCTTCACTATTGGCAACAACAAGGAACCAGCTCCATGTATATAAGTCAAGCGTTTGCTCTTTTTTGGAAGGCAGAGTGGTAATAATCATAAAGTGATGGAAAACACACACTGGTTGCAATTCTACATGCACAGAAGCTATGGGGAAGTAGAAGTTCACAGTAGTGGCTAAAATAGGCAGAACATATTGCTTCCATGACAGCTGAACTCCAAGACAGGGAGCAATGAATGGCCACCGCAACTGAGAGACGCAATCATGTGGCCTTGAGAATGGTGGCAGAACCCAAATGTCCTCCCAGTTCTCTTATGAGGCCCAGCTCTACCACTGATCTCTGTCTTCCTAATTTGGGGAGTATACTTACATCTCACTGTTGGGGTAATCTAAATGGGTCCTGGCAAGCAACAGTCTCAAGGCAGTGCCACTGGTCCTATAAGGGGACCAGGTGGCAGGCATGTCTGGCTCAATGCAAACATACCGATGCTGGAGAGAAAAACAAGTCAAATGCGGGCACAGCTGAGGGAGGGACCGCAGTGTGTAGATAAATGAAAGAATATACCTATGGTCATGTTGGAGAACAGTCTTCATCACACACTCAACTACGTGAGCAGCAATGTGCCTGGCACAAGATAGCCAGGGTCAGACATATGAGCACATGGACTGTGCAAAGCCACAGCCCCAGGTCTAGCTGGGAGTACAGTAGTGACCAACAGAGAGTCCCTACCCTCAGGGAGCTAATGTTCTAATGAGGGGGTCACAGGTAATAAACAAGTAAACAAATAGCTCAGTCCTCCTTGGCATTTTCAAGAGGAAAGGCTCATGTGAATGGAGGTTGGTGGAGAGGGAGAGGGTATGAAACGCAGTCAGAGAGGTAGAAGGGGCAGTGGTGAGTTGCTTGGATTTTACTCCACATTTGATAGGAAATCATCCAAAGATTTTAAGCAGAGGAATCACATGATTCGATTTCTGCATTTCAAAGACCAAGCTTACTCTGATTGTTCTGTGTAATCACACTACATTGGGGCAAAAGTGGAAGCAGAGGGAAAGAAAGTGAGAGGCTATCACAATATTGCAGGTAGGAAGTGAAGGGAGCTTGGACTGGGTGCTGGTGAAGGTGGCAAGAGCAAGATGAGTTTGGAGTGCAGTCTGAAGACTGGGAAGACCCTGAGGAAAGATTTGGGTGATATAGTCCCAAGAAATTGGTGTGGGCATGAGAAAGTAAAGCAAGGAAGGGAAGAAAGTCAATAGAAGATGTATTAACCTCTGTGGACAACTGGGCCTCTGGCTAGCTGGAGACTCTCAGAATCAGCACTGCTCTGATGATGGGGAAATCAGCACTTGCCCCAAAGAGGGCAAGGACACTGATGTGTCTGTCCACTAACTCTCATACCTTGTTGACTGAGGGTTGCTCCTAGTTATGATTTCTGGGCTGTTCCAGAAATTAGCTTCAACCTCTAGCGAAAGAACACCCTTGGACAGAGAACCAGGAAGCTGTTGGCATGTAAGAGAACTGTCCCTGGTGGCCTCCAGGGTGGGCTGAGGGACCTCCCACAGCACCTTTTACACTCAGATTCTCATGTCTTCTGGAAAGGCTGGGGCTGGTGCCCAAGGGGAGTGGCTGCCTTAGAGAGTAACAGTCACAGTTCCATCATGACTGACAGGAGGCTGAGAGGAGGGCACAGAGGAATCATATTGGTAGATTCAGGAAGATGGAGCCGTTCCATCTGTTTTATCCATGAAATAAGAAAGGTGGGGGGTCTTCTGTTAGAGAAGGTGGGCAGGTGAAATTGCTGGAGATTTGTTGAAACTGAAGGTGTAAGATGTCATCAAGAAGCGTGGAAAGTGAATTTACCAAGAAAACGCAGCATATGGTGGGAGGAGGGCCAAGTGCTCATTTTGAGGTCAGAAACAGCCATCCCAGTTGTGGATCTTTGTCCAGACACTTTCAGGTGTGTGGGTGTCAGCACACAGGTGACCTGGATTAATAAGGGCTGGGACATTGACAGGTGTGTGTGAAGAAGTGAGGAGGAACGCCAGAGAGTTAAGGTTCATGCTTCAGCATCCAGGGGAATCCAGGTTTTGCGGGGCCTGAGACTTAAACACTTTTGGGTGCCGTCTTTAAAAAAAAGTTTACAAAATCACAAATATAAAATTAAAAACAAAAGCAAATATTTGTTTAGAATGATAAAATAGATCATAACAAATCATAAATTTTGAAACTCAACACATCCCAGAAACATCACTTAATCCATGAAAATAACTTTTACTAAAGAACACAACTTTTTATTATATTAATTTCCTTACTTTTTCACCCACTTATCTGCCAACAATTTTGTGATATTTTCTACACAGAGAACAGAAAGATAACTCAGTCTTTCTTTTAACAAGATTGACTGATATTTGTTTGTTCTTACTGATGGTTGGGGCGAATAAAGCATGTGACTTCGCACATATACTCTTACTGTTTGTAATGCTCCTACAGGTTTTATGCTACAAATAGAGACATTTTGACAAATTCTATTGCACATGATGCCCATAAAAATACATATTGTGTTTGTAATTGTAAATGTTGCATCATTGAGGATATTCTTTCTGGCAAGGCATCTATGAGAAATTTCCAGACTCAGTTCTGGATCTATAGAGTTCAAGCTCAATTCTCCCCCACTACTCATATACTTCCTGTGCTGAGCACTGTAGGACATGATCAGATCACGATATAACCTCTGGCCCTGGCCTCTCATGTCATAATGATGGGTAAATCAGCACAATAGTCAGGTGGCATATTCCTGGAAGCCATTTCTACATGAAGACAGCTAGCAACATTGTATCCATACGTAGACGTTATCCCTCTAAACCCAAACTAGAAGCATGCCCCACTCAACTTCCCCTTAGCCATATCCCAAAACTGCCTGTGGCTACACCAGCCCCACCCACCAGTCCCACCCACCAAAAGGGGATGTGCAACAGAGGGGAAATTTGAGGAGGAAGAGACAGTGATTGTAACTCCCTGTGGTTTAATATCTCACAATTGTAAATTTTACAATTAGCATGAGACCTGGGAACACATTGCCAGAGCGTCTCTTAGGTCCTTGGAAGAGGTCCCTGCATGTGGAGACCTCAAAGCCTAAATACCATTAGCTACACACTCAAACTTCTCTGTAAGGCATAATCACCGTGGTGGGTCAATCATCTCCAAGCTACTCAAGAACTATGGACACCAGGGGTATTAGGCAGTGTGATACTGTAACTTAAGTGTCAGCTTGACTGGGCTAAGGGATGCCCAGAGAGCTGGTAAAACATTATTTCTGGGCATGTCTGGGAGAACATTTCTAGAAGAGATTAGCATTTAAATTGGTAGACTGAGTAAAGATCATGTTCACCAACATGGGTGGGCATCATCTAATCTGTTGAGGTCCCAAATTGAACAAAAATAAATGAAGGAAGAGCAATTTTTTTCTTCTTGAGCTGGGACATACAACTTCTCCTGACCTCAGACATTGGAGCTCCTGGTTGAGGAGTTCCCTTCGGATTCTGGAACTCACCCCAGCAATCCCCACCCCTGGCTCTCAGGACTTTGGACTCAGACTGAATTATACCCCCAGCTTTCCTGGTTCTCCAGCTTGCAGATGACATATTGAGGGACTCTGGGGTCTCCATAATCATGACAGCCAATTCCCATAATAAATAAATCTCCTTATATATATACATACAGACAGACACATACACACACACACACACACACACACACATCCTATTTGTTCTGTTTCTCTGGAAAGCCCTGATTAATATAGGTGGCAAAAATAGAGCAAAGTAAATGAATGGAATGTGCGGCTCATGGTGAAAACCGTTGAAGTGGGTGGCAATGGAGTCAATGTCCTGGGAATACAGATGATGTGGGCCACAGGCTGAGAAGCTTGGATTTGAGACTTTGGATTCAGTGAAGGTTCAATGGAAACAAGAACAAGAGTGTGACCATGGGAGTCATGGGCTTTAAACAGCCTGGAAGTGGCGATCACTGGACACAAGGAGGCCAGGGAACTTAAGAGGCACTGAATGGTTTCTAGAGACGCACTGTCCAGTATACCAGTCACCAGCCACATGTGGCTGCTCTACTCACATTTAAAATGGCTACAATTAAATGCGGCTGGTGGCTGCTGTATTGGACAGAACAGATGAGAACATTTCCATCATTGCAGAACATTCAGCTGGAAAGTGCTGCTCCAGAAGATACTGGAATTATCTAAGAATTATGACCAAAGTGTTTAGGTATAAGAAAACAATAAGGCCGGTTAATTGAATTCAGATCCTGGCTCCACCAATGACTAACAAAGTATCACCTTAGACATATTGCTTAGCCTGTCTCTGTCTCATTTTTCTTGCCTCTGGAATGTGGGTAATAACAGTACTTACCTTAGAAGGTTGCTGTGAAGATAAGTTAATATACAGAAAGCACTTAGAAGAGTGCCTGGCAGGTAGGAAACATTACTCAAGTGTTAGCTAAGGTGATTATATGTTAAAACTTAAAACGAATGAAGGAGAATAAAAGGGAGAAAGAATCAGAATCAGAGGATTATTGTCGCAATGAAGGGCAGAAAATGGCATAGCTTGATGGTGGGAATTGCAAGAAGCTGGCATATTTACAGGGCACAGGCAATGGAAGAGAGGAAGACACCAAACTCATCTGAGGTTCTGCAAAACATAGTATGAAAAGTATGAAAAACAACTCACTCTTAGGAAGTCTGTAGGGAAGCTGAATACTCAGGGTGCAGCTTCATATCTGCAGATGTAAGAATGTGAGAAAAGCCTTCAGAGAAGAGATTGTGCTGCCCCGTGTTTTGATGATGGTGGACCCTGTGTCCCAAATGGTCCAGTGGAAAAGCCAGAAAGCAAGGCAGATGGGGAACTGGGTCAAACTACAGTCAGCCCAGCATAAGAGTCAGGGTGGCAATGGTTTACCTGGAGGCCAGCACTTCTGGAGGTGCCCAAGGCATTCAGGTTTGGAATCCATGACAGGATGCAACAGGCCTAATGTCCCCCAGAGGATCGTGGGCACTCATCATACTCACAGCCTCCTCCTCATGTTTCACGGATGTTTACAGTGGTATGTTGGGCAGTGTGTTAGGGGTCTTCAGAGAAACAGAATCAATAGGGTATATATGAGTATATGAGACCTATTATGGAGGCCAGCTCATGTGATTATGGAGGCTGAGAAGTCCTTCATTCTGCCTTCTGCAAGCTGGAGAACCAGGAAAGCCAGTGATGTAATTCAGTCCACATCTGAAAGCCTGAAAACCAGGAGAACAGAACCAAAGGCAGGAGAAAATGGGTGTCCCAGCTCAAGAAGAGAGAGAGAGAGAATCTGCTCTTCCTCTATCTGTTTGTTCTATTCTGGCTCTCAGTGGATATTAGATGATGCCCACCCACATTAGTGAGGGCAGATCATCTCTACCCAATCTACTGATGCAAATGCTAATCTCTTCCAGAAATACCCACACAAACACTCACTACCAGAAATAACATTTTACCAGCTATGTGGGCATCTCTTAGCCCAGTCAAGTTGACACATAAAATTAACGATCACAGGCAGTGACAGACAGAGGAGTGGAGCTCCAGGTGAGTTAATATTTGAAAATCAGGTGATTCTTTTGTTTTAATCTACCTACCCACCAACATACCCCTGCATTTATCCCTCCCTCAGTCATCTGTCTACCTATTCATCTACTCACCCACAAACTCCTCCACCCACCTGTGCATCCAATTGTGTACCCTTCCATCTTTCCACCTGTCAGTCCACCCAGCCACTTGCTACCCACTCATATATCCATTCATTTGAATCCCTATTAAGTTCAGTGTTTCATTTAGACAACCTTTTCATTTCCAGTCATATATCTCAATTTCTCTTTAAAATGATGGATTTTATGCATGCAAACCCCTTGTCTCATTTATAATTTTATCTTCAAGGCTGCAGTTCAAGCCATTTTTCTCTCCATAGAGGCCCCTTCTCCTCCACGCTATTTGCATTACTTGTGCATGACTAATTAACTTCTTTAATCACAATAAGCATCCTTCCAACACTGTCAGCATTAGGAAAGGACACATCGTAAGCATTGAGGTGTTGTTTCCTTAAACATAATAAGGAAACAATAGCTTAGGGTTTATAATTTTACTAATGGTAGAGACATTTGCCCAGAGAGAGA
>NW_012107030.1:2316691-2318279 GCF_000951045.1 Mandrillus leucophaeus
TACCCAGAGCAAGGATCATAGATGGAAATATCAACACACCAACAAGGAAACACAGTCTGGGCAATTCTGTGCCTGATGAGAATGCCAGAGAAGATCCCAGCAATCAGAAACTATACACAGCAGCACCTTGATGCCATCCGCTGGAGGACCTGCAAACCACAGTGCATTCTTTTTTTTTTTTTTTTTTTGAGACAGAGTTTCATTCTGTTGCCCAGGCTGGAGTGCAGTGGCAAGATCTTAGCTCGCTGCAACCTCCACCTCCTGGGTTCAAGCAATTCTCCTGCCTCTGCCTCCCTAGTAGTTGGGATTACAGGCACCCACCATCACACCAGGCTAATTTTTGTATTTTTAGTAGAGATCTGGTTTTACCATGTTGGCCAGGCTGGTCTCGAACTCCTGACCTCAAGTGATAAGCCTGCCTCAACATCCCAAAGTGCTAAGATTACAGGCGTGAGCCATTGCGCCAGCTTCCCACTACGTTCTTTACAAGTAACAACTTACAAGGAGGCACATAAGGAAGATCCAGAACAAAGATGATTGACTCATTGACTCCTCCATTCAACACATATGTGCTGTGTACCTACTACATTCCCTGGAAGCAACCAAGTGCTGGAGATGCAAGGTGAATAGAAAACAGACACAGGAGACAGCCAAACACTCAACTTTGAGAACTATGACTCACCCTGTATTAGAAGTATGCACAAATGTTTTGAGGGCACAATCAAGAACTATTAATCCATGCTCTTTTTCATACCATTGGCTTCCTTCAGTTCCTTAAACTTTCTGAGCTTTTTCCCTCTGCTTTCCCAGGGTCTAAAATGCTCTTCCACTTGCCCTAGGGATGAATGCCTCCTATTCATCTTCCAATGATCAGATTACAAGTCTCCTCCTCCAAGAGGTCCCCTTTGATCTAGAATTCCTCTGTCATTCTCCATCTTAGCATCTGATTAGCCTTATGTTACCTACCACTGTTTTAAATCATTTGTATTTATATATCTACTTATTCCTTTACACCCTCAGGAGGGCAGGCATTATATCTGCTATGTTATCCATGGTATCCCCAGTGCCCCAGTTAGTGCCTATGTGTAATTTCAAATGTTTTCTGAATAAATAGATGTCTGGGAAGGACAGGGAAGTCTTCATAGGGAAAACATCTAAAGGAAGAGCAGGATTCCTCAGCATGCAGAGTGAGGACAGGGGATTTTAGGAGACCACCACATGCAAAGGCACTGGGGTAAGATCAAGAAGGCTGATCTCAGAAAACTGCCTGATGGGGACCAAGGGACTTGTTCCCCTCTTGATGCCTGAGGACCTATCCCTGAAAGTATCAGCCCTTCCATCTTTCTTCATTGGGAAAACGTTGAGTCACAGCAAACAAAATCGCTCAGTCTAAAATAAAACAAGGCTAAGAAAACTCAGGAAATGATGCAAATACAGCTTATCAGATGCATAGGTGGGAAAAAAAAAACCTCACAGTTGATGAAATTGCACATGAAAATGAAGCACGATTTGTTTCCAGATTGTTCTACAAAAAGCATACACTATGTTTGTCTTGGTGTAATTTACTAAAAGGACTGGCAGACAGTTA
>NW_012107030.1:2319469-2322521 GCF_000951045.1 Mandrillus leucophaeus
CTGTGAAGATAAGTTAATATACAGAAAGCACTTAGAAGAGTGCCTGGCAGGTAGGAAACATTACTCAAGTGTTAGCTAAGGTGATTATATGTTAAAACTTAAAACGAATGAAGGAGAATAAAAGGGAGAAAGAATCAGAATCAGAGGATTATTGTCGCAATGAAGGGCAGAAAATGGCATAGCTTGATGGTGGGAATTGCAAGAAGCTGGCATATTTACAGGGCACAGGCAATGGAAGAGAGGAAGACACCAAACTCATCTGAGGTTCTGCAAAACATAGTATGAAAAGTATGAAAAACAACTCACTCTTAGGAAGTCTGTAGGGAAGCTGAATACTCAGGGTGCAGCTTCATATCTGCAGATGTAAGAATGTGAGAAAAGCCTTCAGAGAAGAGATTGTGCTGCCCCGTGTTTTGATGATGGTGGACCCTGTGTCCCAAATGGTCCAGTGGAAAAGCCAGAAAGCAAGGCAGATGGGGAACTGGGTCAAACTACAGTCAGACCAGCATAAGAGTCAGGGTGGCAATGGTTTACCTGGAGGCCAGCACTTCTGGAGGTGCCCAAGGCATTCAGGTTTGGAATCCATGACAGGATGCAACAGGCCTAATGTCCCCCAGAGGATCGTGGGCACTCATCATACTCACAGCCTCCTCCTCATGTTTCACGGATGTTTACAGTGGTATGTTGGGCAGTGTGTTAGGGGTCTTCAGAGAAACAGAATCAATAGGGTATATATGAGTATATGAGACCTATTATGGAGGCCAGCTCATGTGATTATGGAGGCTGAGAAGTCCTTCATTCTGCCTTCTGCAAGCTGGAGAACCAGGAAAGCCAGTGATGTAATTCAGTCCACATCTGAAAGCCTGAAAACCAGGAGAACAGAACCAAAGGCAGGAGAAAATGGGTGTCCCAGCTCAAGAAGAGAGAGAGAGAGAATCTGCTCTTCCTCTATCTGTTTGTTCTATTCTGGCTCTCAGTGGATATTAGATGATGCCCACCCACATTAGTGAGGGCAGATCATCTCTACCCAATCTACTGATGCAAATGCTAATCTCTTCCAGAAATACCCACACAAACACTCACTACCAGAAATAACATTTTACCAGCTATGTGGGCATCTCTTAGCCCAGTCAAGTTGACACATAAAATTAACGATCACAGGCAGTGACAGACAGAGGAGTGGAGCTCCAGGTGAGTTAATATTTGAAAATCAGGTGATTCTTTTGTTTTAATCTACCTACCCACCAACATACCCCTGCATTTATCCCTCCCTCAGTCATCTGTCTACCTATTCATCTACTCACCCACAAACTCCTCCACCCACCTGTGCATCCAATTGTGTACCCTTCCATCTTTCCACCTGTCAGTCCACCCAGCCACTTGCTACCCACTCATATATCCATTCATTTGAATCCCTATTAAGTTCAGTGTTTCATTTAGACAACCTTTTCATTTCCAGTCATATATCTCAATTTCTCTTTAAAATGATGGATTTTATGCATGCAAACCCCTTGTCTCATTTATAATTTTATCTTCAAGGCTGCAGTTCAAGCCATTTTTCTCTCCATAGAGGCCCCTTCTCCTCCACGCTATTTGCATTACTTGTGCATGACTAATTAACTTCTTTAATCACAATAAGCATCCTTCCAACACTGTCAGCATTAGGAAAGGACACATCGTAAGCATTGAGGTGTTGTTTCCTTAAACATAATAAGGAAACAATAGCTTAGGGTTTATAATTTTACTAATGGTAGAGACATTTGCCCAGAGAGAGACGGATAAATAAAATCCAGTTCAGTAGCTAACAGAAAAAAAAAAAAAAAACATAAATGTATAAGCAGAAGAAAGGATTATGGAAAATATGCACTAAGCCTGCTTGTGCTGTCTCCAGAATAGTGTTTTGAGGAAGGATAGTAACAATAACTGACATTTATGTAAGTCTTACCGAGTGTTGAGTTCTGTGTATGAATTATTTTATTCAATTATCACTGCATTAAAAGATAAATTTAGCTATTATCCCTTTTTGAAGATAGGGAAACTAAGGCATTGCTCCATCTTGCAGTCAAGCATAGGCGGTAAAGCTGGGATTACAGCGAGGCAGCCTGACTTGAGCCCAGGCTCTACCCCCGACCCTCCCCCTTTGTACGGAGGGGAAACGCTGAGCGTTGAGGTGTCATAGGAGGCTGGGTGTAAAGTGGAAATAGCAAGGCCTAAGAGCCAAAGGCCCCACATGCTAGTCTCAGTCCTGCTGCTGCCTAACTTGTTACCTTGGGTAAGTGACTTTACCCCTGTGGCCCTTGTAACATGAGAAGGCTGGACTACATGATCTTTTATATCTGTCAGCCTCGAAGTCTGAAATAGCTGCATTACCATATTGCTATCTCTGGAATTCATCTGTGGTGTTAAGCCAAAGTTGCCACAAAGTTACCCAAGCAATCAGAATTACCCAGAGCAAGGATCATAGATGGAAATATCAACACACCAACAAGGAAACACAGTCTGGGCAATTCTGTGCCTGATGAGAATGCCAGAGAAGATCCCAGCAATCAGAAACTATACACAGCAGCACCTTGATGCCATCCGCTGGAGGACCTGCAAACCACAGTGCATTCTTTTTTTTTTTTTTTTTTTGAGACAGAGTTTCATTCTGTTGCCCAGGCTGGAGTGCAGTGGCAAGATCTTAGCTCGCTGCAACCTCCACCTCCTGGGTTCAAGCAATTCTCCTGCCTCTGCCTCCCTAGTAGTTGGGATTACAGGCACCCACCATCACACCAGGCTAATTTTTGTATTTTTAGTAGAGATCTGGTTTTACCATGTTGGCCAGGCTGGTCTCGAACTCCTGACCTCAAGTGATAAGCCTGCCTCAACATCCCAAAGTGCTAAGATTACAGGCGTGAGCCATTGCGCCAGCTTCCCACTACGTTCTTTACAAGTAACAACTTACAAGGAGGCACATAAGGAAGATCCAGAACAAAGATGATTGACTCATTGACTCCTCCATTCAACACATATGTGCTGTGTACCTACTACATTCCCTGGAAGCAACCAAGTG
>NW_012107030.1:2323481-2371478 GCF_000951045.1 Mandrillus leucophaeus
TTTACACTTGCCAATAGGCCCACTGTGTCATTCTCATCACCCATGAGATCAACTCTGGATAGTACAGTTCTGTCAAAAAAAAAAACAGGCAAGGCCGTCTGCCTTCTCATCGGCCCCAGGTATTAAGTGCCTTCTTCTCACCTCATCCTTCATTCACAAGGATCGGAGGATGCACAAGGGGCTTCCTCTGAGTTGCAGAGCACCATAGAAATTTGGTTTGTGGCATCTTTTAGGCCCTACTCAAATGCAGATGCCAACTCTCGTCCCTTCATGTTACCCATTTGCATAGGAAGTGCACTCTGGGGCTTCTAGTTTTGAGAGAGGAAATTAACCAGTGATACAGAAAGGATGCCACATTACATTTAAGTTGATTCCAAACATGCTTATGGCAGGGCTGGTGCCACAGTGCATACACCAGTGGAATTAATAATGATGAGATACCCTCCTTGTCAAGTAGAATTGGAGAAGTGGTCATTACTTGAGTTTATGATTCCTCAAACAAAACAAATGAAAACACCCTTCCTAAGAAAAAGTTCCCCCATCTAAGCATTAGCCACTCCCTGGAGTTTCAGTGGATGCCAGTTCCATTTCTAAAGGAAGCATCTTACAGAACAAAGGTTGGAGACTACAGCGGAAGCTTGCTGGAACTAACTTTATGGTGAGATTGTTCAGGGAAGCTACAGCATCATATCCCATAGATTTACTGTGTTATAAAACACGGGCAAAATTATGCTTTGAAATACTTACTGATTGAGTATAACGAAGGTTTCTGTACGTCTTAGTCAGTTTGGGCTGCTATGACAAAATTCCATAGACTGGGTGGCTTAAACCACAAACATTTGTTTCCCACAGTTCTGGAGGCTGGATAGTTCAAAATCAAGGTACCAACAGATTAGTATGTGGTGAGGGCTCTCTTTCTGTTTTGCATATGGCCACCTTCTTGCTATGTTCTCACATGGCACAGAGAGAAAAAGAGAGAAAGAGAGAGAGAGAGAGAGAGAGAGAGAGCAAAAGAGCAAGAGCACACTCTTGTCTTTTCCTGTCTTATAACGGCACTACCCTATGATGGTAGCTTCACCCTCATAATTTCATCTATAGACCTAATTACTTCCCAAAGGCCCCACCTCCCAATACTGTCACATTGAGGATTAGGGCTTCAACATATGAATTTGGAAGTTAGTACAAACATTCAGTGCAGAGCAATAAGTAATAAAATGTTTTTGCCTCCCTTATCAAACCCAGCTTTGAAGTCTACTGTTGAAAAACTTGATTTTTATCCCCACCTAATCACACTTTAATTTTTAAAATTTTCAGTGCTCCTCCAAAGGGAAGTTACACTTTTGAATCAATTAGAAACTTCTTAATAATCAGGTATTTAAACAATGCCCTATCCTGTGATTTGAAGTAGTGTCTGTCTAACCTCTCTGGGGGACACTTGACAGTGCAAAATGCTCAGACAGCTCCTGGGGACAGCTGTTCTACCATTTTTCTACACAAGTAACAACCATGTTCCCAGAATTTCCAGGAAAATGAGGTAGGAGGTATTCTTGTTGCATTTTGATGTATTTAAGCAGCTCCATAAATCAAATAGCTTGTGCCAAGGAATTTCTTGTTTTTCACCAAGAAAACAGTTAGGGGACTTCAGGACCCATCTCCATTGTCACAGATTAGATAAAATGATGACTGTATCTCACAATAACTCTAATGCAAACAGCTCCACTGAGTCTCTGCAAAGTTCAAAACACATCTAGGAGCATGGAATGGTTCCTCCAGGAAGCCACTTTGCTAGCATCTGTGATGTGCAGGCATAAAATATACAGCAGACAATTATTCAAAGACAGAACTATTCTCTTTCCCTCTCCCTCTCCCTCTCCCTCTCCCTCTTCCTCTCTTCCTCTCTCTCTCTGGCAAGTAACTCAGTAAATGTATGGTGCCATTTTATCTATTATTAAAATGACTATCTAAAATGAAGGAGAATAATTCAATAATTTGGCCTATAAAAATGAAACGAACTGGGTCATCCATGAACGGGAGCCTGGTTCCCAGCTTTCTGGAATGTTCTGCTCATTCCAGAATGTAACTTCATCATTTAACCAGCCTTATCCTGCCTTACTTACCACATCCCCCTCCTGCTGGGCTTCTTTCCCACCCTGGGCTCAGAACCACCCTGCAGAGACTTGCCTGCAAATGCAAGAAAATGTGTGCAAGGGAACTTCCATTATGGCCCTCCTCCCACAGTGTCATTATTTTAATAAAGGCAATGCAAGCACAGGGAGGGAAAAAGAAAATCTCAAACTGTACAGAGAAAGGGTTAAAGTGAGAAAGGACCATTCTCTCTCCCCTTCCACTTTGAGTCCTTTGCAAAGATAACCATTATCAACATTTCTTGCACATCCTTTCAGTAAAATATCAATGTGTGTAACTGCATACATTTGCATATGCTTTTAAAATATTCAATTAGGGTTATGTTTTATATATGCATATACTATTCTTGATTGTTCTTTTAACATGTGTTGAAAATCACTTCACATCACATACATCACTTTTTAAATTTGTATTTCATTTTACTATTTATTGTGGTAAAATATATATAAAACTTATCATTTTAACCCTTTTTAAGTGTATAATTCAGTGACATTAGGTACTTTCACAACGTTATGTAGTCATCGCCACTATCTATTTCCAGAACTCTCTCATCATACCAAACAGAAACCCTGTACCCATTAACCCATTTATGCTGGAGGTTGCAATTTTTGGAATTGCAGACGTGTGTGAAAAATCAGACCCGGGCGATGACCTTGAGCAGTAGGATATAAATAACTCCCACAGGCTTAGCGTTCCAATAATGCAACAGTAGGCATAAATGGGCAATAACTCCCTATTTTCCCCTCCCACTAACCCCTGGGAACCTCTTCCTACAGATTTCAGATACTTCATATAAGCAGAATCAAATATGTGTCCTTTGGTGCCTGGCTTATCTCACTTAGCATAATGTTTTCAAGGTTCATCCATGTCATAGCATGCATCAGAAATCCATTCTTTTTTAAGGCTGAATCATATTTCATCGTATGGATACGGTACATTTTGTTCATGCATTTGTCTGTTGATGAACACCAACTTTTGGTGACTGTGAATAATGCTATTAGCATACAAGTATCTGTTGAGTCCCTGCATTTAATTATGTTAGGTATAAAGCTAGGAGCAGAATTGCTAGATCATATGGGAATCCTATGTTTAACTTTTTAACTGCCAAATCATTTTCCACAGCCACTGCACCATTTTACATTCCTACCAGCAATGCACAAGGGTTCTAATTTCTCCATATTGTCCCCAGTGCTCGTTACTTTATTTTTGAAAAAATTAGCCATCCTAGTGGGTATGAAGTTGCATCTCACTGTGGTTTTGATATGTATTTCTCTAATGACTAATGGTGTTAAACATCTTTTCATGTGTTTATTAGGCATTTGTTTATCTTTTTTGGAGAGCTATCTCAAGTTCTTTGCCCATTTTTGAATTAGATTGTTTGTTCTTTTTGTTTTTTAGTTTTATCTATTTGTTTTTTAAATAAACTTTTTAAATTGAAGCACTACATATATAAAGTGCCAAAATCATCAGTATAGAACTTGACGAATTTTCAAAGTGAATACATTTAAATAATCACCATCTTTTTCAAGAGATAAAATATTACTCAGCACCCCAGATGGTTCCCTCATGCCCCATCCTAGTCATTGGTTACCCCCAACAAAGGTCACCCTCACTGTAGCTTCTATCACTATCATTTAGTTTCTCCTGCTTTTGAGCTTCAGACACTTGGAATCATAAGATATAATATGTCCTACAGGTTAAGTATATTTTATCCAAAATACTTGGGACTAGAAATGCTGTAATTTTTTTTCAGATTTTGGAACATTTGCAGTATACTTACTGGTTGAGCATCTCAAATCCAAAAATCCAAAATCCAAAATGCTTCAAGAAGCATTTCCTTTGAGTATCATGTTGGTCCCCAAGTTTTGGATTTGGAGCATTTCAGGTTCCAAATTTTCAGATTTGGAATACTCAAACTGTATTATATTGTCTTTCTTATGTCCAGCTTCTTTTACTCAACATTATGTTTGTGAAATTCATCTATGTTGTTAATTTATTCATTTTAATTGGTGTATGATATTCCAATAGCATGTTTATTCCACAGTTTATTGATCCAATCTATGATGTTTGGATATTTGGATTGTTTCCAGTTTGGGCTAATATAAATACTCTACGGCAGTTAGGAACATTTTTATAATGTCTTTTGGTGATGATATATATGCATATCTGTGGTGTACACACATAGCAGTGGATCTGCTGGGTTATATGGTATGCATTTTTTTGGCCTTACCAAAAACCAGTAGTTTCCAAAGTGGTTGTACTGATTTGTATTCCAACCAGTAATATAATTATCTTAGAATAAATATCCTGATTAATTTTAGTAATCCATTGTGTAGATGTGCATAATTAAACTCTCTATTCTCCTACTAAAAATGTTTAGCTTGTTTGCAGTTTTTAAATTTTTATATTTTTGCTATTATAAACAGTGCTGCAATGAGTATCCTTACACATATAAATTAGCAAAGTTTTGCAAATATAACCATAGGGTAAATTCCTAGCTGGGTAACTCCTTTGCCAACATGTCTATGCATTAAACATTTTGACAGACATGACCAAATTACCCTCCTACGTGGTTGCAAACATTTCTACTCCCACTGACATTAGGAGGTTGACTGCCAAATACTACCTCCCTACCCTGTCCCAACAGCAGTTAATTTAATTGTTTCCAACTTGATGGGTGAACAATGGCATCTCTTTGTTGCTCTGATTTGCAGTTTTTAATTATGGAGTGAGTTTCTTACTTTCATTTTTAACCTGTCACTGCAGTCAGTGAAAACAGGAGACAGCCACTTAACCCAAAGATAGGAGAAGAAGCTTCCTTCTCACCACATCAGCATCCTCTCCATGCAAGACAAATGGTAAATCCAACTCAAACTTGCTTGTCAGGCTCTAAAGTTCTCAAAAGCATCTGGAGTATATCATAACCTTGCCTTTTACATTACAATTATTGGTGGCATCCTGGCTGTGAACTGGGTCTCAGTGGGCAGTATGCCTGTCTCATGACTGGCTGCTCCTTCCTGCCCAGTCATTCTCCTAAGAGCAACTCTGTTATGTCTGTTGAGGCAACAGGAGATCACAGCTTCACCAGCAGTAGCAGTGTGGCTTGTCAGGACTTGCCTGGGCTGACGAAGGTCCTCACGGCTTCCTTTGACCATGAAAGTTTGAGTGTTGAATTCTCCCTATGGTTGGAGAGTACCATCTCTGCAAAGACTCTAAATGTGAGTCCTATGCTAGCTGGTTCCCAAGAAATATTGAAGGCTGCTGTGTTTGCATCCTATGGCTGCTATAACAGAGTCCCAAAAATTAGGTGGCCTCAAAAACCAAAAATGAATTATTTCATAGTTCTGGAGGCCAGAGCCTGAAAGCAAGGTGTCAGCCGAGCTATATTCTCCAGAAGGCTTCAGGGGAGAATCTGTTCCTAACCTCTCTCCTGGCTTCTGGTGTCAGGGCAAGCCTGGGCATTCCTTGGCTTGCAGCTGTGTAGCTCCCATCTCTGCCTCCATTGTCATCACATTGCATTATCCCTGTGTGCACCTGTGTCCACATTTCTCTCTTTTTCTAAAGACACTGGTCATACTGGATTACAGCCCACCCCAAAGACTTCCTTTTAGCTTGAATACATCTTCAAAGAATTTATTTCCAAATAAGGTCACATTCACAGGTACTGAGGGTTAGGACTTCACCACAGGTTTTCAGAGAGACACAATTCAACCAGTAACAGCTGTGTAAATCTGGAAACTTGCCTTTAAACTCTCACCTTCCCAACGCTTAACACCAAGTGACCTGAGTCATTTTTCTAAATTATGAGAACCCTCCTGCCACGCTCTTCCTAGGATACATGTCACAGCTCTGGCCATTTGCAGAATCAAATCCAAACGCCTTAGCATGGAGGCCCTCCAGTGCCCATCCCTTTCTCATTTCTGCCTCTTCTTCACTACTTCCCCATCAGATTCCTTGCATTCCAGCACCCCATGGCTATTTACCCTTCCCCCAACATGCCCTGCTTTCTGACTTTTATTTCTAAACCCAGAACGTTATTCCCTCATGCACTCTGCCTCCTGAACTCTTTATTCATCCCTCAAGCCATCCCCAAAGCAAATGCCACCTCTTCCAAAAAGCCTGCCCCAATCCTCCCTTGGGGTGGGAAGGTTAATTCATCTTCCTCTATAATCCAGATCCCACTCCTTGTATTACTTCCTTCTGCCCATAGCTAGGCCTTGATGTGCCCATCTTCCCTGCCAGGGAATCTCTTCAAGCTAGGAACTGTGGCCTGTATGAGTGAATACCAGCACATAGTAGGTGCTGTTGGAGTTTCTGGAAGAGAGACATGGATGATTTAAGGACAGTGGTGTGAGCTTCTAACTGGTTGCAGCAGAGTGGAGTCAGCACACCCCATGTCAGGTGCTCATGAAAATGAATAGGGACCACTTCAAGCCAACTCCCTTCCCCCTTCCTTAGTGAGGAAACAAAGTCTCTGATACCTACTCTTGGCATAATAACTGAACACAGCACTGACTCATTCTCCCCACTCTGAGGACAGGGCCATGTCCTATTTGTCTTTATACTTCAAGGGCCTAGCACAGCCCAATAGGTCAATAGGTCTCTGGTGAGTAATGTCTGTTTGATAAATTAATTCCTTGACCACTGAACCAGAACTAGGCACAGTGCTTGCTGGTGGTCAGAATTGGAACCAAGCTTAGATAGAGTTGCCAATGGTAAACACCTAGCACAGTGGCCTTCAAACAGTAGGGGCTGTCGATACTGTCATTTATTACTAAAAGGAGAGTGAACTTGACTCTTAGATTTGGTCTCAATGAAACTGCATTTCTTTCAGAGGTTGAATTGAGTTTCCTGACGAGTACCAGAAATGCAACAATTTGGTGGTATTGAGGAGAAACCTGAAAGCTTGTTCCCAGAGGTGCTGGGGGAACAAAATTCAGAAGCAGGTTCTTCCTTTGTGTGGAGTGGCCACGGGACACATACAGGCAAGGCCCAGAAAGTGCTGTGAAGAAGGGTTCAGGGTTCTCCATGCCCTACCTCCAACCCATCTCCCCTGCCCACCAGCTCTTTCGCAGTGTTTCTTATCTCAGCAAATGACCCCACTGTCCATCCTGGCATCAAGTTAGGAACTTAAGCATAATCCTATACCCTGAACCTCTCCACTACCTTTCTAAATCTAAAACTACATCTTGTCAATGTCATCTTTTGAACTGCTTCCAAAGATCCAATTATTCCCACTACCATCGCCATCCCATTTCCCCCATCTCTCCCGGGTTCCCTACTGCTCTCCCATTTCCATTCCTGCCCCACCTACACTGCAGCCAGAGAGGTCCTTGAAAAATGGAAATCAATTGCATTTAACACACAGATTCACAAACACTCATTCTTAGAAGACTCGCTCTTGAAACCCTGTGAGAGTCTCCCCTTGAAACGCTGTAAGAGTATGGGAATAAGTGTAACAGGAATTCTCGGCAATGCCTACCGGACCCTGCATAGCCTGTACAATACTCCCTGCCCTCTCAGACCCACCTTGACTTGTTCACCTCTCACTCACTGCCACACTGGCCTTTGCTCAGTTCTTGGTACACACGTGCCCCTTCTCACCTCAGGGCCTTTGAACTTGCTGATCCATCTTTCTGGAATGTTCTTCTCTCACCTCGAACCAAGTAAGCCAACCTCATCCTTCAGGTTCCCTTCAAGCACCACTTCCCTGGAAAGCCTTCCTTATCCCTTCTGCTTAAATCCGATCTCCCACTGCACACTCCCTGATACGGTATGCCTCTCCTTTTTTCCACTTTAGTGTTCACTGTACAATTATTTAATGCATATTTCTCCCTTACTATGCTATAGGCCCCAAAGGGAAGGCACTGTTTTTTCCTCATTATCACATTCTCCTGACCTAATCAGTACCTGGCGTGTACTAGGTGCACAGTAAACAGTTGTTGAATGGATACGTGATTAATTATGAATGAATGAATTAACATGGCTTTGTAGTTGCCTGTGTGCCCACTTGATTGAAATTCCGGCATCTTGCACTACACAGCAGGGTGGGGGAGATGAATTGGTTTTCGGACACGCATAAAGGAAGTGCTACTGATCACCCAGCTTGTCATAAAACAATCTCAGTAAGGCAACCGCTGCAGCTAACAGGACAGTGAGTGAGCAAACAGTGTGGGTCTCCCCACAGTCGGCACTAGTTGAAAATGTTCCCCAAGTGCCTTATATAAAACTGTTCAGGGAGGTTATTTATGCTGATTTATCCATTGAAACATTAGAGGATGTTTGCCAAGAATAATGATTTCCATTGCAGCACAGGTAGTGCTTCTTCTGAGAAAATTACCCAACAGATTTGGCTGCCTCTCTAGGCACCTGTTTGAAGGTGGAGAAACGATGTCAACAAAATAGAAACGAACCCCGTTTATCCTTCATTTGCTATGCCAAATGGGCAGGCAGCCATTCAACTAAAGCCCAATCAAACAATTCAGACAGCTATCAAATGAAGAGGTGTAGCAGCAATAATGGTGAGAACGATGCTGAGCATGCTGGGTGCTGTTTATTGAGCTCTCTCTGCACGCCAGGCACAGTGCAGGACACCCTGTAGATATGCTCTTGTTTAATTCTCACATTCTCCAGATGCGAGTCCCTTTGAGGAATGAGTGGCCCAGAGAGGTTCAGCGTATCAGCCAAAGTCCACAGCAAGAAATTGTGTAGCCCACAGCTCCAGACCTCGGTATGTGTGACTCCAGCGGAGTGAGTCATTGTGAATTAGAAACCAGGTAAATCACCTCCCTGTTGCCTCCACTTCCCCACCCTCTGCCCCAGTCAGTTCTGCTACAGCAAAACTGGGGGACTTAGCTCATATCTGAATGGCAACTGTGTGACCTGAAATCCGGATAATCCTCACAGTCCTGTGGTGTACAGTATTATCATCCCATTTTACAGATGGGCAAACTGAGGCCTGGGGAGGTTAGTACATGCCTACAGTTCGTCATTAGTAAGTGCCTTTCCAGATATTTGAACTCAAGACTCTGGCTTGGGATCTCCTGCCTTATTTGACTCCCCTTCCCCTATGTAACGTGCCCCTCTTCTGTCCATAGCCAGTATCACTCTCACCCCTAAGCAGCAGCACCTAAGAGAAAAGGATTAGAGAATTGAGACCCAGGCTGATGGAGAACCCCCTGCCTAGTTTTTTTTAACCCAAACCTGGTTTCTTTGCATTTCTGGCAGGTGCTGATTGCAACAATTACTCTGCTCTCTTTCCAGAGCTGCTGAAAACACATGAAGTCAGAGGTCGCTTAGCAAAATAAAGACACTCTATTGAAATCATAGGTCTGATTTAAATTAGTGTTCTGCAGTCTATCCGTCCATTTTGGGGGAATCAGAAACCATAAAAGGATTCTATCACAAAATCTGCTCTTCCTTTCCCCAGAACAGGCTTATCCCAGGACTCAACCTGGCAAAGTCAGCTGAAGCTGCCAGTGCTGAAACTCTGAAAATGACCCCCCAGTTCCTAAAACATTCTCCCTCCCTTGGAAGTTCTAGAAAGATATCAGGTTTCATTGGAGACCTCTGTCAGTCCCCAGCTACTTCAGGGCCTGAGGGTGTCTTGGAATGATGGCTTTTTGAACAGGTTAAATTACACTTGCTGAGAAAGGAAAGTAGACAAAATGCAACTGAGAAACTCCATCAGTGTTTCCTTGACAAAAGGTCTCTTCCATTATGACTTCAGTTGTTCTCTCAGCCTTTCTCATTAAAATAGAATTACTTTCACATTGGTCCAGAGGAGACAGGACTCTGGAATGGAAACTACTCTTTCTACGTAGAAACAAAAAGTACAGAATTTTATATGACACAATCTAAAGTTAGACATGTAGGACTTGGGCAGGACCTACTCTGAACACTGTACCCCAAAACCTTGCCTGGGGGGTTAAGGAGAGGGTACATGAGTATCCACGGCCACAAACTCCCTGAGGGCAAGAATCTTGGTCTAGAACAGAGGCTGCCATTTAATAAATACTTGAAAAATATTTATTACATGATCAAATAACAAAAGTAGACACAACCCAAATATCAACCAATAGAGAATGGCTAAATTAATGAAGGCATACCAAGACTCCAGCTCAGAGATTAATGATAAAGCAAGAGCCGACAAGTTAGCTGGCGATGGTATATGGCTAAGGGCAAAGGGAACACCTTACATTGTCACACTTTCTTGCCAGAATGAAAAGAACAAAAGCTATGGACAAGTGTGTGTTTGTGTGTGTGTGTGAGAGAGACAGTGTGTGTGTGTCTCAGGGTCTGGAAGAATACACACCAAACTGCTAGCAGTGTCATGTCGCAGGTGCTGGACTAGAGAAGAGGATTTAGGGAATGGAAGACTACCACTATTTTTGCTCTTCCATTGGGTTTCAATTTCTAATGATCAATGTGTATTGATTCTGTAATAAAAAAAAAAAGAGAAGTAAATTAAAAATACAGAAAATAAAATCGGTTTCCTGTTGACTTATAAATTGAGATATCGGCTATACAAGCTTCCAAGTTTCCAGTTCTCTAAGATTGTAGCATTCATTCACTGGCATTGATCTGTCTCTCTGGAACTCCTGGGGCTCCAGCTTTGAATATGCAGTCAGTGATTCTTGGCCACATGACAAGGGAGATGGCGGGCAGGGATGGTATTGGAAGTTTATAAAACACAAGACTGAGCCCTGGCCAATCAATTTGCATGAAGCATCAGAAATTAAAATATCTGCTGAAAATAACTGGAAAAATCATGTAAGTTGTGTGTCATGGGAACTTTGAGACAAAGCTCTGGAGTGGGAGCCACCACGACCAACAGTTTTGGAGTGAACACAGTATACCCACCGAGCAGGGGCTCATGATAATAAACACAAGCGCTTATTCACTGGAAGGTCCCAGGCACCAAACTGTGACTGAGGCTAAGAAGCACTTCAGAGGCAATAATTTGTTGCTGATACAGTTTCACTGTGTCCCCACCCAAATCTCATCTTGAATTGTAGCTCCCATAATTCCCATGTGTCATGGGAGGGACCCAATGGGAGATAATTGAATCATGTGTGGCAGGCCTTTCCCATGCTATTCTCATGATAGTGAATAAGTCTCATGAGATCTGATGGTTTTATAAAGGGGAGTTCCCTTGCACCTGCTTGCTTGTCTGCCACCATGTAAGACTTCCCTTTGTTCTTCCTTTGCCTTCCGCCATGGTTCCCCAGCCATGTGGAACTGTGAGTTAAGCCTCTTTCTTTTATAAATTACCCAGTCTTAGGTATGTCTTTATTAGCAGCATGAGAACAGACTAATACAGTGGCTCTACAGGCTGCTCTACAGGCTACCGTACATCTCCTCCTTTCTCTTCTCTTTTTATCTCTTCTAAACCCTCCAGAGGGCCTTTCTCCCTTCTCCCAGTCCCTTAGGGTTATCGCTTTGAGCTTTTCACGGTTACCTCCCCCAACTCTACTTCTTGGAGTTCTTCTTGCCATCCCAAGCTAAGCTGTGGAAGTTCCCCAACTTCCTGGCTCTTTAAAATAAGCACTTCAGGCCCTCTTTTTGTTTATTTGAAAAGGTGTATTGCCAATTATGAGGGACAGATGCGTGATTACAAAAATATGCTAGTGGAGAATTTATCAAACCATTAAGCAGTGGTTCCAACTTTAAGACTCATTAGAATCACCCTAGAAGCTTGTAAAAGTCCCTGTCCCTAAAGACTCCTAAGGTTGATACATGTACAGATAAAATTTGTCATGTACATTTAAAATTTTTTCACATGTACGTTAATGAAATCACCAGAAGGTTTTCTAAATTCACTCAAGGCCGGGCATGGTGGCTCACACCTGTAATCCCAGCAGTTTTGGAGGCCAATGCAGGTGGATCACCTGAAGTCAGGAGTTCAAGACCAGTCTGGCCAACAATGGCGAAACTCCATCTCTACTAAAAAAAAAAAAAAAAAATTACAATAATTAGCTGAACGTGGTGGCAGGCACCTGCAATCCCAGCTACTTGGGAGGCTGAGTCAGGGAGAATTGCTTGAACCCGGGAGGTGGAAGTTGCAGTGAGCTGAGATCACACCACACTGCACTCCAGTCTGGGCTACAGAGTA
The DNA here is from genome assembly GCF_000951045.1 of Mandrillus leucophaeus. NCBI lineage: Eukaryota > Metazoa > Chordata > Mammalia > Primates > Cercopithecidae > Mandrillus > Mandrillus leucophaeus. The sequence continues at coordinate 2,335,741 of NW_012107030.1, forward strand.
AAACTCTGTCTCAAAAATAATAATAATACAAAAATAGAAAAATAAAAGGAAATTCACCCAAGTGGAAAAGTAAACACAAGACTGACAGTCCAATCAATCTCATTCCCGAATAACAAGAGGAACTGGGGAGAGCAGGAAAAAAAGTGGAGGCCTTAAATAAAATTAAAAAAAAAAAACCTGTACATTTTTATGCCTAAAGTCAAGTTAAAATGTTTTAGAAAAGATTCCAGAAAATATTCAAATTAAATATTAACTGTAAATCCATTTGTTTATATTAGAGATATGGATCATTAGCTGCTGCTTGGAAATCCAGTAATTCAATCTTTAATATCTAGAAATTAAAGAGAAAAAGAGACAATATAGTCTCCTGTCATTATATAAAACTGAAACACCAAAGACATTAACACAAAGACCAAATGGTAGGCAAATGCAAAAAGTTATTGACAGCAGAGAGAAGAACCCTACATGAAACTAGTGCAGTAGCTTCGGGGGTCACAGTTGGAGGAGGTTCTCTCAGACCCTTCCTGTCCACCTTCCCTACAAGCATCTACTGTAGTTCAGAGCAGAGTTGGCCAGGAAGGGGAAGCACAAGAGGGCTACAGCACCTAAACCAGGCTTGGGGCAGAAAATGCAAGATGGGAGGGGTTGGTCCAGGGACCATGGTCTCCCATCTGGCCACCTTCTGGAACACTTAGGACTTAATAAAACCCCGGCTGGGAGGGGGCCCCAAAAGTTTCTGGTAGCCTCTTTCCCTGGCCAAACTACTAAAGTTTCTTTGATTTGCAAGGGCTAGACCAACGTTAGCTAGATGGGGGTGTGAAAATTCTTGAAAGGATACTAGAGCATCTCATGAAAAGGATAGGAACAAGGGAGTTGCATAGCTAAGGCGTGTGAGGCTTTCTCTCTAAATGTCTCCCCTTAATGTAACTTGGCTCCCGTGACACGGCAGTGCACTCCTAACACTAATTGTCCTGAGTTAGCATAGACTCCACAGGCTAAGGACTCGGTTCCTGGCAAGACTGCCCTTACTCCAGATGCCAGCCACAGGGTCGGAGGTCCCAGGCCACCTGAGATTCTTACCAATTAGCTGCATATTCAGAAGCTTCCCGGAACCACCACAGATTTAATAATTCACTAGAATAACTCACAGGACCTTGGAAAGCACTATACCTACAATGGAAGTTTTATTATAAAGGATACAAATCAGGACCAGTGAAATGAAGAGACATATACAGTTAGGTCTGGGAGGGTCTCAAATGCAGAGCTGTTCTCCGTCCCATGGAATCATGGCCCATGCCCCTCTTGGCACATTGATGTATTCACCAATCAGAAAGTTCATCAGAGCCCCAGTATCTAGAGTTGTTATTGAGATTTCGTTTTGCAGGAATGATTGATGGACTCACTGGCCACATAACTAAACCCAATCGTCAGCCCCACTCCTCTCCTCAAAGATGGGACTGATGGCTCAAAGCCCTAAGCCCCTAATCACATGGTTGGTGTTTCAGACACGACCCACCCTGAATCATCTTCACATAAATTCGGATGTGGTGTAAGGGCACACCATGAATAACAAAGACACTTGTACACTCAGGGTATTCCTAGGGTTTAGAAGCTCCTTCTCAGAAGCCAGGGACAAAGATCTGACAAATACTTTATTATATATATCTCCATGCCCTGCTTCCGATTCTTCATTTGTTTTCTCCAGGAAGCAAATCTAATTGGCCCATCTTGGGTCCAGAATCCACTCTTGGTTTAATAAACCATAGAACCAAGGAGCCAAAATCAAGCTCCTAGGGCAAACCACTCTAAGGGATACGTTGGAGAGGAGGGGCAGGCAGATCCCCTCTCCCCGCAGGTGTCTACAAGGACCTGATTAGTAGCATTAAGTCAATAGTCCAGCAGCCAGGAACAGGAGACCTGGATTCTAGTCTCAGTTACTTCCTTGGGAAAACAAAGGCAGTTTATGTATTACTAATGAAAGAATTGAATGTATCCTGGAACACTGTCAGAGTTGAAACAAGCATTATAAAATCTGTCAGAAATGAGATAGAGACGCCTGTGGAAGGTGAAACTTTGTGTGAGAAGATGTATTTCATTAAAATGACAAAATTTTCTCCAAGTAATTGAACCCTTCTTCAATCTTACCACAGAAACAGCACGAATGTGCTGATTATATGAAGCTCAGAGATTATATTAGGTACTCCACTTCAGAAAATGATGTAGGAAAATTTATATTTAGGAAACACCTGTCACTCCAAAGACTTTACATTAAAAAATAGCCAACGATGAAAGGGAAAACAATTGGATATGTTTGAAATATTGAAATAAATGGTGTTATCTCATCAAAACAAGAAAGCTGAAAATACGATGTGGCATTGTCCTGTCTGAATACCCACAGGCAAATTAATGTGATACAAGAATGGAGAAATCTCACCGAATTGCTAATATCCAAAGACAGAACATTCTTTATGCTTTGACCCAGGTTAATAATTTATCCCACAGAAACTGCTATGCATGGTCAGTTTATAAAGTGAGCTGATAAGGAAGCTTTTAGAAACAATAAAACAAAAAAACACTTGGATGCTCAAGATCTAGTTTATGTTTATGCCACATTCCCTTTTCCAACCTGTCAAGTCTAACTGAAAAGAAAAAATTGATGCCCATAAACTACCCCAGGGAACCTGTCCTCTGCCTGTGCACTGGCCCATCCAGCATTGACTTAAACTCCCAGTCATAACACAGGAGGAGCAAGCCCTGTTTCTAGTTTGGCTCCAGACAGCATGATACAGTTGGGAGGATTTATCTCCAAACAGATACAGTCATAACCCCCTTCTCCTAATTTTGCAGACAGGCTGGCTGTAAGCTCTGCACACACACGAAGTAAAATGCATGTAGGGGAAGCATGAAACCACCGCAGAAACCAGTAGGTTTCGAGGCTGCACCCTGACGATGCTGTCTAATCAAAAGGATCGTTCATCTCAGTGACAAGTGATCCACAGGCCACAGACCTGAGGGACACAGGAGTAATTTCAAAGCATTCATGAATACATACGGCAACAGACACTGTCATTTTGATCTGCATTTCCATAAAAATAAAATAATGTGAGATTTATGCCCGTAGGTGCTATTAAGATTAAATAAAACTACTTTTTAAAAAACCCTACTTTTTAATCTTTTTCAGAATTTCAACATTTATTTTAGATTTAGGGGTTATATATACAGGTTTGTTACATAGGTATATTGGTATATTGGGTGATGCTGAGGTTTGGGATAGAAACGAATCCATCACTCAGGTAGTGAGCATAGTACCCAATAGTTAGTTTTTCAACCCTTCCCCTTTCCCCACTCCTCCTTCTAGTAGTTTCCAGTGTTTACTGCTGCTATCTTTATGTTCATGAGTACCCAATGTTTAGCTCCCACTCATAAATGAGAACATGTAGTATTTGGTTTTCTGTTTCTGCATTAACTTGCATAGGATAATGACCTCCAGCTGCATTCGTGTTGCTGCAAAGTACATAATGTCATTCTTTTTATGGTTGTGTAGTATTCCATGGTGTGTATGTACCACAGTTTCTTTATCCAGTCCACCACTGATGGGAATCTAGGTTGATTCCATGTCTTTGCGATTGTGAACAGTGGTGCAATGAACATATCAGTGCATGTCTCTTTTTGGTAGCAGTATTTACTTTCCTTTGGGTAATGAGATTTCAGGGACCCAGCAATGAGATTGCCAGGTTCAATGACAGTTCTGTTTTAAGTTCTTTGAGAAACCTTTAAACTGCTTTCCACAGTGGATGAACGAACTTACATTTCTACCAACAGTGTATAAATGTACCCTTTTCACCACAGCCTTGACAGCATCTGTTGATTTTCTGCTTTCTTATAATAGCCATCTGGCTGGTGAGAAATGGTATCTCATTGTGGTTTTGATTTGCTTTTCTCTGATGGTTAGTGATGATGAGAATTTTTAAATATATTTGTTGGCTACTTGTATGTCTTTTTTTTGTGAAGTGTCTGTTCATGTCTTTTGCCTATTTTTTAATGGGTTTATTTGGTTTTTGTTTGTTGAATTAAGTTCCTTATAGATTCTGGAGATTAGACCTTTGTCTAATGTATAGCTTGCAAATATTTTCCCCCATTCTGTATGTTATTTATTGACTCTGTTAATAGTTTCTTTTGCTGTACAGAAGCTCTTTAGTTTAATTAGGTCCCACTTGTCAATTTTAATTTCTGTTGAAATTGCTTTTGAGGACTTAGTCATAAATTATTTCACAAGGCAGATGTCCAGAATGGTGTTTTCTAGGTTTTCTGCTAGGATTTCTATAGTTTGAAGTCTTACATTTAAATTTTTAATCCATCTTGAGTTAATTTTTTATATGGTAAAAGGAAGGGGTTCACTTTTATTCTTATGCATATAGCTAGCCAGGTATCCCAGCAATGTTTATCGAATAGGGAGTCTTTTCCTCATTGTTTATTTTTGTCAACTTTGTCAAAGATCAGATGGCTGTAGGTGTGTGGCTTTATTTCTGGGTTCTCTATCCTGTTCTCTTGGTCTCTGTGTCCATTTTTAGACAAGTATCATGCTATTTTGGTTACTGTAGCCTTATAGTATACACACACATACACACAAACTACTTTAAAAGTATTCCTCAAATTACCCATATCATTTTCTATTATATCCATTCTCAATTAACAGGTACTAAAAGTATAACTTCTATCAAGTGAAGATCTTTTGATGTTTTTGCCATTAAAATTGGGGTATTCCTCAGTCCCCTCCAAGTTGAGGGTAGCTTTTTCTAGTTCATGTTTTAGTACCCAGTGAGGTGGCTTTACTCAAAACCCTAAGTACTTGATCAACAAGCGAAGAATTGCACACCTAGCGAGTCATGTTGGAAAGGGCCTGGAGAGCCCTGCTTCATGCTTACTGGGTCTGCAGATAGTAAATGTACTTAGAAAAGTCCCCTACAAACTCAAACCAAACAGTTTTAAACAGGAATGGTTTTTAAAACAGCAATAAGAACTTTTTGTGAAGCCTATTTTTCCAAGCAAAATGTTCACAGTTGTTCAACAGAAAGGATGCAAGGGTTAATCATTCATTTGTTCAGGAAACATGTATGGGAGAATTCCCTGATCGTACTTTGTTATAGAAATAGGAGAGCTAAGAAGTGAACTCTGTCCTCAAGGATTCCCACCTGGTAGGGAAGTGGACAAATACAGATGGACAAATACAGACTCCACAGCATGTCCCATGTACACATGCCATTTGAAGACACCCAAGTGAGAAAGTGGAAAACCTCAATAGGAGAAGTGCAGCTGATGAGTCTCAGTAAACCAGATGGAGAAATATTTGTGGCTGCTGTAGATCAGGGAAGACTTCCTGGAGAAAGCAACATTGGACCTGGTCATTAAAGATCATCTCATATTGCTACTGAGAGAGGAGAGCATCAGATCTTAGGCAAAGTGCAGCATTGAGATTTGGGATCTATGCGCACCTCATGGAGCATGAATTTGTTGGAGCCAAAAGACAGGTGCCAATGTTAATGATTTCTTTGTTTTTTTCCTTAGCCACTGTGGGCCATCCCATGTCTTCCCAAAAGATGACATGGGAACCAACACTAGATCAACATGTCACCAAAGGCTCCCCAGGCCTGGTGCACCAGCCTGTGGCTACAGCGAGTGTCATATGTGTCAACCCAGGTGTCCCTGGTTCTTTTCCAATGTGCCCTCCAGCCCTGTGAAACAATACATGTGTATGTTCACACACATGCACACATTCCCACACAGCTTCTGTAGATGTGGTTGCCATTTTCCTCACAATATCCATTCATCTCACGCACATTCACACACATACCTCCAAAGAGTCACCAGGGAGCCCTTGCATTGGCTCAGAACACTTCCTGCCTGCTTTTCCATCCTGTTAGTGCGGGCCAGTGTCCACAGTGGCAATGCTAACATTGGAGTCAAAGGGGCAGTCCTTTCGTTCTCCCAGTGCTGCCAGCCTTTGCAGGCAGAGGAAAGTGGCTTCTCCTACTCTGCAGCTATGTGGTGCCCCTCCATAGGCGGGGGCATCCTCTCTTCCTCACGTGTGGTCATGGCTCCTACCAAAGCCATGCCATGGTGTCCCTCCTCGCCTCACTCCTTCTCCAGAGGACTCAGACACAGTCCTTGGGGTCAGAGCAGGACCACCAATGTCTGAGACTCACCCCATCCCAATCCTGTTTCTTCCCTACAAAACCTCGCTGCTCAGCTGAACACATGCAGGCCAAGGCCTCCTGGAAGCAGCTTGTTAGAAGGTGAATGAGGTGGGCAGGTGGGGGGAGCCTAGACTTGAGAGAAAGGAGTACAACACACCTCACCTCCCCCTCTAAGTCCAGGTTGGTCACTCTGGTCCTGAGCGATTCTCATGAACAGGTTTGGGGGGGTGTGGCTGAGCACTGATATTGATCAGCCTGTCTGTAGATGAAGCTAGCATGCATCTGAGGCCAATGAACAATCTAGGGGTTCCTTACTGCCAGGAGGAAGTCAGCATATTTGAACACCTCAAGCCCTCTGAAAAAAGGAAAAATGTCACAAATACCAAGGATTTTTTTTAACCAACTAGCCATTATGTTAACCTATTAAATTTGGGCTCAGATCTAGCAGAGTGTGAATCCCAATAACTCCCATCTTTAGATGTTTTTGAACCAGGTAGACGGAGCGGGGATCTGAAATTGTCCCAGCGTGCTTGCCTGAAGTTGTCCCAGCATATCTTTACCCAGGTTAAATTCACGATGAAGAAATTGGAAACACAGACTCATCTCAACAGATCTCAGCTAGGGGAACAGTGCCAACACAACTGGCATGATAAAGACTGAACTAACCTGAGACCCAGCTTCGGTGGACCCTCAGGGAAAAGCCCTTTCTCACCGCTGTTCATATTCTAGTGAGCGGCTCATCTGTCTTCCCAGGACACTCCGCGCAGTCATTCCCACACAGCTTCTGTAGATGTGGTTGCCAATTTCCTTATAGCATCCATCCATCTCAAGAAGGGCAGAAGAGAGCTTCCTGACACACTCAATTAGGGACCCCAGGCAGACGTTCCTCATCATTTACATTTCACAGATTCGTAGTCATCTTTAAAATGGAAGAGGAAAAAAATAGCCCCATCTGGCTATTTTGAATGCTTACGTTTTTAAATAATATTGTATAAGACATGGTATTTCAAAATAGCATCCAGAAATCAATATTTTTAAATCTTATAAACTCATTATTCAAATGTTTTAAAATATGCTCACAAAGCATTACTTTGCTCTGGGTGGCACAAAGAGCCATTAGAAGTGGATCTTATTCTTTTAACCTTCCTGTAAGTACATTTCTATTACTGCTCAAATCTGTGTTAATATCATAATGGCTCTACACTGCCAGCTAATGTAATGCATTATGAAGTATGAAGAACTGAGTAATTTTCAGATTATGGGACTCAAATCTATTTTTAATGGGCACCTAAACTCCTATTTACACAATATTACTTTTCAATAAATCATAGAAATGACCCAGAAGTTTTTAATTACATATTTGAAAACTCCTAACAGCTCCAGAAACCCCAATAAATCTGATCACACAAATTAATATGTAATGATTCATTTGACTTATACAAGAAAAATGTATTTTAAATGCCAGTGAACAAAAAAAATACATCTACATAGGTCACCTTTGAATTTATTTGTCAAGAGGAGAAAAGGGGAAAAAATGATGTGTCATATTACAGAAAAGTTTGCTGACTTAATTCCATTTTTCATAAATCAGATATTTTATACTAAAAAGGAGACTGCTTTGAGGAGAAAATATGAGTTTATTATGCAGATAATTTAAATTGAATTAATAGTATTTGAAATATTTAGATTATTAGATCCAATCTGAGGTAGAATGATTTGAATTAGTTATACAGCATGGTGCATCAATTGTCTTTTTAGTATTTTTGTCACTTTCTGTTCTAGAATTGTTCTTACTCTCAGCAAGACCAATTGCTGCTATAAAATTTTGGTGTTTTCCGAAATATTTGTCCAAAAACATCTAGATTGCTTTTCCCCCATGTAAAGCCAGAAACTAATTTCGCTGACTGGAAACTAGAAATTGCCCTGTAACGAATTGCAACTCGTTAGTTGCAAATGGGCTTTTTCAGTGGCATAGACTCAACTTCCCAACTTCTGGGCTTGTTTCAGAGTCATTTGGCCAGAAAGCTAGCAAGGCAAGCCCTCCTCACCCACATTCACCCAGGAGCAGGATCTCAGCTTTGTGTCTGGATAGTTTTTGTTGACTCTTCCGGACCTGCCTTTTCCCTTCCACCACTCTAAGTGCATCAGCTGGACGTCCACTTAGTTCCAGCTCAAGAGGTACTGCCAAGAAGCAGAGAAAGGGAGGAAAGTGAAGCTGGGATGCTGTGTTAGTCCATTTTCATGCTGCTGATAAAGACAGAAATTTACAAAAGAAAGACGTTTAATTGGACTTACAGTTCCGCATGGCTGTGGAGGCCTCATAATCATGGTGGAAGGCAAGGAGGAGCAAGTCACATCTCACACGGATGGCAGCAGGCAAAGAGAGCTTGTGCTGGGCAACTCCTGTTTTTTAAAACCATCAGGTCTCCTGAGACCCATTCACAATTACAAAAATAGCATGGGAAAGACCTGCTCCCATAATTCAATCATCTCCCGCCAGGTCCCTCCCATAACACATGGGAATTCAAGATGAGATTTCGGTGGGGATACAGCCAAACCATAGCAGATGTCTGTGTCCCTTGGCCCATTTGTGGTCTCTGCAGTTTGGCAGGCTTCCTCTACCTAGGGCCATTTCCTGGTGGGAGCTCCTCTCTTCCAGCTTTAGCTCCTCCCTCTGTATTCCTGTAAACACTCCCTCCTATTGCCCCTCAAACCAAGGGCTGGTAGGAGCAACTCTAGGGTCCTGCACCATCCCTTGCTGTTTTCTCCTAATCCAGCCCATACCTTTATAAATAGCCTCCTTATTAAATGCTGCCCAGTGACTCTGTGTAAGCCTCTCTGGTTCCTGCTGGGCCCTGGCCATTGCACTCCATGAACTATTTCCTTTGTTGTATGTGATCCCCAGCAAATCTCTTAGGAATTACATTTCTTTTTTTTTTTTTTTTTTTTTTTTTTTGAGATGGAGTCTCACACTGTCACCTGGGCTGGAGTGCAGTGGCACCATCTTGGCTCATTGCAACCTCTGCCTTCCAGTTCAACTGATTCTCCTGCCTCAGCCTCCCAAATAGCTGGGATTACAAGCACCCACCACCATGCCTGGCTAAACTTTTTGTATTTTTAGTAGAGATAGGGCTTCACTATGTTGGCCAGGCTGGTCTTGAACTCCTGACATCGTGATCTGCCCACCTCTGCCTCCCAAAGTGCTGGGATTACAGGCGTGAGCCACTGCACCCAGCCATGTTTCCTCTTTTCCAACAGTGAGAGGAAACAAGGATGCAGATGCCAGAAGGCAGGCAGGTGCCCAAGCAGACAGTTATCAAGGCCTGGGTGAAAAGGACGGAAAGGGGAGAAAATCCCAGTGAGGGGAGGGGAAGAAATGCCACGACCCATAGAAAGCTGGTGGAATTCTTGAGTCTATGACTTCTGGAGTGAGTTATGAATCATGGAAGTAAGTCCTGGTTTCAGTATAATTAAGAAAATGTAAAAAAGAAGGAAAAGAATAAAGAAAGGGGAAAGGATCCTCAAATTTGCTCCTATCAAGATAGAAAAGAAAAATGAGAAAAACTACGCATGCTTTGGGAGAATTCAACTAACAATGACCACCAATCATGTTAGTTCCTTTCAAGGGGTGTAATGGGTTGAACAGCATCCCCCCAAAATTTATATATACCCCAAAACTCAGAATGTGACCTTATTTGGAAATACAGTCTTTGAAAATGTAAATAGTAATAGGACAAGGTCATTTGGAGTAGGCTGGGCCCTAATCCAAGGGACTGTATTCTTCTAAGAAGAGAAAACACAGACACACACAGAGGGAAGACAGCCATGTGAAGAGAGGCAGAAACTGGAGGGATGCCGCCGCAAGTGAAGGAACCCCAAGGCTTGCCAGCCACCCCTGGAAACTCGGAAGGGGTAAGAAAGGATCCTCCCCACCCAGCCTTCAGAGGGAGCAAAGCCCTGCTACCAAAACCTCGAATGGGACTTCTAGGCACCAGGACTGTGAAGGAATACATTCTGCTGTTTTAAGCCCACTGCCCCCACAGTTTGTGGCACTTTGTTCCGGCAGCCACAGGAAAGGAACACGGGGTGAGTGTTCTCATGTGACTTGCTGCTGTCTTAGGACATGGAGTCCTCATCCCTGCTGCTCTGTTAATGCATCAGCCACTTCTGCATGTGCCTGAGATTGGTAACCGTTCTACTTTGACAATGTGTCTTCTCCCCAAGGATCTCTCAGGGCCTGTGTCCCCACAACAGCCCCTGTCCATCTCTTCCTTCCCTCTCAGTCTCTCCTACCTCCCTCCTGTCCACCCAAGACCCTTTCTCCACTTCCTGGGACAAGACAAACATGAGGTCACAAGAGTCCTGTAAGAGAGAAACCGCCATGCTCAGGTGGTGCCCAGGTGGCCCCTCAGGCCACACAGCAAGCAGCTGTGTTAAGCATCAGCCTTTGTCACCAGCATCACCCCTTTCCCCAACATGTTAGCCAAGCAAAGAGCTGGGAGACTTTGAGATGATTTATATTTTTCTCCTGAATTTTCACCTTTCCCCATTGATGGTAGTAGGTTCTGTGTTGAATATTCAGGCCAGGAATATGCCAGAGCAGAATGCAACCAGCCTGCAAGACTTCTTGACTTTTGTTCTCCAAAATCCTGAGCCCACAGAGTTGAGCAGAGCTTGAGGAAGAGGCAGATGGGTTCTGATAAGCCGGGTAATGTAGACAGTGTCTTCCCACTGAAAAAGAAGAGAGGCTGGGTGTGGTGGCTCATGCCTGCAACCCCAGCACTTTGGGAGGCCAAGGTGGGACGATCTCTTCAGGCTAGGAGTTCGAGACCAGCCTGGGCAACATAGCAAGACCTCATCTCTACCAAAATAAATAAATAAATAAATAGCCAGGCTTGGTGGTGCACCCTGTGGTCCTAGCCACTCAGGAGGCTGAGGCTAGAGGATAACCTGAGCCCAGGAGTTTGAGGCTGCAGTAAGCTATAATCGTACCAGTGCACTCCAGCTTGAGCGACGGGGCATGAGACCCTGAAGAAAGGAAAGAGAAAGAGAGATAAAGACAAAGGAAGAGAAGGGGAAGGGAAGAGAAGGGAAGCGATTTCCCTGAGAGCAGCAGGAATATGGCTCCCCACAAAGAGACAGCCACACCCAGGAAGGACCCAGAAGGATATCTCAGAGATGTCAAGAGTCCCAGCCTCCCCAAACTCCCACACCCCAAGCAGAGGGCAGGAAACCCTTTTGGACTGAACCTTGTCAGCATGGAAACAGACAGGGCTAGAGACCTTTCCTCTGTCTTCTCATCTGGGTTACTACTCAGGAAGTGGAAGAATCAAAAAATGACTAAAATTGGATTTTTCCCAGTCTGGAGCTTAAAATTAGATTTAAATTTTAAAAATAAAATTCTGTTTCTTACACAACTGAGTTTATGGCCTAAGCATCACTCAAGACTGCCTTTTCATTTCAATGAGGGCTGAGATGATTGAAGAACAGGTAAAATTTATAATAAAGGAAACTAGCATTTCTTCTTCTAGATATAAAATCAATGGAAATGCAGGCATATGTTCAACAGAAGATATATACTAGAAGGTTCCTAGGAGCACTGCCCATAACGGGCCAAAAGTGCCTAGTGACAGGAGAATGGATAAGCTGTGGAACATGCATGCAGTGACACAGTGTCCAGCAATGAGAATGAGCAATTTACAACGACACACAGCATGGTTGAACCTCACAAACAGAATGCTGAGTGAAAGCAGCCACGTGACTCCATTCATATGAACTGCAAAAACAGGCCAATGAATCAGTGCTGTTAGAAGTCAGGAGAGGGGCTGTCCACGTGGAGAGGTAGTGATTAGAAGGGAATATGAAGCGGCTTCTGGGATGCTGGTTAGAGTTTAGGAAAATCCCAAGCTGAGCTCTTACGATTTACATACTTTTCTGTGCTGTATGTGTATTATTCATCAATATAAAAAAAAGTTAAAGGTTAGGAGAGATTTGTAGGCATAGCAAGCAAAAAAAGATGGAGTTGGAGGCAAAAAAGATACTCAAGGAAGGACGGATAGAGGCAGTCAGGGACAGGCAGGGACCAGTGCTAATAGATGTTCTACTATCTCTCAGAGCGTTTAATATGGGGCCATCATTGGGATACTAAACATTGGCATGGGATGGAGGATGAGAGCAAGGGATGAGATATTTGAAACTATTTGTATGGAAAAGCCTGGCATATAGCAGGAAACCCACTAATGTTTCTGCCAGCCTTCCCTTTCTCATCACCTGCTGACTACGAACATCTGTGCTAAAAGTTCTGAATTTTATAATGAGCAGAGCTGTTCGATCTTATAAATACCTAGTGCACGAGAAAAAAACTTCTACAGCCAGAGACAACTATTTGCATTGGTTGGTTCCTGACAGTGTTAAAACATATAACTTGCAGTGTTTCTTGGGGGGTGGGGGAATGCTGCTCACTCATATGTCACAGCAATTTAATGACTGCTACAAATTGCTATTTTTTTTTTTTTTGGGAAAACATAATATTGTTGGAATCATGTAGGGGCATATAAAAATGTGCTGAGACAGATCGAGACCATCCTGGCTAACATGGTGAAACCCCGTCTCTACTAAAAAATACAAAAAACTAGCCGGGCGAGGTGGCGGGCGCCTGTAGTCCCAGCTACTCGGGAGGCTGAGGCAGGAGAATCGCTCGAAACCAGAAGGTGGAGGTTGTGGTGAGCCAAGATAACACCATTGCACTCCAGCCTGGGCTACAAGAACTAAACTCTGTCTCAAAAAAAAAAAAAAAAAATGTGCTGAGAATAATTCCGTTTTGGAAAGCTACATGCCCTTCCTTTCACTCCTGATAAACTAATCTGCACCCCACCCAAACCTGTACGTGGCACAGATGATCTTCGGACTTCCTAACTAACACTCACTGTGGGTTTCTCCAGTGGTCTCAGAAACACTATTTTAGCAGGGGACTCGCAAGCCCTGTGGAGGACAGGACCGTCAATTATTAATTACTGGCATTAATCTACACCAAAAGAGTATACATTTAGGCGTGACCCTTATTACTTCTCAAGCATTTTTCTACTTGATTATTCTTCCTTACCAGAATGCATGTTCATAAGCTGCATTACCAGTCCTCTAATGATGCCATGTCATACCCAAATGTCACCTCATTATTTCTGACACTCACAGAACCCACAACAGTAAAAGCCAATTATAGACTAGAGAAATCCCAGGAGACCTCACCTGCTAACAACAGCTAATAAACTTCAACATCATTAGGCCAGGAGATGATGGCCCCACACAATGCGTATCTCTGCATATCCGTCCTGGGCAGCAGGCCCCTCTGTGCGTGGGATTGAAGAGATCTAACTTGGTATAGCTGGCTGGTTAAAACTATTCTGAATGTCCCAGCAAAAAGCCATGGGATTCATTAGCAGCTCAAAGACTGAAGGGCTCTGAGTGTTTTATTCCAGCAGACACAGGTTTTAGATGGTGGTTCACTCTCTGACTCACCTTGGCTGGGCAGGGACATTTCCTAGAATGCCTTCTGTGTATATGGATCTGATGTAAAGTTGGCCAGAGGAGAAATCTGCCCAAGATCGGAAAGGGAGAAGTGGAGCAGCAGCTGTTATTTTCAGGAAGTTATCGTGGTTAGGCAAAGTGTAAAGAAAGGCCGGGAGGTTCCAGTTTGTCTTCCCATATTGCATCCAGTTCTTCTTCCCAAATGCCATCTGTTGACCAGAAGCATGGTCAGGCCCACCTGAGACAGAGGAACAGCTGTCCACAGACCCTGCCTCCAGCCCCGGGGGCATGGCCCCTCTTTAGCAGCAGGACCTTCCTGGCAGCTTCCCAGCCTTACTGCAGGCCCCGCCTTCTCCGACCCTCCAACTCTTCTTTCCAGATTCTTCTTCCAGTGTGAAGCACACATGTGGTTTTGAAGGAGTCTTGATGGACCTCTGGTCAGTAAGCTCAATGGAGGTGATATGGTTTGGCTATGTCCCCATCCAAATCTTACCTTGAATTGCAGCTCCCATAATCCCCATGTGTCATGGGAGGGACCTGGTGGGAGATAATGGCATCATGGGGGTGGGTTTTCCCATGCTGTTCTCATGACAGTGAACAAGTCTCATGAGATCTGATAGTTTTATACAGGGCAGTTCCCTTGCACACGCTCTCTTGCCTGCCGCCATATGAGACATGCTCCTTCTTCACCTTCTTCTATCACGAGGCCTCCCCAGCCATGTGGAACTATGAGTCCGTTAAGCCTCTTTTTCTTTATAAATTACCCAGGATAGGGTATTTCTTTATAGCAGTATGAAAATAGACTAATACAGGAGGCAACCAGAAGGAATCCATCCCTTCAACAGATATTTATTGACAACCTTGCTGGGCCAATCTCTGACCTTGGGAGATAGAAGGAAAAATAGTTGGCGCCCTGTCTTCAGGAGCTTACACATCTAGCAAGGGAATATAAACTGTCATTTACTGGAAGCTTACAATAAAGCAGGCGCCGGGCTAAGAGCTTTACGTAAACAGTTTCACATCCTTGCAAGCATAATTTTATGATGTAGGTACTATTATTACCTCTATTTACAGACAAGGCACATTTAAATGACTCTAGTTCAGGAAACTGTTAATCCTGATCAATCCTACTATAACATCCAAAAAAAGGCCTTACTAAAGGACAGTGGACCTGTGGGCAAGGCCAGCTGCTAGGCAGGGACACAGCCTGACCTAAGGCAGCCCAGGTGCATGTGGGTTGGTTTTCTTTAGATGCATAGAGAGATTAAGCCACAAATCAAGCTCACAATGTATTATTGGATGTTTTCTCTGTTAACAGATCAATGAGTGTTAGTACCAGCACAGAAAACAATTGCAGGAATACCCAACTCAGTGGTGGTTTTCTCTGAGATGAGAGAGAAAGAGACAGTGATTCCAGACAATGCTCACATTCCAAGTCAGACATTTCACAGTATGTGAATTTTTAACAGTGAGGATATATGCTTTTGTAATCTGGAAAATATATGAAGCTGCTAATAAGGCCAGGAGCTTGTGTTGTAATACTGATTCAGTTAGAAGACATTGTCACAGCAAGCACCATTTGTGCACAGGTAGCTGACTTGCCCAGACCAT
Source organism: Mandrillus leucophaeus (assembly GCF_000951045.1). Classification (NCBI taxonomy): domain Eukaryota; kingdom Metazoa; phylum Chordata; class Mammalia; order Primates; family Cercopithecidae; genus Mandrillus; species Mandrillus leucophaeus. The sequence goes on from NW_012107030.1 coordinate 2,351,070, forward strand.
TCCATCCTCACACGCTGCCCCCTCTCTCCCTTCATATACATTCAGAGAACAGAGCTGAATTTACTGATTGTTCTGTGATAATGAAGTCCAAGTACACCCATAATTGATCTTGCCTTATGCTTATTTTGCAATTCAAATCAAGGCCAAACCATTAATCATTCTGGCAGAGCCCAGAAAAAATTCCATACACCAATATTTTGAATGTTATCACCTGCTGTTCAGGAAGTATTGAACCAAAAAAACTTGACAGTGATTTCATTACAATTTTTAAATATCATTTATAATGTTTTTGTGGTTCTGTCACAAAACAATCAGTAAATGTATATTATTCAAACTGTGTTACTAATGAAAAAGGACAGATTTTAGTTTACCGATATTCTTCTCGGATAGATTTTACCTTCTTATGTCAAAGAAAATAATGCAAAAATGAACTGAAACTTTACAAAAAGACAAGTTTTCCTCATTGACAGCATCAATAAAAACCAGAAGTCTAACTCTAACTATACAGCTAGGCCCCAGGAGAATTCATCTTTTTTAGGTCAATAAGGGATTCCAATTTTTAGGGACTTCTAGTTCCATTGTATAGTTTGGAGTGCCAACAAAATAAAAATAGATTTCAATCATAATTTCATGTGTTGGTGAGTGAAAGTGTTCAAAGGGCACAAAGTTGTGGGTAAAGAGCCGTATTCATGTCTTCCAACCTCAGGACATTTGCACCCCTTTCCTTGGCTCTCTGTCTTCCAATTATCTAATCCCTCCGACTCCCCACCTTATTCATCCTGCTCATCTTCAACTAGCCCCCAGCTCTGGGGAACTTTAGTTTCAGATCGTCTGTGTATGCAGAACTTCCCCCTGTTGTTGAGAGCTCCCTGTAGCCAGGGACTGACTCTATTGCCTTTGGCCCCAGCATCTATTCCAGAGCACACATTCAATACTTGTTAGTAACAAACAAAAGGTGTTTGACCCGAATTGAATTTCCAGCTTTGCCGCTACCAGCTGCTTCATGCTGAACAAGTCATTGGCCTTGCTGAACTAATGTTTTCTCATCTGTAACATGCAGTGAAAACACAACCAGTGCATTACATCATCCAGAATTGCAGAAAGATCCAAGGCTATAGGGATGAGAAAGTGATTTGAAAGGCATAAACTAATACATATATTATGGGGCTATTCAGGGCTCAATTCAGAGCGAGTCAATTCAATCTAAAGGGAAGAAACAATTGTTTTCCAGTTTTAACTCTTTCTAATTTATTCAAGTCCAAATAAAGAATCCATTTACATTTATTCATACAACTCTTCTATAAGTAAATTTAAAATCTTAATAGACAATCTGTAAGTTCTTGACTGCCTTATCATCCAATTCTTTTCCCAGTTGGTTCCTTGGTGTGTATATATAATATATATAATAATTATATATAATAACATTACATATATAGCATTTTATTGGAAAACTAGGAATACATGAAAAGAAAGTCAAATTATGTTTTCTTCAACAAGAAGATTCTTTTTCAAATTGATGTTATCTGGTCTATTTCCTTGCTCAGAAGTTGTCTTAGGAAGTTATATCTTAATATCCCCTCCAGAGTTTTTAACAGATCTACTTGGGGCTAATTTTCTAGAACATTTCCACTTCATTTTCCAATTTTCTCCTCTTCTTACTACTTTCAACCAAAGAGCAACAAACACACATTTTATGGACTTAATTATCCCTAAAGTTAAAATTAATCTGAGTACTTTTACAATGCCAGGGCCAAAATTCCAAAAGCAATGATGAGTAAGCAGATGGGTTGCTCGTGGGTAAACATGAATGAAAATTATGCAGCTTACTTTATACACTTTCTCCAGGCAAAATAACTTCAGGTTCTTTACCACATTATTGAAGTTATAAATTAATCCAGCTTGAGGGGTTGGCAAAGAAATACCAACTACAGAGAGAGGAGAGGGAGGGAAAGTATGAAATGAGAAAGAAAAACCGTGTTGTTAGCAGACGAGCTGGTATCAGGCATGAGGCAGGTTCTCAACTTTGACTTCCTGCCACCTCTAATGGGAATGACTTCCACTGAATTTATTCCAAATATTTCCTCCTGATTGTCTGATAATAACTGAGAGTACACAGGGTAGCATTCAGTGTAAGAACTGGAAGCCCAGGAGACTGCATGAGGAGTGAGAGGTCCCTCTACAGACCTTGATTTCTATCTTGGACTTGGCCATTGCACCACTTTGGACACAGCACTACATGCCTTTTGGGCAACTCCCAGTGTGAAAGCTGTAAGTTCAATGGGAATAATAGCAAGTGTACTCACTGGGGCCTGTTGGTACATAAAAATAGTGTGCCGGACAAGAGTTCCACAATGTGATACGTACTCTGTTTTCTTTATTTGCAAATGCCAGACACCAGAGTATTTGCCAATTAAGCTATCTTGTTCCTCCTTTCTCTGCGAAATAAATGAATCACTAGTTACAACCCTAAATTATAAATAGCACAGAATCAACTAATCTGCTAATTATCCTTAGAAGTTAACAGTTTGTCAATTTTTAGACTCACCATTTAACAATGGCTGTTTACATACTCAGTCCTTTACAATTTCCATAACACTTAAGAAATTTCCAGGCATATAGGAAAAATATTACATAAAATCTATACTTTAGCTGTTAAAATTTATGGTATCATTCCAAGCTTTCTAGACAATATTCTTTAAAACTGATCATTTACTAGGGTAAGAAAAAAATGTCAGGCTTAGAGCCAGGGTACCTGGATTTCCAGACCTAGCTCCATGCCGTGAGTAAGTCACTCCTCCTTCCTGAGCCTCCATGTCTCCCTAAAGTAAAATCTGAAGTTTATTAGATTTAGAGTATAAAGAATCTTCTCTCTAAAAAAGCCAAACTCAGCTGCTTCTGTGTTGTATTGAAGATTGTGAAGCTGCGTCCAAGGCTGGTGAAAAAAGTACAGAGATAATTAGCAAAGTCTGAAATCAACAAAAAAGGTAGAATGTGCAGAAGTACTGCCTGGAAATAATCGCTGAGAACTCCCCAGGATCTAAAATTCATGCAGAATATGAGCTCTGGGCTGTACTTTAATGTCTTTATCTCATCTGCTCCAGAAACCCAGTTTAGGTACAATCCTTTATGGAGCAAGGAGATTTGGGTGGCAGGGAAGATGCTCATCTTCAGAAGAAACATTGTGTTGTCTCTAGTCACAGGGAGTTCTGAGAGAGAAAACCCAGAGACTGGGCTGAGAGTGAGAAAGTGAGAAAGACAGGACGGAGGAAGAAGGAGAAGGGGGCGAGGAGAGGAAGCAATGTCCTCATTAGGGATCTGAATAGATCATCTCAAAATCTGCCGCTTTAGCACAAGGATTATTTTGAGCCGAAGACACTCAAGAAACAGCAGATGCCATCAAAGCTCTCTGCCCTCCCCCACATTTCCACATTTGCTTAAAAGTAGGCTTAGACTCTGAATCACCAGGGATGACTCGAGACTCTTACCAGCCCAGAGATGGCACCAGGAATCTACATAACAAATTTTATTGAAATAACCCTCATCTCCATTAGTTTTCCCCATATATTTACCTTTCCATGGTTTGCTGCCCTTGGAAGCCTAAACTCATTTTCCTTTGTCTTGTCGCATCTCTATAAGTTTATTGTTCTTCGTTAAGATGTGATCTAAGCCCCACGTTTTAGCCACCCCTTTGATTTTACTTATGACTGAGTTTCTCCCATGGTTATGCACAATGCACATGTCAATAAGCTCTGCTTCTTTTTCTCTTAATTCATCTTTGTCAGTTTCATTTCCAGAGCCTGAGCCAGAGAACCTTGGAGGGTAGAGGGAAATCACTTTTTTTTCCTTCTCTAACCCCCCAAAAGACAAGCCATCCTGTTCAGATCAAGAGCTCTGTTCCTTTCATCAATAGCTGTGCTCCTACCCTACACCTAGACCCAGCTGTTTCTTGCTAAGGCAGCTGAGCACGGGTTTGAAAATGTCCTAAATTTCAGACAACCTGGGCTTTCAAAAGATACAGTAAAATGCTACACATAGTGACAAGCACAAAGTAAGAATGCGGCAAATCCTCTTGTTGGTCCCCGGTAGAACTCCAGAAAGATGTGTGCGTCTCCTGAGCTGGAGTGATAGGGAAGGAGGTGTGGCCAGTCCTGGGGGTTGACTAAGCTTCTTCTACCTCAATACTCCAAAGGTGACCCACTTAAAGTAGCATAGGTACCACTTAGGAGCTTTTTAAAAATACAAAACCTTGGGCTCCTCCCCAAACGTACTGAATCTGGATCTTTGGGGGTAAAGCTCAGAAGTGTGATTTAGTGATTTAACAAGTCCCCCGGGGATTCTGACCCACCCTCAAGTCTGAGGTGCTGTGCTCTAATTAATACCAGGCTTTCTGGCTCCTCCCCCATTGATCTGATTGGAAGATCCCGCAATACAGTAGAGTCCAAACCTTTAATCTCCCAACAGCTACAAAGTCAACACTGCACTGTGTTTACTCAGTCCTACCATGTTGCCACATTTGTATGTACAAAGTCTTTCTTCTCTGACCTTCCTTATTGATTTTGCAATTGCTTGCCTGTGCATGCAGCAAAGCAACTTTTTGGTGAGCCACACATCTCTCAGTGCCCACAAAGTCGCCTCTTGCTTTTTTTCACCCTCTGAAATAGCCACAGAATAGCATTATGGAAACTCCAGGACAAAGTTCTCAAACCTGAGTGCATACAAGGAACAACTGGGGGACATGTTTGAAAATGTAGATGCCTGGGCCCCATCCCCAGAGAATATGATTCAGTTTATGTGAGTCTAGGAATCTGCACCTTAAACTGATTCTTCAGGTACCTGGGGAGCTGGTGGTACAGGGGACCACACGTAGAAAAACCCATCACTAGGTAATTCATCATGTGGAAATGCTAGAAGAAACATGTCCCCATCCTCCCTAAAATGAGCTGATGACTCTTTCTGATTTGCGTTTGATGATATCCATCAAACAAGTTAATGCCAACCACGAATTAATGACTGTTAAGTAATCTGTGTAGGTGGCTGTCCATGTAATCAATCTTAATTCAAAAACACTGCTGAGTGCCCACACAAGGGTAATAATGTGCCCGATCTCACACGTAAATCTCTCAAATGGAAATTAAGCAGGTAGATGTAACACACTGGTGCGCATTCTTCAGCGTTCTGAGGGGTAGCATTAGGTTAACAGGACTGAAGCAGAAAAACCAATTAGACAATCAGGAGAGCTCTTGTCCTGCCATATGCAGAGCCATGCCTGAGTTTAGAGCCAGTGCAGGGACCCAGGGTCAAAAACCCTTCCCTCTATGAGTCAGGTGTGCCATGAACCCAGAGAGCTTTGGAAGGCCGAAGTCACTTGAAAAAGGAGGGTATGGAATCAGAAGCATGCCATTTCCAAGCCTCAGGCAAAGCATTCACACATTAGAAGCACATGTTACTTTGGAAGACAGAACCCAGGCAATGCAGTGGTCACTGGTTGTGTATCTAAGACACTTGCTTTTGGGCAATGCCTTTCCTCTCCTGCCAGGTGGTTACACTGCCTTGCCTGCTCCTTAGTGATGAGATAACCCAGAACTCCCTTCCCTGTCCACATGGATTGGTCACAAGGTCAGCCATGTGGCCGGAGCAGAACCAGAGTCCTCCTGTGACATGTTATAGTGGATGCTTAGGACTGGGAGCAATGAGGACCATGTAAGCTGGGAGCTGCCACCTAATAGAAGAACCAGCCTAAGAACAGAGGAGGAAGCAGAGCTGGGAGCCCAGATTGATCCCTCAATTTCTTTATTACTTAAGCCAATGAGTTCATTTTTAGCTCAAGCAAGTTTTAGTTGAGTCTAACTAAAACTCGCTTGCGTATTTGAGATTTCCTGACTAAAACAATCACATTATTGTAATGTATGAACATTCTTTGTTCTGGCAGAAGTGAGAACCCGGAGTCTACATTGCACAGTTCACACAAATCACAAAGTTACCAAGCCAGCCCCAAAGAGCACGTGCCAGTGTGATGGCTGGGGCTGCCGAATTGGATCTCGATGTAGTTTGCTGGGCTTCAGTTGCTTTCCAAACACAGCCTACCTACAAGGTCATGTGATTTACATATCTGTATGTGGTACCTTCAAAGGAGGTAGGAAATGGACCAGGGAACTTGACCACAAAAGACTGAGCACGTAGGTCCCTGAAAGAGAGAAGGAATCTGACCAAGGAAGGGCCTTTCAGCATCGAGCCACTAAAGACATCACTGTGAGTGACAGGATATGTGTGGTATGACCACAGAACACTATGTCCCCAGGCTCTGGAGGCAGAGCACCTGTATGCAGCTTTTGCAGTCCCCAGCAGGGCTCACAGAGTACTCGAGGGTGATTCTTAGATAATAGTTTGGTTTATGGCAGATGAGTGAAGCTGGAGTGTGACTAAACTGGCTTTGGGAGCTTTGCATTTCTTGCCTCATTTATCAGCACTTATAGTTTATAGACAGCACACTGGCTGCTTCTGAGGGCAAGAGAGATGAGCTGAGATGGCTGAGCCAGGGTTTTGGTGATGTTGGCTGGTTGCACAGTGAATGGTGCTCATTTGACCAACTGGGACTCCAGGTACTGAGGCTGAGATCTGTAAAGCACATTAGCAGGGACACAGTCTCCACCGTCCTCAGATTTATTAACTAAAACCTGCAACAGAAATGCAGACTCATCTTTCATGCACGGAATGCTTTCCACACGGATGATCCGCCTGCTTTCCCTTATGCAAGTCCATTTGCTTTCTAGACAACTTGTTTCCTCTCCTCATCCTGCAGCGATGACATGATGACACTGTCTCGGAGTAGCCTTCTCCCCCGTCTATTTGAATCACTCCTCAAATGTTGCTGTACCTCCACTTCAGCATTTACTTTATATTGCCTTGCACCATAATTAGTCGTTTAATTATGTCTCTCCCAATAGGTTGACAGCTCTTACACAGCAGGAGCCTCATTTTAGTTACCTTTGTATCTATTTCAGCCTCTTCTCCCAGAGTCTAGCACAATGCCTACACGGTAGATACATAATAAATGCACACTACATTGAAATACATTGAATGGCATGTTAAATACATATGGGAATTACAAACAAATTGCGAAATTTGGGCTTTTAGGTGCTGAGCAGTCTTAAACTAGACAGCTCTCAACAAGTGGTAAAAGGAGTTTCCACAAAGAAGAGACCTCACAGGACACAAAGGGAATAAAATAAGCACATGCTCTCCCCAGCAAAGGCGCTGGGTTTCCAGCCCAACTCTTGCAGCTGCAAAGAGAGCCATGTAGAGACGCAGGTGAGTGAGTTTTCCACTTAGTGCAGTGGTCCCCTCCATCCGCAACTTCACTTTCCACAGTTTCAGTTATCTGCAGTCAACTACAGTTCAAAATATTACATGGAAAATTCCAGAAATAATTCATAAGTTTTAAAGTACGTGCTATTCTGAGTAGTGTGATGACATCTTGCTCTTTCCCACCCAGGATGTGAATCATCCCTTCGTCCAGCGTCTCCACACTGTCTACTCACCTGTTACTCCCTTAGCAGTTGTCTCAGTTGTCAGGTTAATAGATCACAACAAAAAGAAAAGTGAGTACAGTACAATAAGACATTCTGAAAGAGAGAGAGACCACATTCACATAACTTTTATTACAATATATTGTTATAATTGTTCTATTTTATTATCATTGTAAATATTTTACTGTGTCTAATTTATAAATTAAGCTTTATCATAGGTATGTATGAGTTGGATAAAACAAAAAAATTTGGTACTATCTGAAGTTTCAGGCATCCTGTAGGGGTCTTGGAACTTATTCGCCACAGATAAGAGGGGCTACTGTTTTTCTTGACCACATTCATCTCCCAGGTGACAATAGGAAGCTGACTTCTAGATAATTACATTAACTAAAATCATTCAATTTGGCTCTGTGAAATTGGATGTAAAGAGGGAAAATGACCGGGCATGGTGGCTCACATCTGTAATCCCAGCAGTTTGGGAGGCCAAGGCAGGACTGCTTGAGCCCAGGAGTTCAAGATCAGCATGGGCAAGATGGTGAGACCCCCATCTCTACAAAAAAAATCTTTTTAATTAGCCAGATATGATGGCACATGTCTATAGTCCAAGCTACTCAGGAGGCTGAGGCTGGAGGATTGCTTGAGCCCAGGAATTCAAGGTAGCAGTTGGGCCATGATTGTGCCATTGTACTCCTCTCGCCTGGGTGACAAAGTAAAACCCCATCTCTAAAAAATAAATAAAAAATTTTAAAAGAAAGAAAAAAAGCTTAGATGGAATTATTAATTGTAAATATCTTAGGAAAATTACCTTAAAAGAATGCCTTTCAGCCCAGCCTGAGAGAGATTTGCTGGATGGAAAAACCACAAGGGCTTTTACTGATTCATGAATGGAAGCAATTCTCAAATTCGACCAGGCAACTGAGTCATCCGGGGAGCTTGCTCAAATGCAGAGATTCTGAGTCAGGAGGGTGGGTGGGCCCAGTAACCTGCATTTCAGCAAGCACCCAGTGGTTCTGATGCACAGCTGCAGGGTGACCCTGTTTCTCTCTCGGGTCCTCATTGTCAAGGGTGCAGCTCTGTGGAACAACCATTGCTGCACTTAGTGGTCTGAAGTACACAGGAGAAATAGGTGGGGAGTCGCTCATCTTCTTGTTCAAAGTATATGAACCTCTGATCAGGTAGAAATGTAAACGTGAGGCTGTCCTCCTACCCTTTGGAAGAGGAGAGGGTGGAGCGTCAGCCAAATCCTGACTGTTCCCAGGGACACTGTGGTGGTTAGTTCTATGTGTCAACACGGATGGGTGGCTGTGTCCAGTTATTCAATCAAGTACTAGCCTTGATGTTGTTGGGGAGGTATTCTTTGTGTGTGTGTGTGTGTGTGTGTGTGTGTGTGTGTGTGTGTGTGCATGTACATACACATACATACATCCCCTACTACTTCTATTCCCTGGAGATTCTTGACTAATAAAGGCATTTTATCCTTTCCCAAGCCAAATGTTTAATGGTGAAGTCTCCAGGCTTCAGGAAGCAGAAAATAAAAATGTAAATATGTCCCTAGAAGGGATAGCCTAAGAGATGTCCAGGATTGGGCAGAGGCATTCTCCACTTCAAAAGGAAGAAGAAGTTGGGAGAGGAGGCTCCACATTTGCCTCCAAGGAATATTCTTGGGTGACTTCAGACTATGAGTCTCAGTTGCTTCTCAGCGTACTGGACCAGCTGCCAACCTGGCCCTCCCTTCCTCCTCTCCAAGGCTCAGGCCTGGAATGGCTTTCTAAGTCTCCAGCCCCCCCAGGGACTGCCACTGTCTGCAATAGGGATGTGCCCATCTCTCCTTGTCGCTCCACAGACGTCAATCTCACTATCATGGATCATAGGTGCATGGTAGAGCTCTGCCTTACTGAGATTTTGCAGTCAAAGTTCCCTCTATTTTAGAATAACCCTGGAAGTCCAGGTCAGGTACTAGTTTGTGATTTGGTTGAGGTCCAAATGTGAACCAGGAGCTGGAGATAAATGTGGAGGAGTGAGGCGTTGTTCTTTACCCATTGTCATATAAAAGGTTAATTGATATTGAAGTGATTTGTTTTAAAGTGGTTTCTTTTCAAATTTAGGTAAGCTCATCATTTATGTCCCTCCAGAAATTTTGAGACGTCATCAGCAGGGAACAAGACACACAGGTGCCTGTTCTCTCCAAGGGACTGTATTCTGGTTGGGGGACACAGGCTGCAGACAAATGAACAGAAGCCTGCCTGTCCATGTGTTCAGGCTGCTTTAACGCAATACCTTAGCCTGGGAGGCTTTTAAACAACAGAATCATATTCCGTTTACTTTTCTTTTCTTTCTTTCTTTCTTTTTTTTTTTTTTTTGGCAAGTAACACCTTCGATTTTTAATTTTTTATAGATTCAGGGGCACAAGTGTTATTTTGTTACTGTTGCGAAGTGGTAAAGTCTGAGCTTTTAACAGCCATCACCCAAGTAGTTTACACTGTATCCATTAAGTAATTTATCATCCCTCATCCCCTCCCCAACTTCCACCCTCCAAGTCTTCAATATCTATTATTCCACTCTCTAGGTCCTTACATGCCCATGATTTCGCTCCCACTTATAAGTGAGAACGTGTAGTATTTAACTTTCAGAGTTACTTACTTAAAATAATGATCTCCAGTTCTATCCATGTTGCTGGAAAAAACATGATTTCATTCTTTTTTATGACTGAGTAGTATTCAATTGTAAGTAAAGGAAACTCCTTTTTTTTTCTATTTCTTTTTCTTTTTTTATATGTTATTTAAATCCATTCTCTCAGTTATCCTTTGTGTTACAAACAATCCAATTACACTCTTTTAGTTATTTAAAAATGTACAATTACGTTATTGTTGACTACAGTCACTCTGTTGTGATATCAAATAGTAGGTCTTAACAGAAATTTGTATCTCACAGTTCTGGACACTAGGAAGTCCAAAATCAAGGTACTGGCAGATGGGTGTCTGATAAAGACCCATTCCTCATAGACGATGCCTTTTTGCTGTATCCTTATCTGGTAGAAGGAACGAGGCAGCTCTCTGGGCTCCCTTTCATCAAGGCACTAATCCCACGAATGAGGGCTCCAGCCTCAGTACCTAATCACCTCCCAAAGGCCCCACTTCCTAACACTGTGACCTTGGTGATTAGATTTCAACATTTGAATTTCAGAGGAAAATAAACATTCAGATCATAGCAGTGTCTCACATTGAAAGCTGCAGAAGGAAAATAAAATAGGCTGGGTGATCAGAGCATGACTGGGGGGTGGAGAGGATACATTAAACTTGAGGAACATCTTCTCCGAAAAAGTGACATTTAAGGAGCCAGCCACACAGAGATTCAGATAGAGAACGTATAAAATTTAGGACCAGGAGAGGTGGCTCGCACCTGTAATCCCAGCACTTTGGGAGGTTGAGGCAGGTGGATCACCTGAGGTCAGGAATTCGAGGCCAGCCTGACCAATATGGTGAAACCCCTTCTCTACTAAAAATACAAAAATTAGTCGGGCGTGGTGGCAGGTGCCTGTAGTCCCAGCTATTCAGGAGGCTGAGACAGGAGAGTCGCTTGAACCTGGGAGGCCGAGGTTACAGTGAGCCAAGATCGTGCCACTGCATTCCAGACTGGGTGACAGAACCAGACTCTGTCTCAAAAAAAAAAAAAATCTAGGACACGTAGGCAGAGGCCAGCTCATGGCAAACCTTGTAAGCCAGAGTCTGTTTTGATAATTTCATAAATGATAGCACCAGGAGAGAAGACAATATGGTGAAATTCCTCAAGTCAGCCCTCCAGGCACACTGATCGTTTCTAATGCCTAACATTTTCTCAAGAGGCAATGTGACTGGCTTAAAAACAAACAGACAAACAGACCTGTATCTCCCAGCATGACCTGAAGATAGGAATAGCTACATTTTGGCCTGTGAACAACCAAGTTCTGGTCTATGACACATAAGCAGAGAAAAGTTGTTGGATAGGTAACAAGAGTTGTGGATTCTGGGAAATTTTCCTAGAAGGAGAGGGATTGGAAGAGGATAATTCCAGTGATACATGCCTTTTGTCCTTCGTATCCCTTCTCCCTGCCTGGAACTTGGGTGTGATAGCTGTCACTCCAGCAGCAGGTTTGTGGCCAAGAAGCAACCTAACGATTCAAAGCTATATACTAAAAATGTCAGAACAGAAAGGTAGATGAGCCTGAGATTACTTTATGGAGTCTGAAATTTTTATGGAGCATAAAAATTTTATACTTTGTTTCCCACCTATAGACTTCTCCTTAGATGGGAAAAGTAAACTCCTGTTTTTCTCAAGACACTATTTTTTGAGTCTACACTATGTAGAGCTAAACTTAATATCTTATATCCCTCTACTTCTAGTTTGCAAGGTTGGCTCTGTCCCTGGATCACAGCTGGAAGTGGACTGAGCCGTCTCAGAAGCTTGTGGCTGGCTCTGATGCCCATTCCTGCCACTCCTGCTCACGGACTAGCAGATGCTGCCTCCCCCTACCCATTCCCCGACACTGTGGGCACAGCGGTGGGTGCACTGGCTGATCTCCTTTGGATACTGTTGTCAGAGCCCTTACACAGGGGCCCACATGCCTTTCAGGAGGGTTGATGTCTCAGGTTTCTGAGTGGGGCTCCAGCTAAGGAAACCACGATAGTCTCCTTAGAGAGTAAAGCCGGCAACTGCATCTGCACCCAGGATGCCTCCTACACAGGCTTCACCTGTGTCAGACTCAATTCCAAAAGCACAGGGAGGAGCAAATGGAAGGCAAAAATCACATGGGAGAAAAATGCAGAATGGGTTTGGTTGGTTTTTAATTAACACGATTTCCTACTCTCGGGGGAGTTAATTAAACTGTAACTGTTTCCATCTGGTTTAAGTTTTCAGACATGCTCAAGAGAGTAAGTTACTGTTAGAATGATCAGACATGCAACATAACCACAGTAGGGAAATACAAGGAGGAGGTAGTTTTAGGGCTTGGGAGGAGGCTTTCTGTGATCATCAGATTTTCTGAGGGCAAATGTGATTAGACTTTGATTTACAATTTCTAATCTCCCCAGCTCACTACAGCAAATGGCAAGCCCTTAGCATCAGATGAACAGTGAAGAGAAGATTCAGTAACTGAGAGGAGAAAATACTTTTAATCCCCCCAAAAAAGCATATCCACATCCTCAGGTTAAAATGAAGAGATTTTTGAAAACATCTGGTGAGAAGATGCTGTTGCCAAGTTGAAAAAAATACTAAGTTGGAAAGCCTTTAGGAAATCAGCTGCATGGTTTGAGATTGCTTTGCAAAACCACTAAGACAAGGAAAGTCTTCTTAAAACATTTTTTGAGGCAGGAAAGTCTTTTTAAATTTTACTTTAAGTTCTGAGATACACGTGCAGAACATGCAGGTTTGTTACATAGGTATACATGTGCCATTGTGGTTTGCTGCACCTACCAACCCATCATCTAGGTTTTAAGCCGCACGTGCATTAGGTATTTCTCCTAATGCTCTCCCTCCCCTAGACTTCCACCCCTCAACAGGCCCCAGTGTGTGATGTTCCCCTCCCTGTGTCCTTGTGTTCTCATTGTTCAATTCCCGCTTATGAGTGAGAATGTCCTGTGTTTGGTTTTCTGTTCCTGTGATAGTTTGCTGAGAATTATGGTTTCCAGCTTCATCCATGTCCCTGCAAAGGACACGAACTCATTCTTTTTTATGGCTGCATAGTATTCCATGGTGTATATGTGCCACGTTTTCTTCATCCGGTCTATCATTGGTGGGCATTTGGGTTGGTCCTAATCATATACGCTCTGGACTCAATTGTATACCTCCAAATTCATAGGTTGAAGCCCTAACCTCCCAATGCGACTTTGTGGAAATCGAACCTTTACAAAAGTATTTCAGGTTAAATGAAGTCATAAGGGTAGGGCCCTGACCTGATGTGATGAGTGTCCTCATGAGAATAAACAAAAGAGAGAAAGAGCTTGTTCTCTCTCTCCCACTGTCAGGACATAGCAAGAAGGCCCTCTGCAATCCAGGAAGAGGGCCTTCATCAGAACCAACCATGCTGGCACCTTTGTCTCAAACTTCCAGCCCCTGGAACCATGAGAAAATAAATGTGGGTGTTTAAGCCACCCAGCCTATGGTATTTTGTGATGGCAGCCTGAGCTAAGATGGTACAATGAAGTGCGTCCCTCAATTTGCTGTATGAAAATGAAGAGCTCAGGGGTAGTTGCTGGAGCAGTTCAGTGCTTGAGCTATGGAGTCAGATGGCTTTTTAGCTGTGTGGCCATACAGACGGCACATCACCTTTCTAAAGCTCAACGTCTTAATCTGTAGAATGAGGACAATAGTAGTGGCTGTGAAGAATAAATGCGGAGATACAGCCCTGGCAGGGAACGTTTGTTGGCTTTTCTTTTGCGGGGGGATCTTTGTCAGTGCCCTTCCTCTGTTTGAAGGTTGGTGGGATGCAGGGACATCCGACTACAGAGGTCAAGGCCCAGATGCTCTTCACTTGGTCCTGCTGTCCCTAAGGTGACTTACTGGTGACTTAAGCTCAGCAACTAGGATGCCCCAGCCTGCACTTGTGACCTGGGAGTGACAGAAGCAGAAAAGGTGGGGCAGTGTAGAGGGGCTGCATCCCAGGTCCAGGGGCACCACCTGTGCCCTAGGGCGCAGGGATTCTAAGCAGGCTGGAACCGTGGGTAACCCTCGGTTGTGGCTGCCTGGCTTCCCTTGCATCGGACCATTACCCGAGTGTAGTCTTCCAGCCTTTCCCTGGGGCTTCCTGATCTTCTGCCCCAAACTCCTCTTCTGCTTAAATTAACCCGAGTTGGTATTCCGGGTCTTTTGTGGTTCCATATAAATTTTAGAATTCTTTTCTCTATTCCATGAAGAATGTCAGTCATATTTTGATAGGGATTACATTAAATCTGTAGATTGCACTGGGTTATATGAACATTTTAAAAATAGTGATTCTTCCAATCCATGACTGTGCTCAATCAAGAACCCTGTCTGGTGGGTGTGGTGCTCAAGAAGGGTCGGGCTGATATCGTTGGGACTTCAGGTAGTTCAATGACATTCCGTTTTTTCATTTTTAGAGTAAGAAACTGATTGAGGCATAAGACCCACATGACCAACAGAGATCAAAGTGGCAGCTCCACTCCACTTTCTTACTATAAATTCTGGACATGGCTTTCATGTGCAGCCACAACAAGGCACCTAGCACTTCAGAAATGAACTTGGCTGCCCAGGCACCAGCTGAACTGAGCAATCGCTGGCTTTCTCCACAGTGCGAGGCCTCTTAGCACCCTGGAGAGGGCAAGGCAGGCAGAACACACCCATCCTGCAGGAAGGCTGATCCCAAGAAATGTCTGGTCATCCCCTCAACTCACCAGCCAGAGGACCCCTCCCCATCCTCTGGGGAAAAGTGGGGGTTTGAGGGTGATGGGGACAAACTGCACCATTACTTTTGTTCTGGGATACTGAAGTTGTTTGCCTGAAAGTCAGTGGCCAGGTAAACTGTAGATCCTCAATAACAGCAATCAGTTCATTCATCTAACAAATCATCCAGGTTTTAGATTATTTCTGGTAAGAATTTTTTCTTTTCTATTAGTAATGGCAGAAAATTTAAAACTATACCTCAGACCAAAGAATTCGAAACTGCTCACAAATTTCAAAATCCTTGTCCTACTATTTTCACTTAAAGAAAACTGATAATACAAAAACTAGCCTGGTGTGGTGGCACACACCTGTAGTCCCAGCTACTGGGGAGGCTGAGGCAGGAGAATCACTGGAACCCAGAGGAAAAAAAAATGCTGGGCACGTTGCTCACACCTATAATCCCAGAACTTTGGGAGGCAAAGACAGACGGATCACTTGAGCTCAGGAGTTTGAGACCAGCCGGGCCAACATGGTGAAACCCTGTCTCTACTAAAAATACAAAAAATTAGCCAGGTGTCATGGCTCATGCCTGTAGATCCAGCTACTCGTGAGGCTGAGGCAGGAGAATCGCTTGAACCTGGGAGGCAGAAGTTGCAGTAAGCCGAGATCATGCCACTGCACTCCAGCCAGAGTGATAGAGTGAGACTCTATCTCAAAAATAAATAAATAAATAAATAAATAAATAAATAAATAAATAAATTTGAAAAACGAAAGAATGAAAGAGTGAAAGAAAGAGAGAGAGAGAAAGAAAGAAAACGGATAGCATCATATTCCTCTTAAACGTTGTGCATCCAAAGTCTAAGAGCTACCTATTGATAAACTGCATTACTATGTTGGGTCTGCTCTGTGTCTCTATATAAGTACATAAACCTCAAGGAAAGAAACCTCAAGGAAAGAAATCCCAGCTTCAGATCTCTGAAGAATAAGTATGGTACAGAATTTCATTCCATTATCTCAGCTGCTTTCCCTCAGTGAAAACTTTCATCAGAATTCCATCCACATTTTAATATTTGTGTTTAAATGAATATGAAATAATTTAAACATAAATCAAGTGAGGTCACTGAAAGTTCAGACTCAAATCAGGCAATGTACAAGGAAGGCTGGAACTGTCTAGTATACGAAGCCTACCTGAGACTGTGTCAATCAAGGCTCTCCAGAGAAACAGAGCCAGTAGGATAGATATAAATAGACATACACACGTATACACATACAAATGCATATAATAATTAAAGAGATTTATTTTAAGGAATTGGCTCATTTGATTGTGGGGCCTGGCAAGTCTGAAACTGATATGGTCAGTAGGATAGAAGCTCAGGCAGGAACGGATGCTGCAGCCTTGAGACAGAATTTCCTCTCTGGGAAATCTCAGTTTTTGCTCTTAGGTCACTGACTGATTGGATCAGGAAACTCCTATTATCAAGGCAGTCCCCTTATTTGAAGCCAATTGCTGACAGATGCTAACTACATCTACAAAGTACCTTCACAACAACACTTAAACTACTGTTTTGGTTAAATAACTGGGTACCATGTCCTAGGCAAGTTGACACATAAAACTGACCCTCACGAAGATGTAGGAGGTCCCCTGGATTCTTTTTAAGGATTTCCTCCATGCCATAATCCAGCCAAGTGAATTATTTTTCAAACTACTAGGATTATAAAAAATAATTTGATTAATCACATTCCTCCACTGCATTCATTTTGCCAAATATACTTGTAACTTTACATATGTAGATATACATATATACATCTATGCATATATACACATATATACATCTATACATCTATACATCTATGCATATATATACACATATATACATCTATGCATATATATACATATATACATCTATGCCTATATATACACACATATATATATGACTCAGGCATCCATTTGTGCACACACACACAAACACACATATATATCTAGTCTGATACAATATCACTTTCAAGTGCGTTCCACATGCATCCAAATGGATTCCAAAAACCTTTCCCTGCTCATTTGCACTCCAAACTAGCTGTACTTTATGTGAACATTTTAAATTACTTTTCCTATAGATGATGCTGTTGGGTTCATTACATCTCCCTTTTCTTATCATAATGATGATCTTTAGCTTAGATTTTCATTACAAGCCATTTTCTGGTTATTGTTTAGGGCCTGGAAACTAATCTGCTCTCTGCCTGTCCCTCAGACCTCAATGGTTTTGCCATATTGAAATGCAAAAAGAGAAACAAAATACGCTATTTCATATGCAAGCTGTGACTATAGTGTAATAGGAAGTTTGTTGTCAATTAACCTTTCATTTAATTACTTTGGCAAATGTGATTTTTTAAAAAACTAGACAAGAAAATCAGTTCCTGCTTCTCAGCAAGGAACATGGGTCAGACCATTATTATGCAACACTACTAAGAGATAAAGCGCAGTGGGTCTTAATTTCTAGTATTTCCAGAGAGCTTATTTTTGAAGTGAACAATAACAAAAAACCCAATCAGTGGAATTCCTTACTCAACCAATCCCCATCTATTTATTTCTTCCAGACATTATGATGACCATTCTGTTAGCTAATACCCTGGATAAGCTATAATTCAGAGCAATTTAATTAGCTTTAATAATAGCATCCATGCTTAGTCCTTCTGAAGATTCATTGCAACATGAGGGCATAAATTGGCAAATGTCTACAACAGGGAATGCCTGGTTATAACTCTCACCTCCAGACTCTCATAAAATCAAAACAGCAGTGTCAGTCTCTTCCATCTTCAGTTTTCGATGGATTTTTCTCTCTCAACCTTCCAGGTGACGAATGACATCTTCTTTGGTCTGTCTAATACTCAACCTACTGATATTGTTTCAGAAGCAAACTAACTTCCCTGGTTTATCCAAAGCATATTTCTCTCCTCTGAACTGATATATGTAGGCCCTTTTCATATGAATAAAGAGTTTGCTAGAACAGACACAATCTAAATCCATGTTTACCTGTGATTTGCCTTAAAGAAAATCAAATGGTTTGTCTGCCTCAGCTCAGGAATGAACTTTCAACTACTTTTGCTTGGGAAGAAAATGTTCCAGATCATTTGATCATTTTTGTTTGTTTGTTTTTAAATAATTTGTAGTTATTTTTATTCAATGATTTCTACTTAATCTGGAAAATAATGAAACTTTTGTAATGAGACAATATTTAGAAAGATGAACCAGTTTATATGTTTGTCAATGGTTTTAAGAAAATAATTGGAAGGTGACTTTAAAGACAGGATGATTCCACAGATGCCTGCAGTCCTCTCCAGCATTTCTTGTTGCCTGAATTTTGGGGAAAACAAAAAGCCCTTTTAACTGGGGTGAGATGATATCTCATTGTAGTTTTGGTTTGCACTTATCTGATGATCAATGATACTGAGCACCTTTTCATATACCTGTTTGCCATCTGTATATCTTCTTTTGAGAAATGCCTATGCAGATCTTTTGCCCATTTTTTAATTGGATTATTAGATTTTTTCATACCGAGTTTGAGCTCCTTATGTGTTCTGGTTATTAATCCCTTATCAGATGGGTAGTTTGAAAATATTTTCTCTCATTCTGTAGGTTGTCTCTTCACTCTGTTGACTGCTTCCTTTGCTGTGCAGAAGCTTTTTAACTTGATGAAATTCCATTTGTCCATTTTTGCTTTGGTTGCCTAGGCTTGTGGGTTATTACTCAAGAAATCTTTGCCCATTCCAATATCCTGGAGAGCTTCCTCAATATTTTCTCTGAGTAGCTTCATAGTTTGAGGTCTTAGTCTTTAGTCTTTACTCCATTTTTAGTTGATATTTGTATAGGGAAAGGGATAGAGTTCTAGTTCATTCTTTTGTAGATGGATAGTCAGTTTTCCCAGCATCCTTTACTGAAGAGACTGTCTTTTCCCCAATGTAGGTTCTTGGCACCTTTGTCAAAAATGAGTTCACTGTAGATGTATGGATTTACCACTGGGTTCTCTATTCTGTTCCATTGGTCTATTTGTCTGTTTTATTGCCCATACCATGCCATTTTGGTTACTACAGCTCTGTGGTATAAAGTCAGGTAATGTAATTCCTCCAGTTTTGTACTTTTTGCATTTGGATAATTTTGGCTATTCTGGGTCTTTGGTGGTTCCACATAAATTTTAGAATTATTTTCTCTATTTCTGTGAAGAATGTCATTTATATTTTGATAGGGATTATACTAAATCCGTAGATTGCTTTGGGTAGTATGGACATTTTAACAATATTGATTCTTCCAATCCATGAACATGGAATCTTTTTCCATTTTATGGTATCTTCAATTTCTTGCAGTGTTTTATAGTTTCCATTGTAGAGATCTTTTACTTCTTTGCTTAAGTTAATTCCCAGGTATTTTATTTTATTTGTAGCTATTGCAAATGGGGTTGCTTTCTTAATTTCTGTTTCAGATTGTTCACTGTGGGCATATAGAAATGTTACTGATTTTTGTATGTTGATTTTGTATCCTGGAACGTTACTGAATTTGTTTATCAGTTCTAATAGTCTTTTGGTGAAGCCTTTAGGTTTTTCCAAATATAAGACCATATTATCTGCAAACAAGAATAATTTGACTCCTTCATTTCCAATCCAAATGCTCTTCATTATTTCTCTTGCGTGATTGCTCTAGCTAAGACTTCCAGTACTATGTTGAATAACAGTGGTAAATGTGGGCATCCTTGTCATGGTCCCAATCTTAGAAGAAAGATTTTCAGTTTTTTCCCATTCAGTATGGGTCTATTGTATATGGCTTCTATTATACTGAGGTAGGTTCATTCTATACCCAGTTTATTTTAGAGTTTTTAATCATGAAGGGATGTTGAGCCTTACCAAATGCTTTCTCAGCACCAACTGAAATGATCATATTGTTTTTGTCCTTCATTCTGTTGATATGAAGTATCACATTAATTGATTCGTATATGTTAGCCATCCTTGCATCCCTAGGATAAATCCCATTTGGTCATGATGAACGATCTTTTTAATATGTTGCTGAATTCAATTCGCTAAGAATTTTGTTGAGGATGTTTGCATCAGTATTCATCAGGCATATTGGCCTGTAGTTTTCTTTTTCTGATGTGCCTGTGTCTGGTTTGGTATCAGGGTAATACTCGCCTCATGACATGAGTTTGGAAGTATTCCCCCCTCCTGCATTTTTTGGAATAGTTTGAGTAGGATTGGTACTAGCTCTTCTTTAAAAGTTTGGTAGGGGCCAAGGGCCATGGCTCATGTCTGTAATCCCAGCACTTTGGGAGGCCGAGGTGGGCAGATCAGCAGAGGTCAGGAGTTCAAGACCAGCCTGTCCAAAATGGTGAAAACCCATCTCTACTAAAAACATGCACACACACAAAAATAACTTATCCTGCCTCAGCCTCCTGAGTAGCTGGGATTACAGGTGTGTGCCAGGCATGCTGGTATGCACCTGTGTAATCCCAGCTACTCAGGAGGCTGA
>NW_012107030.1:2375756-2380290 GCF_000951045.1 Mandrillus leucophaeus
CTAATTTTGGATTTGGTTTGCTTTTGCTTTTCTAGTTGTTTAAGATGCATCCTTAGGTTGTTTAGTTGAACCTTTTCTTCTTTTTTGATGTAGGCACTTACAGTTGCAAACTTCCCCTTTAGTAAGTACTCCCTTTGCTGTATCCCATAGGTTTTGGCATGTTTTGTTTCCATTATCACTTGTTTCAAGAAACTTTTTCATTTCCATCTTAATTTCTTCATTGACCTACTGGTCATTCAGGTGCATATTGTTTAATTTCCACGTATTTGTATAGTTTCCAAAATTCCTCTTGCTATTGATTTCTAGTTTTATTCTACTGTGGTCAGAGAAGATACATGATATTACCTCAACATTTTTAATGTTTTAAGACTTGCTTTTTGACCCAACATATGGTTTATCCTTGAGAATGACCCATGTGCAGAGGAAAAGAATGTGTATTCTTCAGCCATTGGATGTATGTTCTGTAAATATCTATTAGGTCCATTTGGTCTATAGCGCAGATTAAGTCTGATGTTTCTTTGTTGATTTCTATATGGAAGATCTGTCCAATGCTAAAAGTGGAATGTTGAAGACTCCAGCTATTATTGTATTAGGGCCTATCTCTCTCTTTAGCTCTAATATTTCCTTTGTATATCTGAGTGCTCCAGTGTTGGATGCATATACATGTAAAATTGTTATTTCCTCTTGCTGAATTGGTCCCATCATCATCATATGGTGACCTTCTTTATCTCTTCTTGTAGTTTTTGTCTTTAAATTTATTTTTTCTGATACAGGTATAGCTAGCTCCTTCAGCTCTTTTTTGGTTTCCATTGGCATGGAGTATCTTTTTCCATCCCTATTTTTCAGTCTATGTGTGTCTTGATAGAAGAAATGTGTTTCTTGTTGGCAACAGATTATTGGGTCTTTTTTTTTTTTTTCAAATCCATTCAGCCACTCTATGTCTTTTAATTAGAGAGTTTAGTCCATTTACATTCAATATTAATATTGGTAAATAAGTACTTACTCCTGCCATTGTTGTTTGTTTTCTGGCTGCTTTGTGGTTTTGTCTTTCTTTTTTCCTTCTTTCCTGTCTTCCTTTTAGTGAATATAATTTTCTCTGGTGGTATTATTTAATTTCTTTCTTTTCGTCTGTGCATCCATTGTATGTTTCTAGATTTGAGGTTACCATGAGACTTGCAAATACTATCTTATAACCCATTATTTTAAGCTGATGACAACTTAACACTGTTTACATAAACAAACAAGCAAAACAAAAACTAATAAAAACTCTACACCTTCACTTCATCCCCCTACTTTTCAACTTTTTGTTGTTTCTATTTATATCTTAATTGTATTGTCTATGTCCTACAAATTTGTAGTTATTATTTTTTATTGGTTCAACATTTAGTCTTTCTACTTAAAACAGGAGTAGTTTTACACATCACAGGTACATTGTTACTTACTCTGTGTTTTTCTGTGTGCAATTACTACTACCAGTGAGTTTTATACCTTCAGTTGACTTCTTATTGCTCATTAACATCCTCTTCCTTTCTGACTAAAGTACTCCCTTTGGCATTTATTTCAGGACAGGTCTGGTGTTCATGAAATCCCTCAAATTTTGTTTGTCTGGGAAAATCTTTATTTATTTGTGTTTGAAGGATATTTTTACCTGATATACAATTCTAGGGCAAAAGCTTTTTCCTTCAGCATTTTAAATATGTCATGCCACTCTCTCCTGGCCTATAAGGTTTCCATTGAAAAGTCTGCTGCCAGACATATTGGAGTGTCATTATATGTTATTTGTTTCTCTTGTTGCTTTTAGAATCATTTTTTATCCTTGACCTTTGGGAGTTTAATTCTTAAATGCCTTGATGTAGTCTTCTCTGGGTTAAATCTGCTCGGTCTTCTATAACCTTCTTGTACTTCAATATTGGCATCTTTCTCTAGGTTTGAGACTTTCTCTCTTATTATCTCTTTGAATAAACTTTCTACCCCATCTCTTTCTCTACCTCCTTTTTAAGGCCAATAACTCTTAGATTACCCCTTTCCAGGCTATTTTTCAATCCCGCAGGCATGCTTCATTTTTTTATTCTTTTTTCTTCTGTCTCCTCCTTGTATTTTCAAATACCCTGTCTTCAAGCTCACTAATTCTTTCTCCTGCTTGATCAATTCTGCTATTGAAAGACTGATTCATTCTTCAGTATGTTAATTGCATTTTTCAACCCCAAAATTTCTTTTAAATTATTTCAATCTCTTTGTCAAATTTATCTGATAGAATACTGAATTCTTTCTCTGTGTCTAGCTTAAATTTCTTTGCATTTCCTCAAAACAGCTATTTTGAATTATCTGTCTGAAAGGTCACATATCTCGGTTTCTCCAGGGTTGGTCCCTGGTGCCTTACTTAGTTTGTTTGGTGAGGTCATGTTTTCTTGGATGGTCTTAATGCTTGTGGATGTTCGTCTGTGTGTGGGCATTGAAGAGTTGGGGATTTATTATAGTCTTTTTAATCTGGGGTTGTTTGTACCCATTTCTAGGTATTCAAAAGGACTTAGCTATTGTGATCCAAGCCATATCTGCATTTGAGGGCACCCTAAGCCTAGTAATGCTGTGGGTTTTGCAGACTTGTAGACGTACCACCTTGATGGTCTTAGATAAGATCTAGCAGGCAGAGGTTCTTATCCTCTTCCCTTACTGTCTCCCAAATAAATGGAGTCTCTCTCTCTCTCTCTCTCTCTCTCTCTCTCTCTCTGTTCTCAGCTGCCTGGAGTTAAGGGTGGGGTGACACAAGCACCCCTGTGGCCACCACCCTGGGACTGCACTTGGTCAGACCTGAAGTCAGCACAGCACCAAGTCTCACCCAAGGCCTGCTGCAACCACTCCCTGGCTACTACTGAGTTTTGCTCAAGGTCCTGGGGCTCTACAGTCAGCAGGTGGTAACGGCAGCCAGGTTTATGTCCTTCCCTTCAGAATGGCAAGTTCTCCCAGGCCGCAGACAGATCTAGAGATGTCAACTGGGAGCTGGGACTGGAGTCAAAAACCTTAGAAGTCTACCTGGTGTTCCGCTCTACTGCATCTGAGTTGGCACTCAAACATGAAGTGCTGTCCTTCCCACTCTTCTCTCCCTCTTCCACAGGCAGAGGAGCTTCGCCTCATGGCCACCAGCACCACAGGCCCATGGGCTTTTCAGTCAGCCTGAAGTGAATGCTGCCCGGCCTGGGACTCAGCCTTCAGAGCAGTGGGAGGGCTCCCAAGGGCTCTTTAGTCAGCAGGTGATGGGTCCTGCCAGGACTGGGTCCTTCTCTTCATGGAAGCAGTTCCCTTCTGGCTCAGGGTGCGTCTAGAAATGCCATCCAGGAGCTAGGGCCTGGAATGGGGGCCTCGCGACTCTGACCAGTGCCCTATCCTACGGTGGCTGAGCTAGTATTCAAGATGCAGGACAAAAGTCCCCTTTACTCTTCCTCTCTCCTCAAGCAGAAGGAAAGAGTCTTTTCTTGGGGTGTGGGGAAGCTGTGCAGCAGAGGGTTGGGGGAGGAATGGCCCAAGCACTCTCTTAGCCGCCCCGGCTGGCCTCTCAGTAGGTCTTTTGCTCCCCAAGTCCACTAGCTCTGAGCCCAGTTCAGCACTAGAACTCACCTAGGAATTGCAGTCCTTGTGGACTAGGCTGCCTTTCAGGTTTATTTAGGACACCAAAGAACTTTAACCCATGGTGGTAAGCTTGCCAGAACTCAAGCTTTGACTCCTAGGATGTCGAATCTCTTGTGGTTAGGGCTGGTTTAAATACTCCCTCCAGGGGTGCGTGTCAGCTAAGTTCAGCCCAGTTTTGCTTGCTGCTGTATCAGGGCAGCACCGAGTTGAATGTAATGTTTCACAATTGCTGCAGTCTCCCTTTCCCAAGCAGGCGCATTCTCTCTCTGCATCTTGCAGCCACTGCCAGGGGATGGAGGCGGGGTGGCATCAGTGATTCACAACTGTGGTTCCCACTCTTCAGTGCCTCTTTCAGTGACACAAAGTGAAAACCAGGTACTGTGAATGCCCATCTGACTTTTGGCTCTTGTGAAGGTGTTTTTGGTTGTTTGTTTGTTTGTTTTTTGCACAGATAGTTGTTAAATTGATGTCTTTGCAAGAAGACAATTGGTGGAACCTTCTATACAGCCACGTTACTCTGCCCCTCCTTCTCAGATAACTAAAGTTTTATCAGACACTCAAAAGATAACATAGCTTCCAAATTTTTTATATATATGTGTGTGTGTGTGTATATATATGTGTATATGTGTGTATATATGTATATATGTGTATATATACACACATATGTATATATATGTGTATATGTGTGTATATATATGTATATATGTGTATATCTATACACATATGTATATATATGTGTATATGTGTATATATGTGTGTGTATATATATATATTTACAAACTGTTGACATTTTCTAGGTTGGTCAGAGGTTACCTTTAAAATCTGCCTTTTATTTCACTTTAGTAGTTGATGAGCTGCCCACCCTCCTGGAAACCTTCCAAAGGCATAAAAGTTCTTCAGAATATAGATC